>NW_028145622.1:1365000-1765000 GCF_977016875.1 Pavona decussata | reverse complement strand
ATAATAATAATAACTTTATTAATGTGTCAGTCATTTTCAGTTTCTCAGTAAAATTGAGTAGTTTCATGCGTTAGCAGGAAGGTCAGAATCATTTTGCATGATTCGCATCTGTGTATTCATATTTTTTTTTCAAGACAACACAAATGCGGATCTCACTCACATTTGACGTTTGCCGTAAACACGATTCTCATTTGTTAACCATTGACTTGTGTTTTGTTGTTCAGTTGAATAACAGCCTTCCGTCAAGGACAATTGGTCACTGCTGGGTGTTGGTTTACAGCACATTTCAACATGGCTTCTCACTCAAGACACTTTACAGGAAAATGGAGTATTATGATACTCCTGTTCTCTTGGTGGTCACAGATGATACACACCAAGTGAGTGCTGCTATTTAGGGCGGTGCCTACTTTTGTTACTGCGCATACGTTCTGTGCGCATCTCCAGATACTTGGGTTTCCTATGGGTGGTGCCTACTAATATTGGGATATTTTTGCACAGTTTAAAACTATGCAGAGAAAAGGAGAACTTTTTAATAAAAAAAAAAAAAAAGATTAGGGGTAACCATGCATTTTTTAGAGATAATCAATCTTCAATTTAGGAAAAAAATGCCATACATTGTTTAGTATTTTAGCGATTTTTAGAATAATTGTGTCTTAATTATCTCTAAAAAAAAATGCGTGGTTTAACGCCTGTTTTCTTTTAGGATTCCAATAGCCCATACTAAGATCTATTTTTCCCGCATACATGTAGTCATAAGCTGTGCGAAAATACTTCCGTATTAGGAGGCACCGACCTAAAAGAATCTTACTTAAACCTTTAAAGTGAAAATGACAAAACTCTTATATTTGCTTGATCAATGTTAATGTTGTTCCCTTATGACGTTCGAAACTAAAAAATTCCTTATCATTTTTCTTTTCCCCGTTGGAGGCATGTAAAAAGCATCGAATTTCACTACCGGTTGGGTACGATAGCTTGAAAGATGGAAGAGTGAGGATAGCAGGGGTGTGACTTCAATGCAGGAACGCTAGTCGCACGATTTCTCTATTCTTTAATTAATCCTATTGTTTTTGTGGCATTCTCGTTGCTGTAGCAGCTTCTTTAACTCCGTAGTGTCAGTGATTTTTGTTACTTGGCCTTCATAAAAATCTTAAATTTCCGTGATAAAGGTCTACACATTAGGTTCAGTTAATAAATAAAGTGTTTTGTTTCGTTTTCAGATTTTTGGTGCACTCTGCTCCTGCCCACTAAAAATTAGTGAGGGGTTTTATGGCACAGGGGAGTCATTCCTATACAAATTTGACAACAATGACGTCGAGGTATTTCTCTGCAATAATAGCTGTATCTTAATCTTAACGATAACAAAATTCGTTAATTTGATTGGCTGTCATCATTATTAATAGGACAGTGTACGCGTCATGCCTGGTGTAATTGGACAGTACGCGTCATTTGCACGCACTGTAATTGAATCATTCTCGAAACTTAACTGAACTGTTATCCTCTGTTTATTCACCAAAAAATTAAACTGTTGGCTTTTTTCGCCAAATTTTGTTAGAGTTATGATTAACTGGTAACAGGACTAGGTAGAGCCCTATTCTGTCTGTAATCATACTAGTGATTAACAAAATCGGACTCCTGCTGCCCGATCATCGATTTTGTTAATCACTCGTATGATTACAGACTGAACTGGACTCCACTCAGTCCTATTAGCATTCTTAATCGTGATGAAACAAATCATATTCTCGCTACGCGATCGTCCAATTTTTTTAACCTCTCGTATGGGATTACAGACCGAACTGGCCTCTACTCAGTCCTATTACCATTGTTAATGCACAGCTGTTGTGTGTTATTGTAGACCTACAGCTGGACTGGAGATAACAACTTTTTCATCAAAGGATCCACGGACAGCTTAGCCATTGGAAGTGGAGGGTGAGTAGGCAGATGACTGAACAGTCTGAATTGCGGGTGCTAGATGATAAAGGGGGGCTGAGGGGGTAGGGGAATCAGACACTTACGCAAAGTGAGGGGAGTACAGAGGAGAGGAAAAGGAAAAGGGTTGCCACTCCATCTCCCCCCCCCCCCCCCCCCCTTTCACACCTCTCGCTCTCCCATTGTGCTTTGTATTTGCGCACGGTCCCCTGGCCTTCCCCCTTATCTTCCTCTTTCTAGGGCTTGTCATGCAGGCTGATTACTGAGAAGAAATCGATAATTATTGACAATTATTTTTTTTTGTGAGTTCAGTGAGTTTTTTTGTTTGAGAATAGTTGCATTTTCCAGGGATGTTTATAGCTTGATATCCGGTGGGTGAGGAAACCTGTAGAAAAGCAGGGGAAAAGAGCATGTGAAGTTTCCTTCAAAATTTGCCTGTTTTCTCAAACTATGCGACCAACCAATCAACGCGCAGCCACTGGGCAGCAGCTACTGGCCTTTCTTGTGAGCAGTTATTGATTAGTGTACACTAAAATGATTCTATTTCCAGGGACGTAATTTTTTTGGCGCTTGCTGGAGACATAATTTGTTAATTCTTGTCAGCAGCAACATAAATCAGCCGTGAAATATCCTCTATGTATGAATCCTGGATTTATAGCGTAGCGCATGTTTGATATTCAGGGGCCAGATTGACGAAGCCCAGGCCCTCTTACGTTTCTATACATGCATACCCCGAAATATTTCTGTAAAGGAGTCTTTTGTTGGCACAACGAGAGGCTATTGTTACAGACAATACTTGCGATATATCTCAACTTAGAAGGCGTCTGACTTGTTTTGATTCTTTTCCTGCATTTACAGAGGAAACTTCGGTCTTTGGTTAGATGAAGATCTGTACCACGGCAGCAGTCATCCCTGTTCAACCTACAGCAATGAACAGCTGTCCGCACAAGAGGACTTCCTGTGCAGTGGACTGGAGGCACGGACGTTCATCTGACTCCCCACCTCTACCCCCTCATTACCCCCACCCCTCCCATATGGTGCGCTTTTGTCTTACAGACAGTGCTATTGGATGGGTGTGAAGTCATGAGTAGTAATGTGGTTCAGCGTGGGCTGACTGTGCTCATTATGTGATATCACTTCCACGGTGACTAAAATACACTTTAATCAAGTGAAATAAGACAGTGAGACTGAAGCAGTTTTAAAATACGCTAAATAAGCCATTGTGAAACACGATGTCAGTTCGGGGAGGCCTTAAATTGGCATTAATACTGATTGTACGGCTCGTATAGCCTGATAGAAATTTCGTGAAAAAACCAAAGTGGATGAATCGCACACCAGGAAAGGTGGTTAAAAAATGAAAGTGCCAATTCATGGCATTACTTATTTCTTAGAGTAATCCCCTTCGAATACCCCCACCCCACCCCCCCTCATCCTTACTACAGTCAACTCTCGCCTTGCGGACACCTCGATAATACGTGCAGCAGCTAAATCCGCGGCAAAAATAGAGTACAGACGTTTAACTGAAATAAATTCCCGCTTATACGGACTCTCGCTATTAAGGACACTAACTCTCGGTCTCGAGGGTGTCCGCAATAAAGGGGGTTGACTGTATTTTGATCTAGGTAACGTGTTCTTGATGAAATCTTTTCTTGCTAAAGGTTGTTTTGTTGCACCTGTTTCAAAAATTTTCTTTTTGCATTCGCCTTTAAATTTCAATTTTCAACATTGATGGGGTGTCTTCTTGATTGCAAGATTTGATTTCACTTGCTACCGAACAATGCATTTAAATTTTCTCAGATTCTTTTAACATTTTTCCCTGTTCTCAATTTTTTTTCATTTCTTATCAGTTTGATAGCATGTTGTTATTGTAAGGAAAACATACCTCTTGATCACTCTAAGGTTGGCTTGTAAATACACTTTTTTGTAGTTTTAGTGTACCGAGGTTTTGGGAGGAAGAAGGGTTTGTTGGATGTCATCAAGAGACTTCAGCAAATCACTAATACAGAGTGATCTTCGTTTGACCTTCGTTGTTTCTTTCATCTGTTACCAGTGATCTGTTACTTTTCACGCCACGTTTGTTTTCTCGCCAATGGACCACACATCGTTGTTTTGATCAATCAAATTGCTCAAAATGCAGTCACGTGAAAGAGAAATACCGTTCAATTTCTAGAAAGTTATTGAGCACCAGATGAAAACCATATGAATGTTGTGCACGGTTTTTCTTTCTTTCATTTTGTCTTTCTTTCTTTTTTCTTTCTTTCTTTCTTTCTTTCTTTCTTTCTTTCTTTCTTTCTCTTCTTTTTTTTCCCCTCAATTCTTCGCTAAACCATTAAACAACAAACGAAGTATGATGAGTTGAAGGTCAAACGACAGTCGCTCCATTAACAAAAAAAAAATAAATAAATAAATGCAAAGGGAAAAAATCAGAGTAATCGTATTCGTAGCTGGAAATTTACAGATAAACAGCAGTCTGTAAACAGGTATGAAATAAGGTAAACAAAGAATATACGTTTAGTGGTGGATATGTTAATATTTCAAGTTAAATTACTCACTTATTAAATAATTATTTAAAGAGGATGTTGATAAGAGGAAAGAAAAGGAAATAATTTTAGAATAAAAGAATTGAACAAGGTCTAGTTGCCAAATTGTTTCGTTGAATGGTGTCTTAAACTACAGCACAAGCGCGTATGTGCAACCACTTTCAGTTCGCCTGCACTCAAGTGCCAGACTTTTTTCACGAAAGAAAGGGGTGCAGCCTAGTGGTGAGGGCGCCGAACTTGTGATCCGGAGGCCAAGGTTTCAAGTCCCTCTCTCACCACAAACATTTGTTTCACAGTACCCTGTTTTCAAATTCAAGATCACTCTTTGTAAATCGCCGACTGGTTTGCCTCCTACCATTTGGGATTCTTGACAAATGTTATGTTCAATTTGTGTATTTATTAACCAACTAAGAACTTATAGTGTCCCTAATTAGCGCTACAGTGCGAAATGCTTACATAAAGGCATTTTTACAATAACTGTCCAAATTTCCGCGCGCTGATTGGCTCATAGCTTTTGTCTATAAGAGTACACACGATAAAAATGACGTCAGATGTAACGCTCGCGCTGAAAATAAAGCCAATTCCGCTCGTACTTTTTCCCTTGTTATTGTAAAAAACAAATAGACGACACTTTTTTATGGTCTATATTCTTATAGACCATAGCATGACGCCATAAAATGTCCAAAACTTGCCAGTGAAACAAATTGCCTGCGGCTCGCGGTTCCACTTGAGTTTTGAACATTTTTTGACGTCATTTTATGGGCTAGAAGTGTTTATATAATAAGCTGAATTCTACACGCATTTCGATTGGTTCTTACTTATAATCTATTGGAGGACAGTTCCGTGAGTAGAGCACTTTTTACCAAACTGGTTTCCGCACTGCCCCGATCGAGCGCAGTGTGAACAGATTTGAATGTAGTTGGTTATCATCAAAAGAAATTATTCATGGTGAGAATCATGCGAATGGGGTCACAACGTGCGCCAGTGGGAATGGTGTTGTGAGAGAAAGTACACAGGAAATGGTCACAAGCATTAATACCGTCTCTATAGACCGATTTTCAGTTGAGTGTCGAAAGTGACTGCGCGTTTACTTTGGTTTTGCGTTTATACGATCTGTGATTGGTTAACCAAATTTGCACCACTCAAGTTCTCAACCAATGAGAAACAAAACCCAAACCAATTACACCTTTGTTGTTCGCGTTTTCCCGCGCTTAGCACCAGTGACCTGTATTTGCTTCGAGTTCTGATTGGTTCATTGCACTGTTTACGTCTGTACTGATTGGCCAGAGTAATTACTTTGGTTTTGGTTTTTCGACGCTCAATTGAAAAACGCTCTAGTGGAATATTATGGTATAATGACGGAACATTAAGTGTAACTAATAATAAGTGAGGGGGTAATTAGCGATTTCATGAATTAAAGGATGAACGTGATAGCGAACGAAATAAGATCATTCTGCGTTCAGTGGGATGGCTATAAAATGAACAATAGGGCGTACTGGATTAACGGGTTCATGTACTTTAGGTAGAATGGAAAATCGTCTTGGTTTTACATCAGTTTGTATAAGGTATTGTTTTGTTTTGTTGTCGAAAAGTTTGTTTTCCTTACGCATCCTGTAAACAGCCAATACTTGCTTCATGTAACCTTTTCGGGCTGTCCCTTCTTTTTAAGAAGCGTTTATGTAGAACTAAAGAGGCCTTTCTTTGAAGACGGAGCTCTAACAGCACCAAAAGAACGTTAATGAGGTATCTCTGTTACTAGATGGCATTTTATTTAGCAACTTGACTTATATACAAAATGTTTTTGTGCTCCTTGTTTCTGATAATGGGGCAAGACATCCTTTCTTTAAATGTTAAAACGTTTACCGAAAATTAAAAGAAAAACAAAATCTTAGAAAAGAATTCTTGACAGACTCTTCAAATCTACTAACGACGAACCGAATATATCAAACAAATGCAACAATTCCGCAAGAACAACAAAAACCAAAGCTTAAATTAAACCTGACTTTTTATATGAACAAGATACTTTTATGCTTCTTGTATTTGAAAAAACGAGGCTAAAAGAATAACCCCGTCGACTACACTGAAAATGTACACTATTTATCCTCTTTGTTTAATGATAACCGTAAAATTCGATAATTACAATCTCAATGGTGATCGAAATTTAAAGTAACAGTAGAATTCAATTCACGACGAACTGTTTTCGCACGATTGACGATTAACAAACACATTCACTTGTGCAAGTTTGAAAATGCACTGCCTCTTCCTTTAATATATATACCTTGTAAGATGTAAGAACAATAACTTCCACTGTGCGAATTTTGAGAACTCCTATTGCTAGCGGTACCAAATTAACACCCCATTCTTGATTCTTTAAAGGGTAGAACGATTACCCCTGTTGATATTTTATAGAGGGTCTGCCGCCCAGGATAATTTCTCTACGGTATCTCAGTCCTTTGGTTTGGGATTTGCATAAACTCATCTTGTGATAATAAAAGAGTCTTTTTGAATCTAAAGAGACAGTTATCAATTTTGTACTGGCCAAGTTAAAGCTGCTTGTTGACTAGCTTTTGATGCAGGTCACTTTCCAAACAGACAACGAAAAGCACGCTAACTTTAATGATTTTAAAAGCAATAACTGAGTTAATGCCTTCAGTCCAAGTGATCGACTGTTCAAAATCCACTTTAATATACTGTTAAATGTACTGACGTCCGCTTTCCAACTTGCAATTCGTTAGGCATTCCTCGGACAAGGTGAGGCACCTGCAACTAACAAACAAAAAACGAATTTTAGGTTCAGTGTTCTAATCTGCTTTTTTGAACTTATAACTTACACCCTCGTGCATAACTAACAAAATGGGAAGGCATAATGATTTAACAGGATTTAAGGGATCAGGTAGTTTTCTTAAGGGAAAGTTGGTCTAACAACAACTGCACTAACGTATTGAGCTAGCCCTTAAGTCGACTTTCAGTTTTGACAAAACAATAGTGATTCTTTTCGGTTCACATCAAGACGTGGAAGCCAGCTGATGGCCTATGAAGGATGAGAAATGATCAAGAAATGAGGAGCAAAGACAGCAACTGGACTGGAATGTTTGAAGTTTATTTCCTGGGTCTCCCATACGTATTATTCAGCACAAATGGTCTTGAAAATAGAAGAAAGATCGTCGCAGTTAGTACCCAACTTAAGCAGTTGCGAATAGAAAGCCTAAAATTTTTTCAGGCTTTCTTTTCGCAACTGCTTAAGTTGCGTACTAACTTGGAGGATCTTTCTTCTATTTTCCTCTTTCATCCACAGTTCGAAATATATGTTTCACATATTCACATTCACAAATGGTCATGCCACTAAATCTGGAAAAGGAATATTAGGAATATCCACTCATCGCGTTCTTTGTTTACTATTTCGTTGTTGGAATAAACTGAATCAGTATGTTATTCTATATATTTTTCTTTCAAAAGCAGGTCTAGAATGAAAGGAACAGATTGCGGTATTTTAAAAGAATTGTCTTATAACAATGTACCCTTTAGGTCTATTGTCACAGAACAGTAAGCATTTCCGACAGAATGGGAAAGTTTTCTAATTAAATAATGCATTCAGCGCCCGTAAAAATATAATTCAATGTTCAAACCAACCTTTACTTTTGAAAATCAAACGTCACGTTATCTCCAATCAGCATGAAAGGCGCCCAGTCCCTCACATAAGAATAGCCGTTATTTCTCATCCACTTCATGGCCTGGTGAAGAGATTCACTGGCACTTTCTCCACGAACAAGGTGCTAATAGAAACGACTCATTAATTTCTTTGTTGCTTCGTCTGGTAGAGGCCACAGAGCCGCTAACACTGAGCGTGCACCAGATCCTAAGAAAGCTCGAGCGATTCCAACAACTCCCTCAGCTCTAACCTGTCCTTGTGCACTGTGACAACAGCTGAGTACTACAAGTTTTGCACGCAGTTGAACTTGTGAAATGTCATTCATTGTCAAAAGGTAGTCTTTCTCGGTTGGAATTCCGTTAATGGGGTATTGAGGAGCAAGAGCAATTTCTCCTCTTTCTGCATCACCATGAGCAGCAAAATGAATCAGACTTACAGAGGGTATGCTCTGAAGAACCGCTTCCTTAGTCGCTTGCTTTCCTAACAAAGGCTTAACTCCGATCAGTTCTCCTATCATCTACGCTTCCTCTTTTGCAGCGGGCAAACGACAAAGGACCCCAAGGCTTCCCTTGTAGGACACGTCCCTTACGTCTGGCTCGCCCACTATCAGTGCTCCGGTCTGACTGTGATAGTCTGCTGGGCTGTCCTGAATGAGCCCAAGAGTCGTTAGAGAAGGAGCAATTCGGATCCTGTAATCCTCCGATAAGTAACTTCCACTTTCATCCGTTAAAGCTGCAAATGGGACTTTGTACAAGGCGGGATCAGGAACAATGATGAGTTCAGGTTGGTCAAGAACGTCGGCCACAGGAGCGATGATCATTCTGTAACGCTCGGCTAGGGTGGGAAGGGGTTGTAGGTTTTCCTCTTCTTCTTCCTCTACTGGGCGGTAAACTGCCAACCTTCCTTCCTTAGCTGATTCAAGTGCTGAGTCGCTTTCTATTAGAGACGATAGTGATCGGTCTTCGCAGTGTTCTTGCGGGAGAACTTTAAATCTTCTAAAGCTTTCTTCACTGAAAACTTGATCAACATCTCTTATCATTGCCTTGGAAACAAAACATTCGTTGACGTCAATTCTACGAAAATGTATTGGTTTGTTCCCTTCAAGGACCCACAAGAACATATCTGGACCACAATGTGAAATGTATAGACAACTACAGTTACTTTGTTTCTTCAAGATCCTTTCAATATCAGCCCACGACGGCGGATCGGCTGATGTTTGTTTTTGAGCAGATAGTAGACCCGAAATCAAGTCTGCCAGAGCTCTGGCTCGTTCACGCTCTACAACACAAAGAGCCTCTTTCGTTTGTCGACTTATGCAAAACTCTGCAACGAGAAAACGATAATATAAGGTGTAGTGGTCTGAAATGGATACCTTGTAGTGGTCATTTTGTCCAAGAAAGCGTCGCCTTTTCTCCAACTTGTCAATGCCTGCAAGGAGATTCGAAACGAACTCGTGATCTAAGCGGTCTACGTTTTCTTCTTATGTCGACTGTTTCTAACGCAATGCTCAGTGACTTCTTATAAAGCTCTTTTGCTTTGTTATATTTACTTTGAATTGCACATAATTTTGCTAGGCGACAGGTTACCTTGCCTTCTTCGGTTCTTAAGCCGAGGCGGCGATGAATATCCAGAAGTTTTGTAAGACATTCTTTCTCATTTGTGAGATCGTTTAGACAGCCATATGCTATACTCATAACAGTGTATATGCACATGTATACGGGGACAAAGTTTTCCTGCGCTGTGTTGTTTAAGAGCATCAAAACTTCCTTGCTCAACTTAATAGATTGTAAAACTCGACTTGTGTTGAGAAGAAAACGGGCGACGAAGAGACCAATATTGAGGGTCCTGATAAATTCGTCTGTGTTGTCCATGAAGTCTAAACTAAACACCAGAGAAAGAACAGAAAAGCACACGTCAAGTAGTCTGGGATTGTTGCTGTTGTTGTTGTTTTTTTTTCATACTGGCAAACGAAAGTTGAGGGGCAACCCTAATTTCTAAAAGCGACCATTAAGGACGTCAGTTTTAGGGCGCGTAAAATTCGTACTGGAGTACAAGTCAGAAGACTTGAGGCCTGTACTAGTCTGCCGCCTCTTTTCAGTTTTGCATTGTTCGCAGTGCAGCTCGAGTAGCGGTGGTTTCTTATTATTATCCTTTGCGTACAATTGGTCGCTAACGAACTGAGACAAAATTAGAAGGATTTGTATGGAGTCATCGGGGCATAACAGAGCTAATATCTCGTCCCCAAATCGCAATAAGATGCTGTTTTTTGGCAATTAGGCATTTTTCATCAAACTCTTTCCGAGTATACTAACAAATCCCATAATTTCATAAATTTAGTTTTAGTGACGTCATCCCTTTAGGACTATGGTGGCGAAAAAAAGTTCTTTTATTGGACGCACCAAGCACTAAGAACTCAAGACACAAAGCGCTTTAAAGTCGAATTAAAGGCTCCTGTGAGCCAACTCGTGAATGCAGATGACAGTTCAGTAATTGAAATTAAGACGGCTACGGACACTTCCTTGAAAGCTAAAAGAAATGATATCTTTGCCCCATAATGTAACGTTTTACATTATCGTTTTGGTCCTCGTGCCTGGCTTTGCGCTGAGCCCACCCATAAAAACCGCCAGCTACGCAGGCTACTTTGCTCGAGCTGATCTCACAAGGGGAAATCTGTTGAACAAAGTGTCGCACTACATTTCATGCCCGGCCTAAATGCGTGAAATTTTTCCTTTGGAGTTCAGTCCACGCAATCTTGAAGTAAAAATAATTTGAAATATGACTAACTTTTGCTAAATAAGAATTATTTCAATGAGAGCTAGTTGTCGTATGGATTTTGCTTTATTTATATTCAATGAACCGCACTGAAAAGGTTTTGATCCTGTACATATGCATTTCAATAAATTCTCCACGGTATGTTTTAAACAGTTGATCAAAATTCATCGACCACGTCCTTTTGCTTTCCCAACGGAAGTTGCGAAAACGAAATATTTTTTCCCTTTCAAACCTCTATGAAAGCTGAAGAGATCAAAAATTGTTCATTTCACCAGAAATTTGCACAATTTTGTTTACGACGTCACTGATGCGTGACATGGCACGTTCCGCTTTCGCGTGAAAACTGACAGCAAAACTCGTTTTTTTAGCAAACTAATCTACTTGATATAATACTTTTGTATGTGAAGCAAAAATATGATGAAAGATGTCGAGTTTTCATGTATGCAAAAAGTTATGATGAGCAGTGAACTTATCAGTTAAGAGTGCTTCTATCAGCCAGACTTTTCTGGCGGGAAATATTTTCACGTAAATGCTCTGGTTTATTCAGAGAGCTTACAGACAGTCCACTAATTGAATTTTTAAATTAAATTATTTTTTAATTCAATTATTGTTAAATTCAATTATTTTTACATTCTGAAAAGACACCGCAATTTGTGGCAAAAAATGAAAAGACCTATAACTTTGCTCAGATTCAACGAAAAATCTCCATTCTTTCACGAAAATGATTGTCAAATTATTCTCTACAGTTTGAATGAGAATATCCTGACGCGCCGTGAACAGAAAATTTTCGCGTGTTTTTTCTACTTATTGAATTTTTCAGTTCAATTATTTTTAATTTCTCGAAAGACATCGCAATTTTTGGAAAAAAAAAACGAAAAGACCTATAACTTTGCTCAGATTCAACGAAAAATCTCCATTCTTACACTAAAATGATTGTCAAATTATTCTCTACAGATTGAATGAGGATATCCTGACGCGCCGTAAACAGAAAATTTTCGCGTGTTTTCTTCCACTAATTGAATTTAAAACTCATTCACTGCGCATGCCCGAAAGATAAGGACAGAACCGAACGACCAAGCAAAAGCCCACTTGGTTAAGTATAACCAAGGCGCAGAACCATCGACACATTGTTGCAATGCTAAGCCGGGTCCCTGTAACGGCGTGAAACCAGTCTTGGTATTCATCTACATAGAGTTCCAGCCTTGCTCCTTATCATCGCCTCTAAAACTTTGTTTTCTCTATCTGTTCCAATACCAGGCAAAGAAAAGTTTATTCTAGCATATATTGTTCAAGATATTGTTCAAGAAACCACAACATAAACAAAACAAACACTAGCTTACAAGATAAGATTCTTTGCCGTCCTTTTCTTCTCTTTTGGTTCACCTCGCGACGTTGCCGATACAATCTACGGATTTTGAAACAAAGGCAGTATCGAGCTCGCGTACAAATATTGGTGATAAATCACCCGCCACCTCAAGTCTTCGTGCAGAATCTTCATGATTTTGCGAGTTCATCTATGAGCTTAGTAACCTCTCGGTCAATTCATGACCGTCGAATCGTGCTGTCGAATCATGTAAAAAAAAAATAATAATAAAAAAATCCGGGTCTATACACAGCAATAAAATTAGCTGTAACCTTATACCTTGTATGTAAGTTGCAAAAAAAAAAAAATAATAATAATAATAATAGTCATTTCTCTAGGTTCCAAAGGTTCTGCGAGTTCTGCAGGTTCCGCGGTTCCGCGGTCTGCAGTTCCTTAGATTAGTGCCACCCGCAAATTAGTCGACGTCCTATATAATAAGTAATAATGAGCACCAGATTAATTAATGTCTTCTTTCTATTAACGAATTTGAATGAAATACAGGTTACCGAATATATTATGTCCTCTTTAAGTCGGTGGATTCTACTGTCACTCGCTACAGAAGGATTTCTCGTATTCCAGATCTTCTCTTCAGTTCTTGATTTCAGAGCGCGTGTATAATTCGCATGCCAGTCAGTCAACAAAAAATAAACCTCTTTAAGTTGCTCTTTACGTACGCAAAGATTAACGCTAAGGCCGGTTATATATACAAAAGGCATACAACAAAATAAACTTTGAAAATATTTCTACTTACCACGATGCCTCTCACACCTCACAAATCGTCGCAATCGAGAATGAAGGGAATTCACACAGCAACGGAAAACGACGTTTTGTCAGAACAAGTTGACGATCGAAAACAAAAGCTTCAAAACTTTTAAAAAGAGCACATTAATCTCGAAAACGAAGCAGCTGAGACTCGAAAATGAAACGTTCATTGCTAATTCAGGTTTTTAAATACAGCTATTTCAATTAACGTTGTTGGATCAAAGCTTAAAGCTTAAAGACATCTGAAAGTGGCTGCTACCTTCTCCATTTGATATCCTTACATTTCTTTCGTACTAATGGCTCGCCATCGTATATCTTTACTGAACAGAAGAGGCATAGCTGATTTTGATGAACTTATCAATAAAAAACATCCACAGAATCTTGAGGTCTTGTCTTGTGGCTTTATACTTTTATCCGACAATGTTAATTGAAATAGCTGTATCAAATCAGATTAAATGCACAAATTTAATATGAGGCTTAGGCCTAAATTCCTTGCTGAAAAAAAATATATTGGGTGGGGTGGTTTAACTTTGTAAGTATTTACGTAGCGTTAACTATAGTATCTACTTGATAGCAATAATTAATAGAAGAAGATAGGATTATGGAGGTCGTCTGTTGCCACGTGACCTTTCAGGATTATTTTTAAAATTTAAAATCAAAATGAGAACGCTTTTTATTCCTTCCTGGAGGCTCTGTGAGGGATAAACGATAAAATTAAACGCCGAAACCTCGATATTACCAGTTGTTTATTCCAAACACTCCTTCAACACTTTTTCAACAGAAAGAGAGAGGTTCGCTAGGGAAAAAGAAAACAGGAAAACTTATAAATATATAGCAAAAAAATAACGTGAACCGGGAACGAATAGAAAAGTCCAAGCAGAATAAATCTTACCGAATGTTTGGTAATAGCAAGCGGAAAACACGTTGACAACTTGATCTGAAATTTACAACATCAACTGAAGGAGCTGAGAAAACTAGCAACTAAATTTCTTGCGCTTGCATTGCATATATATGTATATACGTATCTGTACTAGTTAGTCCCTTAAGGACACGAAATAACGAAAAACTATAAGCTAAGTACAAGTGATGCGAACACGGATGCAAAACAAACAAAGTTGTAAAAAAAATGTCAAGCAGTTTAAAATAACTGTCCGCAACAGGCTTCAACAAACTTTATACAATTTAGAATATTACTTACATAAAACTTTCAAATAACTTAAAATTTAAGGTGCTAAAAAATCAACGATTTTATAACGGACTTAGTACTAGTACAAAATATCATTTATTTTCAGAACTTAGGAAATTATTTTAAATTATTACAGTCAAATATGTATTAAGAGGACACCCTCCGGACCTTTCCTATAGTGTCCGCTTAATACCGGTTGTCAGCTGAAAACAGGTTTCCTTAGAATTCGTCTTTAAAGGGTCACTGCTATTAATATTCCTCAGTATTAAAAGGCTCTGGAAGGACCAAATACCATTCTTGTGACCGTATACGACTGTCCTTTGCTTTATTAGAAGATTTAAAGCGTAACAGTATCTATATTGGTTGAATTATATTATGTAAAGGTTCACACAACTAAGACAAGAATAAAAATTCTACGCAAATACAATGGAATAAATGAAATGTCGCGTTTCTGTGGTTCGTGTAGTAGGCTGGCGAGAATATTTTGCATATGTAGACCGCAACAGAACACTCTATGAGAAAAAGGCAAAACAAAGCGTTAACTTGTGTCTTCTTCAGTTCTAAAGCCTAATTATTTAAACTAAGTCATTAGCTTAACCGATAGCCAGTGAAAGGTCGTCCCTTCTATGATAGCGAGAATACTCACTCCAGTAGCATATCTGTTAGTCACATACTGTAAGGCAAGCTATTTTGCGCCTAGCTAGTTCATGCTCTTCACCCGAGTTGCTATCCAGGTGTACTTGCTCTGCTGGAGTTAATTCTACAAAGATGTGACAACTCTTTTGACGCCAAAGTTAAATGATCGAGCAAAAACATGCATCCTTTTTGCAGTGTCCGTTTTATACAAGTTTCTAACAATAGAAATCTGCACCATAAAAGTCAACTTTAAGGTGTCCGCGTCCGCTAAATAGAGGTGTCCGTTGAATACAGGTTCTCTCTACACTTAATGTGAGAGAGTTAGTGAATACACGCGTCAAGTAGAATTACACAAATGGCCTAAAAAGCAGCCGACACGGGAGTGTAAGTAATTTGACGAAAGGTGCAACATCAGGCGCCGGAATCAAATCTTGCGAATCTTGCGAATCAAATCTTGTTCAGTACCACGGAACCATTATTTTAGGTGAACAACTAAATAAGTTGTAGGTTTCAATGGCCCTGAATTGTCAATTTGTCAAACTTTGATCGGCGTTCGTGCAAAAGTTCTGCTAAATCCTAAAGATTTAAAACCGTACACCTAAAAATCAATGACTGAACTGTCTTTTGTCAAGTATCAAAAAATTTGAGTTACAACCGGTAAGCTTTTTTTCTCACTCAATTTGGATTATTTTATACTTTTGCGTGATAGAGAAACGTGTGTCTACATCATCCGAGCTTAGTTCGCTCACAAACGAGCAGAGAAGAAAATAATTACTATGTTTTGACTGAGGAAGAATCATTATATACTAAAGAAAGATTCAAAGCTATGTAAATGTGTGTGTAGCGTGAAGCTGAAAAGTGTAAAATTTCGTATTCCCTCTTGGTGACAACCAAGCTTGCCGTAGGATGACCATTTTTAAGGTGTTCTGCCGTTATAAGGAATATTTCAAAAAACTAACCTCATATCCTTCGGCTTACTTACCTAGCCCTTCAAATTGACAAAGTATGAGCGAAATGGATTTTTTGACCGTGGCCACGATTTCTTTGATTTTTAGCAGTACTGAAGCCCCTAGTGGACAGAAGGAAATAATTATAAATGGCTCAGTATTCACAGGAGAGTTTAAAGGGACACAGTCACCTGGTGCACACGCGCATTAGATACCATTTCTTAGCTGATTTCCATATCACACTTCATCGCACGTCTCGCACTGAGAAGCGCATCCTTTGAAAAATCTAAACAAATCTTGTCGAGTCGAAGTATTTGCCAGTCAAAATTGTTATAGTGATTATAGACCTAATGTCACATTAGAACACTCCTTTCCTTGATACCATGGATAATTTACTGATGGACTTGTCCAGAGAAAGCCAAACGTCGACGAATACCTACCTCTGAAGTCGAAGAATCATTTAATATCCGGTCGTGTGAAAAATTATTTTAGCTGTTTCTACGTTTCACAGTGTTTGTATGAGAAGCAAACTGAGTTCAAATATTACAGAATATGTCAATTTTAAAACGTAGCAAATCGACTGGGCTTAACTAGGGAATACCCCGCTGCAGTGTAGTGAAACTACTTTGTAGCGAAACGACCGGTAAGCTTTATTTCTGCTTTCAATCATATATTTTGCTTTTATAATTTCGCCGGTTTCTACAGCTTCTCCACTATCTTAATTTTAGGAACCAAATCCATGTCATTGCAAGAACGCTTGCTCGACCCATAGAAAACAAGGCTCTATTAAAGGTTGTCGACTGTGTACCGAAGCTTGTCTTCGTCTGAGCTCCAAACCAAGCAGCCATGACGCGAAGTTCGAATCGTTTACGAAGATTCCCTCCGCAGGAACCTTTCGCCAGGTTGAGAAAATGCGATTTTACAAATATATATCATGATGATTTGTTCTCCAATGTTTTTGATTGATTTTTCTTGTTATTTTAGTCGACCCAGGCGATTTCTTCCACCCAGTGCCTTCACGTTTCCCACCTCTTCTTTTCATGTTCCGTTGGAGACGCGATCCATACTGTTTTTAATCAAATATGATAAAATAATATCACAGGATGAGCAAAAGCATACTCAGAAACAGGTTTTCAGTAAAATGATTGAAAATCCAATGAAACACTGAGAAGATTGAAGCGGATTTCTGGATGTATTCGACGCGTACTTTTGATTTCGGGTTGAGGTAGACGTTTTTCAAATTGACAAAACTAGTGTCCAGGTCAGCGCGGTCACGAGGAAAAGATAGGAGAATTTGTGCCATGATATTAGGGGTTAAAGGGTTAATAAAAGAAGGACTAGAGGGGAACTAAACCCATGTTCAGGGATCATACAGCTTCTTGGATTCCTGAAAAAAAGTGTGAACGTTGATCTGCAAACTAGTTTTTCCAACCTGGAAAAATGTATGAAAAAAAAGATAAAAGTCTGAAAAATGGTAAAAATGTCTTGAGATTTCAAAGTTAGCTGCAACAAGTGCTTAATTGCTAAATGAAACCTTTGTTATCCAGTCGAATCTCAAAATTGTTCATGTTCTGGGAGTGTAATTTGACTGATGACCGTCAGTCTGGATAAAGAAATGAATGGTCTGATAAAAATAGAGAAAACGACCTTGAATTTGGCGTATATATAAATAGACGATATTGTACGGCGGCACGAAGATATGAATTTATTTTCGAGTGTTTAAAACAATATTGTACTTGCTACGCTCGTTCGGAACATTGTTTTTTACCACTCGAAAATAAAATTCATTCCTTCCCGCCGCCGTGACATACGCACAAGCTACGCACAAGTCACATCTCTTTAGCTTTATTCAAAACTTTGTTACTTCAATATTATAAAAAGGCTTTGAACTTGTACGACGCTGACGACATTAGAACTTGGAGAACAATCTGTCCTAGGTGTAACACAGCGAGGTCTCTCCTATGCTCGCCAACGTGCTGCTTCTAGCAATTTGGTCTCCCGCCTTGTCTCCTCTAGTTTTATGCTTACATATTAGTAGTTTTAGTTATTAAGCATTTTTTTTATATAAATAATTAACAAGGGATCCGCTGTAATTGGTTACGCTGTAGTGGTTTCCCTGCCTAACTATTATATCTTTGGTATTTTTCTTTTTGTTTTTATTGTTTGTTTCCATTCTGTTTGTATTTTAGTTAGGCGAAGCTAAATAAATAAATACAGTATCCTCTATGTATGAACCCTGGATGTACAGCCTAGCGCATGTTTGATATTTGGGGCCCTCTTAAGTTTTTAAAAATGTGTATCTCAAATATTTCTGTAAAGGAGCCTTTTGTTGGCACAACGACAGGCTATTGTTGCAAACAACACTTGTGATACATCTCAACTTTGAAGAAGTCTGACTTGTTTTCTTGTCCTGTATTTCTAGTGGAAACTTCGGTCTTTGGTTAGATGGAGATCTGTATCACGGCAGCAGTCATCCCAGTTCATCCTACAGCAATGAACAGCTGTCCGCACAAGAGGACTTCCTCTGCAGTGGACTGGAGGCATGGACGTTCATCTGATTCCCCACCTCTTCCCCTCTCATTACCCCCCACCCCTTCCATGTGGTGCGCTTTTGTCTTACGGACAGTGCTATTGGATGGGTGTGAAGTCATTACTAGTAATGTGGTTCAGCGTGGGCTGACTGTGTTTCAGCGTGGGGGACTGTGCTCATTATGTGATATCACTTCCATGGTGACTAAAATACACTTTAATTAAGTGAAATATGACAGTGAGACTGAATCAGTTTTAAAATACGATAAATAAGCCATTGTAAAACACGATGTCAGTTCGGGGAGGCCTTAAATTGGCATTTTGTAGTGATTATACGGTTCGTATAGACTGATAGAAAGGTCGTGAAAAAGCCAAAGTTGATGAATTGCACACCAGGAAAGGTGTTTGAAAAATGAAGTTGCCCATTCATGGCATTACTTATTTCTTGGAGTAATCCCTTTTGAATACCCCCCCCCCCCCCCCCTCATCCTTACTACAGTCCACTGTCGCCTTGCGGACACCTCGATAATACGGACAGCAGCTAAATCCCCGGCAAAAATAGAGTACAGCCGTTTAACTGAAATATATTCCCGCTTATACGGACTCTCGCTATTGAGGGCACTGACTTGCTGTCCCGAGGGTGTCCGCAATAAAGGGGGTTGAGTGTATTTTGATCAAGGTAACTTGTGTTCCTGACAAAATCTTTTCTTGCTAAAAGTATTTTGTTGCACCCGTTTGAAAATTTTTTTCTTTTTGCCTTCGCCTTTTAAATTTCAATTTTCAGCCTTGGCAGGGTGTCTTCTTGATTGCAAGAATTGATTTCACTTGCTACCAACAATGCATTAAAATTTTCTCAGATTCTTTTAACATTTTTCTCTGTTCTCAATTTTTTTCATTTCTTATCAGTTTGATAGCATATTTTTATTGTAAGGAAAACATACCTCTTGATCACTCTAAGGTTGGCTTGTAAATACACTTTTTTGTAGTTTTAGCGACCTAGGTTTTAGGAGGGAGAAGGGTTTGTTGGTATGTCAGTTAGACACTTAATGCTCAGCACACTGATACAGAGTGATCTTCGTTTGACCTTCGTTGTGTCTTTTATCTGTTTCTTTTTACGGCACGCTTGTTTTCTCGCCTATGGGCCACACATCGTTGTTTTGATCAATCAATTTCTAAAAACGCGGTCACGTTAAAGAGAAATACCGTTCGATTTCTAGAAAGTTATTAAGGACCAGATGAAAACCATATGAATGTTGTGCACTCTTTTTTTCATTTTATATTTTTCATTTCTTCTTTTTTTCTTTTCTTTTTTTTCTCAATTCTTCGCTAAACCATTTAACAACAAACAAAGTATGATGAGTTGAAGGTCAAACGACAGTTGATCCATTAACAGAAAAACAAAAACAAATGCAAAGGGAAAAAAATGAGAGTCATCGTATTCGTAGCTAGAAATTTACAGATAATTCAATATAAACAGCAGTCTGTAAACAGGTATGAAATAAAGTAAACAAAGAATATACGTTTAGTGGTGGATATGTTAATATTTCAAGTTAAATTACTATCACTTATTAAATAATTATTTAAAGAGGATGTTGATAAGAGGAAAGAAAAGGAAATAATTTTAGAATAAAAGAATTAAACAAGGTCTAGTTGCCAAATTGTTTCGTTGAATGGTGTCTTTAACTACAGCACAAGCGCGTATGTGCAACCACTTTCAGTTTGCCTGCACTCAAGTGCCAGACTTTTTTCACGAAAGAAAGGGGTGCAGCCTAGTGGTGAGGGTGCCGAACTTGTGATCCGGAGGCCAAGGTTTCAAGTCCCTCTCTCACCACAAACATTTGTTTCACAGTAGCCCTGTTTTCAAATTCAAGATCACTCTTTGTAAATCGCCGACTGGTTTGCCTCCTACCATTTGGGATTCTTGACCAATGTTATGTTCAATTTGTGTATTTATTAACCAACTAAGAACTTATGGTGTCCCTAATTAGCGCTACAGTGCGAAATGCATACATAAAGTCATTTTTACAATAACTGTCCAAATTCCCGCGCGCTGATTGGCTCATAGCTTTTGTCTATAAGAGTACACACGATAAAAATGACGTCAGATGTAACGCTCGCGCTGAAAATAAAGCCAATTCCGCTCGTACTTTTTCTCTTGTTATTGTAAAAAACAAATAGACGACACTTTTCTATGGTCTATATTCTTATAGACCATAGCATGACGCCATAAAATGTCCAAAACTTGCCAGTGAAACAAATTGCCTGCGGCTTGCGGTTCCACTTGAGTTTTGAACATATTTTGACGTCATTTTATGAGCTAGAAGTGTTTATATAATAAGCTGAATTCTACACGCATTTCGATTGGTTCTTACTTATAATCTATTGGAGGACAGTTCCGTGAGTAGAGCACTTTCTACCAAACTGGTTTCCGCACTGCCCCAATCGAGCGCAGTGTGAACAGATTTGAATGTAGTTGGTTATCATCAAAAGAAATTATTCATGGTGAGAATCATGCGAATGGGGTCACAACGTGCGCCAGTGGGAATGGTGTTGTGAGAGAAAGTACACAGAAAATGGTCACAAGCATTAATACCGTCTCTATAGACCGATTTTCAGTTGAGTGCCGAAAGTGACTGCGCGTTTACTTTGGTTCGCTTTCCTACGCTCTGTGATTGGTTAACAAAATTCGCGCCACTCAAGTTTTCAACCAATGAGAAACAAAACCCAAACCTATCACACCTTTGTCGTACGCGTTTTCCCGCGCTTATCACCAGTGACCTGTATTTGCTTCGAGTTCTGAATGGATCATTGCACTGTTTACGTCTGTTCTGATTGGCCAGAGTAATTACTTTGGTTTTGGTTTTTCGACGCCTAATTGAAAACCGCTCTAGTGGAATATTGTTGTATAATGACGGAACATTAAGTGTCACTAATAATAAGTGAGGGGGTAATTAGCGATTTCATGAACTAAAGGATGAACGTGATAGCGAACGAAATAAGATCATTCTGTGTTCAGTGGGATGGCTATAAAATGAACAATAGGGCGTACTGGATTAACGGGTTCATGTACTTTAGGTAGAATGGAAAATCGTCTTGGTTTTACATCAGTTTGTATAAGGTATTGTTTGGTTTTGTTGTGGAAAAGTTTGTTTTCCTTACGCATCCTGTAAACAGCCAATACTTGCTTCATCTAATCTTTTCGGGCTGTCCCTTTTTTTTTAGAAGCGTTTATGTAGAACTAAAGAGGCGTATATTTAAAGGAGGATCACTTAACAGCACAATGAAGAACGTTAATGAGGTATCTCTGTTTCTAGATGGCATTTTATTTGGCAACTTGATATATATACAAAATGCTTTTGTGCTCCTTGTTTCTGATAGTCAAAGCAAGACATCCCGGCTTTCTTTTTAAAGCGTTTACCGATAATTAAATCATCTAAAATCTCACCAATTTGTGTCCTTCATAAAATAAGACCTGCAATATTCGATATTTACAAAAAAAAAGATATCTTAGAAAAGAATTCCAAACAAAATCTTCAAATCTACTAACGACGAACCGAATATATCAAACAAATGCAACAATTCCGAAAGAACAACAAAAACCGAAGCTTAAATCAAACCTGACTTTTTATATGTACAATATACTTTAAAATTTATGCTTCTTGTATTTGATAAAACGAGGCTAAAAAAATAACCCCATCGACTACACTGAAAATCTACACTAATTTGTCCTCTTAATTAAATGAAAACTGTAAAATTCGATCTTTACAAACTCAACCGTGATCGAAATTTAACGTAAAAGTAGAATTCAATCCACGACGAACTGTCAGAAATTTTAAAAACGAGCAAACAGGCAAAGAAAAGCATGCTAACTTTTAATGATTTTAAAAGTTCTAACTAATTTAATGCCCTCAGTCCAAATGATTTAGTGTTCAAAATCCACTTTGGTTTACTGTTAAATGTACTGACGTCCTCTTTCCAAATTGCAATCTGACAGGCATTCCTCGGGTAAGATGAGGCACCTGCAGCTGATAAATAAAACACAAATTTTAGGATCAGTGTTATAATCTGTTTTTTTTTTTTTTTCAAACATACCTACACTCTTCTGCATAACTAACAAAATGGGAAGGCATAGTGGTTTAATAGGATTTAAGGGATCAGGTAGTTTTCTTACAAACAGTTGGTCTAACAACAACTGCACTAACGTATTGAGCTAGTCCTTAAGTCGACTTTCAGTTTTTTTAACAAAACAATAGTGATTCTTTTCGGTTCACATCAAGACGTGGAAGCCAGCTGACGGCCTATGAAAGATGAGAAATGAGCAGAAATGACGAGCAAAGTCAGCAACTGGACTGGAAAGTTTAAAGTTTATGTCCTAGGTCTCCCATACGCACTATTCAGCACAAATGGTCTGGAAAATAGCAGAAAGATCCTTGCAGTTAGCACGCAACTTAAGAAGTTGTGAAAAGAAAGCCTGAAATTTTTTCAGGCTTTCTTTTCGCAACAGCTTAAGTTGCGTACTCAATGCAAGGATCTTTCAGCTATTTTCATCTTTCTTCGCAGTTCGAACTGTATATGTTTCACATATTCACATTCACAAATGGTCTTGCAACTAAATCTGGAAAAGGCGTATTAGGAATATCCACTAATCGTGTTCTTTGTTTACTATTCCGTTGTTGGAATAAACTGAATCAGTATCTTATTCTGTTTATTTTTCTTTCAAAAGCAGGTCTAGAATGAATGGAACTGATTACAGTATTTAAAAAGAACTGTCTTATAACAATGTAACCTTTAGGTCTATTGCGACAATAAGCATTTCCAACAGAATGGAAAAATTTTCTAATTAAATGCTGCATTCAGCGCCCGTAATGATATGATTCAATGGTCAAACCAACCTTTACTTTCCAAAATCAAACGTCACGTTATCTCCAATCAGCATGAAAGGCGCCCAGTCCCTCACATAAGAATAGCCGTTATTTCTCATCCACGTCATGGCGTGGTGAAGAGATTCACTGGCACTTTCCCCACGAACAAGGTGCTCATAGAAACGACTCATTAATTTCTTTGTTGCTTCGTCTGGTAGGGGCCACAGGGCCGCTAACACTGAGCGTGCACCAGATCCTAAGAAAGCTCGAGCGATTCCAACAACTCCCTCAGCTCTAACCTGTCCTTGTGCACTGTGACAACAGCTGAGTACTACAAGTTTTGCACGCAGTTGAACTTGCGAAATGTCATTCATTGTCAAAAGGTAGTCTTTCTCGGTTGGAATTCCGTTAATGGGGTATTGAGGAGCAAGAGCAATTTCTCCTCTTTCTGCATCACCATGAGCAGCAAAATGAATCAGACTTACAGAGGGTATGCTCTGAAGAACCGCTTCCTTAGTTGCTTGCTTTCCTAACAAAGGCTTAACTCCGATCAGTTTTCCTATCATCTCCGCTTCCTCTTTTGCAGCGGGCAAACGACAAAGGACCCCAAGGCTTCCCTTGTAGGACACGTCCATTACGTCTGGTTCGCCCACTATCAGTGCTCCGGTCTGACTGTGATAATCTGCTGGGCTGTCCTGAATGAGCCCAAGAGTCGTTAGAGAAGGAGCAATTCGGATCCTGTAATCCTCCGATAAGTAACTTCCACTTTCATCCGTTAAAGCTGCAAATGGGACTTTGTACAAGGCGGGATCAGGAACAATGATGAGTTCAGGTTGGTCAAGAACGTCGGCCACAGGAGCGATGATCATTCTGTAACGCTCGGCTAGGGTGGGAAGGGGTTGTAGGTTTTCCTCTTCTTCTTCCTCTACTGGGCGGTAAACTGCCAACCTTCCTTCCTTGGCTGATTCAAGTGCTGAGTCGCTTTCTATCAGAGACGATAGTGATCGGTCTTCGCAGTGTTCTTGCGGGAGAACTTTAAATCTTCTAAAGCTTTCTTCACTGAAAACTTGAACAACATCTCTCATCATTGCCTTGGAAACAAAACATTCGTTGACGTCAATTCTACGAAAATGTATGGGTTTGTTCCCTTCAAGGACCCACAAGAACATATCTGGACCATAATGTGAAATGTATAGACAACTACAGTTACTTTGTTTCTTCAAGATCCTTTCAATATCAGCCCACGACGGCGGATCGGCTGATGTTTGTTTTTGAGCGGATTGTAGACCCGAGATCAAGTCTGCCAGAGCTCTGGCTCGTTCACGCTCTACAACACAAAGAGCCTCTTTCGTTTGTCGACTTATGCAAAACTCTGCAACGAGAAAACGATAATATAAGGTGTAGTGGTCTGAAATGGATACCTTGTAGTGGTCATTTTGTCCAAGAAAGCTTCGCCTTTTCTCCAACTTGTCAATGCCTGCAAGGAGATTCCAAACGAACTCGTGATCTAAGCGGTCTACGTTTTCTTCTAATATGGCGTTGGCTGCAAGCTCAAAGTGACACATAGCCTGTAGCTCGGCCTGTTTAACTACGTCACCGATCTTTCTGCTCATGGCAAGTGCTTTCTCGTAATACTCTTTAGCTTCAGAATGTTTACCAAGCCTACAACACACAGATCCCAGCTGTCCATAACACGCGGCTTCTCCGTGGTTGTCATTTATTGCTTTCATTAGCGCAAGTGCTTCCCTTTGATATTCTTCAGCTTTTCCATACTCACCGAGAGATTTATAAAACGATCCCAGGTAGTGAGAATAAATGGCGTCCGCTTGTTTGTCACCAATTTCTTTACCAACCTCAAGTTCTTTCCTAATTTGATATTCTTCAGCCTTTCCATGTTCACCGAGGGAACAATACAAAGCTCCCAGGGTCGCAAAACATACGGCTTCTACTCTTTTGTCGCCAATTTCTTTCGCTATCTCAAGTGTTTTCCTTACATATCCTTGACCTTTTTTATTTTCGCCGACGATAAGATGCATAGCTCCCATGTTTGCATAACACTCGGCTTCTCCGCTTTTGTCGCCAATTTCTTTTCTTATCGAAATTGCTTTCCTTAGATATTCTTCAGCCTTTCCATGCTCGAACAGGGAAGAATGGACATATCCAAGGCCTCGATAACACGTGGCTTCATTGCTTATGTCGCCTGTTTCTAACGCAATGCGCAGTGACTTCTTATAAAGCTCTTTTGCTTCGTTATATTTACTTTGAAGTGCACATAATTTTGCTAGGCGACAGGTTACCTTGCCTTCTTCGGTTCTTAAGCCGAGGCGACGATGAATATCCAGAAGTTTTGTAAGACATTCTTTCTCATTTGTGAGATCGTTTAGACAGCCATATGCTATACTCATAACAGTGTATATGCACATGTATACAGGGACAAAGTTTTCCTGGGCTATGTTGTTTAAGAGCATCAAAACTTCCTTGCTCAACTTAATAGATTGTAAAACTCGACTTGTGTTGAGAAGAAAACCGGCGACGAAGAGACCAATATTGAGGGTCCTGATACGTTCGTCTGTGTTGTCCATGAAGTCTAAACTAAACACCAGAGAAAGAACAGAAAAGCACAAGTAGTCTGGGATTGTTGTTGTTGTTGTTCTTGTTTTTTTTTCATACTGGCAAACGAAAGTTGAGGGGCAACCCTAATTTCTAAAAGCGACCATTAAGGACGTCAGTTTTAGGGCGCGTAGAATTCGTACTGGAGTACAAGTCAGTAGACTTGAAGCCTGTACTAGTCTGCCGCCTCTTTTCAGTTTTGCATTGTTCGCAGTGCAGCTCGAGTAGCGGTGGTTTCTTATTATTATCCTTTGCGTACAATTGGTCGCTAACGAACTGAGACAAAATTAGAAGGATTTGAATGAGTCATCGGGGCATAACAGAGCTAATATCTCGCCCCCAAATCGCAATAAGATGCTGTTTTTTGGCAATTAGGCATTTTTCATCAAACTCTTTCCGAGTATACTAATAAATCCCACAATTTCGTAAATTTAGTTTTAGTGACGTCATCCCTTTAGGACTATGGTGGCGAAAAAAAGTTCTTTTATTGGACGCACCAAGCACTAAGAACTCAAGACACAAAGCGCTTTAAAGTCGAAAAAGGAATACCCAAAACTGAAAAATAACGACTTGAAATTAGAAAAACTGACAACGCACCTCCCACAGGTTGGAAAACGAAGCATTGAAAACTCTAAAACAAAGAAATAGCACTAATCTGTGGAAATGCAGACCGCGGAACCGTGGAACCACGGAACCTACGGAACCAGCGGAATCTGTGGAACCTAGAGAAATGACTATTTTTTTGCAACTTACATACCAGGTATAAGATTACAGCTGATTTCATCACTGTGTATAGACCCGGATTTTTTTTACATGATTCGACAGCATGATTCGACGGTCATGATTCGACCGAGAGATTACCAAGCTCATCGATGAACTCGCAAGATCATGAAGGTTCTGCACGAAGACTTGACGTGGCGGGTGATTTATCACCGATATTTGTACGCGAGCTCGATCTGAAGGAAACAGTCAATGTTCTTTTTACGTGTACCGCGTTTGTTTCAAAAATCCGTAGATTGTATCGGCAACCTGGTGAGGTGAACCAAAAGAGAAGAAAAGGACGACAAAGAATCTTGTCTTGTAAGCTCGTGTTTGTCTTGTTTATGTTTGGTTTCTTGAACAATATCTTGAACAATATATGCTAGCATAAACGTTTCTATGCCTGGTATTGGAACAGATAGAGAAAACAAGGTTTTAGAGGCGATGATAAGGAGCAAGCCGGAACTCTATATAGATGAATACCAAGCCTGGTTTCACGCCGTAACAGGGACCCGGCTTAGCATTGCAACAATCTGTCGATCGATTCTGCGCCTTGGTTTTACGTACAAAAAGGCAAGTCTAACTCATTATTTTTCCTTTGTTTGAAGTCGAACAAAGTTTGCAATTACACCAGAGTAAATTCCTCAAAATTGCATCTCTTCTAGTATATGCTGATATATGAAATGGCTGGTTGCCAAACGTCCTAAGCTTATTGATCATGATTTGCTTTTCTGAAATAAAGCTGAGGGTGATTGCCAAATAGAGAAATGAATTCTGGAGGGCAACATGCTGTCGTTTTATGGCTGATATACCACGACAAATATTACTGTTCATCGACTTCAAATGAGTTAGACTTGCCTTTTTGTAAGCATAACCAAGGCGCAGAATCCATCGACACATTGCTGCAATGCTAAGCTGGGTCCCTGTAACGGCGTGAAACCAGTCTTGGTATTCATCTACATAGAGTTCCAGCCTTGCTCCTTATCATCGCCTCTAAAACTTTGCCTCTAAATCTGTTCCAATACCAGGCATAGAAACGTTAATGCTAGCATATATTTTTCAAGATATTGTTCAAGAAACCACAACATAAACAAAACAAACACTAGCTTACAAGATCAGATTCTTTGCCGTCCTTTTCTTCTCTTTTGGTTCACCTCGCGACGTTGCCGATACAATCTACGGATTTTGAAACAAAGGCAGTATCGAGCTCGCGTACAAATATTGGTGATAAATCACCCGCCACCTCAAGTCTTCGTGCAGAATCTTCATGATTTTGCGAGCTCATCTATGAGCTTAGTAGCCTCTCGGTCAATTCATGACCGTCGAATCGTGCTGTCGAATCATGTAAAAAAAATATAATAATAAAAAAAATCCGGGTCTATACACAGCAATAAAATTAGCTGTAACCTTATACCTTGTATGTAAGTTGCAAAAAAAAAAAAAAAAAAAAAAAAAAATAATAATAATAATAATAATAGTCATTTCTCTAGGTTCCGCAGGTTCCGCGAGTTCTGCAGGTTCCGCGGTTCCGCGGTCTGCAGTTCCTTAGATTAGTGCCACCCGCAAATTTGTCGACGTCCTATATAATAAGTAATAATGAGCACCAGATTAATTAATGTCTTCTTTCTATTAACGAATTAGAATGAAATACAGGTTACCGAACATATTATATCCTCTTTAAGTCGGTGGATTCTACTGTCATTCGCTAGAGAAGGATTTCTCGTATTCCAGATCTTCTCTTCAGTTCTTGATTTCAGAGCGCGTGTATAATTCCCGTGCCAGTCACTCAACAAAAAATAAACCTCTTTAAGTTGCTCTTTACGTACGCAAAGATTAACGCTAAGGTGTTATATACAAAAGGCATACAACAAAATAAACTTTGAAAATAGTTCTACTTACCACGATGCCTCTCACACCTCACAAATCGTCGCAATCGAGAATGAAGGGAATTCACACAGCAACGGAAAACGACGTTTTGTCAGAACAAGTTGACGATCGAAAACAAAAGCTTCAAAACTTTTAAAAGGAGCACATTAATCTCGAAAACGAAGCAGCTGAGACTCGAAAATGAAACGTTCATTGCTAATTCAGGTTTTTAAATACAGCTATTTCAATTAACGTTGTTGGATCAAAGCTTAAAGCTTAAAGACATCTGAAAGAGGCATCCGTTTGATATCCTTACATTTCTTTCGTACAAATGGCTCGCCATCGTATATCTTTACTGAACAGAAGAGGCATAGCTGATTTTGATGAACTTATCCATAAAAACATCCACAGAATCTTGAGGTCTTGTCTTATGGCTTTATACTTTTATCCGACAATGTTAATTGAAATAGCTGTATTAAATCAGATTTAGATGCACAAATTTAATATGAGGCCTAGGCCTAAATTCCTTTCTGAAAAAAAAAAATATATATATATTGGGTGGGGTGGTTTAACTTTGTAAGTATTTACGTAACGTTAACGATAGTATCTACTTGATAGCAGTAATTTATAGAAAATGATAGGATTATGGAGGTCGTCTGTTGTCACGTGACCTTTCAGGATTATTTTTAAAATCTAAAATCAAAATGAGAACACTTTTTATTACTTCCTGGAGGCGCTGTGAGGGATAAACGATAAAATTAAACGCCGAAACCTCGTGATTACCAGTTGTTTATTCCAAACACACCTTCAACACTTTTTCAATAGAAAGAGAGAGGTTCGCTAAGGAAAAAGAAAGCAGGAAAACTTATAAACATATAGCAAAAAAATTACATGAACCGGGAACGAATAGAAAAGTCTAAGCAGAATACATCTTACCGAGTGTTTGGTACTGGCAAGCGGCAAACACGTTGACAACTTGAACTGAAATTTAAGACATCAACTGAAGGAACTGAGAAAACTAACAACTAAATTCTTGCGCTTACATATATATTATATCTGTTCTAATTAGTCCCTTAGGGTCACGAAATAACGAAAAACTTTACGTGCAAGTGAAAACACGGCTGCGAAACAAACAAAGTTGTAAAAAAAATGTCAAGCAGTTTAAAATAACTGTCCGCAACAAGCTTCAACAAACTTTATACAATTTAGAATATTACTTACATAAAACTTTCAAATAACTTAAAATTTAAGGTGCTAAAAAATCAACGATTTTATAACGGACTCAGTACTAGTACAAAATATCATTTATTTTCAGAACTTAGGAAATTATTTTAAATTATTACAGTCAAATATGTATTAAGAGGACACCCTCCGGACCTTTCCTATAGTGTCCGCTTGATACAGGTTGTCAGCTGAAAACAGGTTTCCTTAGAATTCGTCTTTAAAGGGTCATATTATTATTCTTCAGTATTAAAAGGCCCTGAAAGTACCAAATACCATTCTTGTGACCGTATACGACTGTCCTTTGCTTTATTAGAAGATTTAAAGCGTAACAGTATCTATATTGGTTGAATTATGTAAAGGTTCACACAACTAAGACAAGAATAAAAATTCTACGCAAATACAATGGAATAAATGAAATGTCGCGTTTCTGTGGTTCGTGTAGTAGGCTGGCGAGAATATTTTGCATATGTAGACCGCAACAGAACACTCTATGAGAAAAAGGCAAAACAAAGCGTTAACTTGTGTCTTCTTCAGTTCTAAAGCCTTATTATTTGAACTAAGTCATTAACTTAACCGATAGCCAGTGAAAGGTCGTCCCTTCTATGATAGCGAGAATACTCACTCCAGTAGCATATCTGTCAATTTTAAAGCCTCATAGTCACATATTAAGGAGAGCTATTTTGCGCCTAGTTAGTTCATGCTCTTCACCCGAGTTGCTATCCAGGTGTACTTGCTCTGCTGGAGTTAATTCTACAAAGATGTGACAACTCTTTTGACGCCAAAGTTAAATGATCGAGCAAAAACATGCATCCTTTTTGCAGTGTCCGTTTAATACAAGTTTCTAACAATAGAAATCGGCACCATAAAGGTCAATTTTAAGGTCTCCGCGTCCGCTAAATAGAGGTGTCCGTTCAATACAGGTTCTTTCTACACTTAATGTGAGAGAGTTAGTGAATACACGCGTCAAGTAGAATTACACAAATGGCCTGAAAAGCAGCCGACACGGGAGTGTAAGTAATTTGACGAAAGGTGCAACATCAGGCGAATCAAATCTTGCGAATCTTGCGAATCAAATCTTGTTCAGTACCACGGAACCATTATTTTAGGTGAACAACTAAATAAGTTGTAGGTTTCAATGGCGCTGAATCGTAAATTTGTCAAACTTTGATCGGCGTTCGTGCAAAAGTTCTGCTAAATCCTAAAGATTTAAAACCGTACACCTATAAAAATCAATGACTGAACTGTCTTTTGTCAAGTATCAAAGGATTTGAGTTACAACCGGTAAGATTTTTTTCTCACTCAATTTGGATTATTTTATACTTTTGCGTGATAGAGAAACGTGTGTCTACATCATCCGAGCTTAGTTCGCTCACAAACGAGCAGAGATGAAAATAATTACTATGTTTTGACTGAGGAAGAATCATTATATACTAAAGAAAGATTCAAAGCTATGTAAATGTGTGTGTAGCGTGAAGCTGAAAAGTGTAAAATTTCGAGTTCCCTCGTGGTGACAACCAAGCTTGCCGTAGGATGACCATTTTTAAGGTGTTCTGCCGTTATAAGGAATATTTCAAAAAACTAACCTCATATCCTTCGCCTTACTTACCTAGCCCTTCAAATTGACAAAGTATGAGCGAAATCGATTTTTTGACCGTGGCCACGATTTCTTTGATTTTTAGCAGTACTGAAGCCCCTAGTGAACAGAAGGAAATAATTATAAATGGCTCAGTATTCACAGGAGAGTTTAAAGGGACACAGTCACCTGGTGCACATGCGCATTAGATACCATTTCTTAGCTGATTTCCATATCACACTTCATCGCACGTCTCGCACTGAGAAGCGCATCCTTTGAAAAATCTAAACAAATCTTGTCGAGTCGAAGTATTTGTCAGTCAAAATTGTTATAGTGATTATAGACCTAATGTCACATTAGAACACTCATTTCCTTGATACCATGGATAACTTACTGATGGACTTGTCCAGAGAAAGCCAAACGTCGACGAATACCTCTGAAGTCGAAGAATCATTTAATATCCGGTCGTGTGAAAAATTATTTTAGCTGTTTCTACGTTTCACAGTGTTTGTATGAGAAGCAAACTGAGTTCAAATATTACAGAATATGTCAATTTTAAAACGTAGCAAATCGACTGGGCTTAACTAGGGAATACCCCGCTGCAGTGTAGTGTAACTACTTTGTAGCGAAACGACCGGTAAGCTTTATTTCTGCTTTCAATCATATATTTTGCTTTTATAATTTCGTTTCTACAGCTTCTCCACTATCTTAATTTTAGGAACCAAACCCATGTCGTTGCAAGAACGCTTGCTCGACCCGTAGAAAACAAGGCTCTATTAAAGGTTGTCGACTGTGTACCGAAGCTTGTCTTCGTCTGAGCTCCAAACCAAGCAGCGATGACGCGAAGTTCGAATCGTTTACGAAGGTTCCCTCCGCACAAACCTTTCGCCAGGTTGAGAAAATGCGATTTTACAAATATATATCATGATGATTTGTTCTCCAATGTTTTTGATTGATTTTTCTTGTTATTTAAGTCGACCCAGGCGATTTCTTCCACCCAGTGCCTTCACGTTTCCCACCTCTTCTTTTCATGTTCCGTTGGAGACGCGATCCATACTGTTTTTAATCAAATATGATAAAATAATATCACAGGATGAGCAAAAGCATACCCAGAAACAGGTTTTCAGTAAAAGATTGAAAATCCAATGAAACACTGAGAAGATTGAAGCGGATTTCTGGATGTATTCGACGCGTACTTTTGATATGGTGTTGAGGTAGACGTTTTTCAAATTGACAAAACTAGTGTCCAGGTCAGCGCGGTCATGGGGAAAAGATAGGAGAATTTGTTCCATGATATTAGGGGTTAAAGGGGTAATAAAAGAAGGACTAGAGGGGAACTAAACCCATGTTCAGGGATCATACAGCTTCTTGGATTCCTGAAAAAAAGTGTGAACGTTGATCTGTAAACTAGTTTTTCCAACCTGGAAAAATGTATGAAAAAAAAGATAAAAGTCTGAAAAATGGTAAAAATGTCTTGAGATTTCAAAGTTAGCTGCAACAAGTGCTTAATTGCTAAATGAAATCTTTGTTATCCAGTCCAATCTCAAAATTGTTCATGTTCTGGGAGTGTAATTTGACTGATGACCGAATGGTCTGGTAAAAATAGAGAAAACGACCTTGAATTTGGCGTATATATAAATAGACGATATTGTACGGCGGCGCGAAGATATGAATTTATTTTCGAGTGTTTAAAACAATATTGTACTTGCTACACTCGTTGGCAACATTGTTTTTTACCACTCGAAAATAAAATTCATGCCTTCCCGCCGCCGTGACATACAGTATCCTCTATGTATGAACCCTGGATGTACAGCCTAGCGCATGTTTGATATTTGGGGCCCTCTTAAGTTTTTAAAAATGTGTATCTCAAATATTTCTGTAAAGGAGTCTTTTGTTGGCACAACGACAGGCTATTGTTGCAAACAACACTTGTGATACATCTCAACTTTGAAGGCGTCTGACTTGTTTTCTTGTCCTGTATTTCTAGTGGAAACTTCGGTCTTTGGTTAGATGAAGATCTGTACCACGGCAGCAGTCATCCCAGTTCATCCTACAGCAATGAACAGCTGTCCACACAAGAGGACTTCCTGTGCAGTGGACTGGAGGCATGGACGTTCATCTGATTCCCCACCTCCACCCCCTTATTACCCCCACCCCTCCCATATGGTTCACTTTTGTCTTACGGACAGTGCTATTGGATGGGTGTGAAGTCATTACTAGTAATGTGGTTCAGCGTGGGCTGACTGTGTTTCAGCGTGGGGGACTGTGCTCATTAAGTGATATCACTTCCATGGTGACTAAAATACACTTTAATTAAGACTGAATCAGTTTTAAAATACGATAAATAAGCCATTGTAAAACACGATGTCAGTTCGGGGAGGCCTTAAATTGGCATTTTGTAGTGATTATACGGTTCGTATAGACTGATGGAAAGGTCGTGAAGAAGCCAAAGTGGATGAATTGCACACCATGAAAGGTGTTTGAAAAATGAAGTTGCCCATTCATGGCATTACTTATTTCTTGGAGTAATCCCTTCAAACCCCCCACCCCCCCATCCCCTCCTCCTTACTATTACTTTAAGAGACAATTTGTGATCTACAGTAAGCGAGAAGCTTTCGAGAAACCAGTATTTTTCAAATTGTCTGCATCGAATACAATTAATATACGGACCAGATTGCTTGTAGCTTCATTTACGCTCTTGTGTGAAAACTACTGTGATGAGGGGGATTTAAAGGACAAACAACTCTCGCCTTGCGGACACCTCACTGTTATGGACACCTCGATAATACGGACAGCAGCTAAATCCCCGGCAAAAATAAATTACAGACGTTTGACTGAGATAAATTCCCACTATTAAGGACACTAACTTGCTGTCCCGAGGGTGTCCGCAATAAAGGAGGTTGAGTGTATTTTGATCTTGGTAACACGTGTTCTTGATGATATCTTCTCTTGCTAAAAGTTGTTTTGTTGCACCTATTTGAAACATTTTCTTTTTGCATTCGCCTTTTAAATTCCAAGTTCAATCTTGGCGGGGTGTCTTCTTGATTGCAAGATTTGATTTCACTTGCTACCAACAATGCATTTAAGTTTTCTCAGATTCTTTTAACATTTTTCCCTGTTCTCAATTTTTTTCATTTCTTATCAGTTTGATAGCATATTGTTATTGTAAGGAAAACATACCCCTTGACCACTGTAAGGTTGGCTTGTAAATACACTTTTTTGTAGTTTTAGTGTACCGAGGTTTTGGGAGGGAGAAGGGCTTGTTGGTACGTCATTTAGAAACTTAATGTTCAGCACACTGATACAGAGTGATCTTCGTTTGACCTTCGTTGTTTCTTTCATCTGTGACTATTTACGCCACGTTTGTTTTCTCCCCAATGGACCACACATCGTTGTTTTGACCAATCAAATTGCTGAAAACGCAGTCGCGTTAAAGAGAAATACCGTTCGATTTCTAGAAAGTTATTGAGCACCAGATGAAAACCATATGAATGTTGCGCACGGTTTTTCTTTCTTTCATTTTATATTTTTCTTCCTTTCTTTCTTTCTTTCTTTCTTTCTTTCTTTCTTTCTTTCTTTCTTTCTTTCTTTCTTTCTTTCTTTCTTTCTTTCTTTCTTTCTTTCTTTCTATCTTCTTTTCTTTCTTTTTTCTTTCAATTCTTCGCTAAACCATTAAACAACAAACGAAGTATGATGAGTCGAAGGTCAAACGACAGTCGCTCCATTAACAGAAAAACTAAAATAAATGCAAAGGGAAAAAATCAGAGAAATCGTACTCGTAGCTGGAAATTTACAGATAAACAGCAGTCTACAAATAGATATGATATAAGGTAAACAAAGAATATAAGTTTAGTTGTGAATATGTTAATATTTCAAGTTAAATTACTATCACTTATTAAATAATTATTTAAAGAGGATGTTGATAAGAGGAAAGAAAAGGAAACAATTTTAGAATAAAAGAATTGAACAAGGTGTAGTTGCCAAATTGTTTCGTTGAATGGTGTCTTTAACTACAGCACAAGCGCGTATGTGCAACCACTTTCAGTTCGCCTGCACTCAAGTGCCAGACTTTTTTCCCAGAGGAAAGAGGCGCGGCCTAGCCGTTAAGGCGCCGAACTTGGTAATTTGGAGGGCCCAATTTCAAGTCCTTCTCTGACCACTTGGATTTGTTTTACGGTAGCCCCGTTTTCAAATCCAAGACCAAGCTTTGTAAATAGCCAACTGACTCGCCTCCTTCCAGTTGGGATTCTTGACAAATGTTTTGTTCAATTTGTGTATTTATTTAACCATCTAAGAAGTTATGGTGTCCCCAATTAGCGCTATAGTGCTAAATACTTCGACACTTATACAAAGTCAAGTGACCTTAAGGATACTTATCACCATACTGGAAAGGGGCTTAAACCATAAGACCTTAAGCTCGATTACCAGTCCGGAGAGATCGCGGAAATCTTTTTTTTTTTTTTTTTTTTTTTTTTTAATAAATTTTTATTATGCATTATGTTACAATGTTACAAGTACTTACACTAATGACATTACTGTTACAATTACAACAGTTCACAACTCTACACCTGGACTACTTACGGTTACATTACGGCGCATTAAGCACAATTTACTACAAAATACATATAAACTTTTACATGTTCATTACTTCTGTACTTTATAATAAATGAACAAAGTATAATCTGACATATTCAAAGAATTCTTAATATATATATAAATTATGATAAATAAAGAAAGTATAATCTGACATATCCAAAGAATTATTATACATTATAGTATACTAGAATAGATAATTCCAAATGAGTCTTAATATACATTTTTACTTCTAAGATTTATTTTAACCTTTTTTTTGTCTAATTTCATATAATTTAATTCTGCTTATCTTTGGTGAACGAGAGAAATAACGAGCATAAAGAACAAAGTTAATTATACTGCTTATAGAAACAAGATATTCAGCAATATAAGGCTAACCGTAGATAGAAGAAAACGCGACATGATACTTAAACGTGGCTATGTAGCATTAAAGGAAAAATTGCCATTTTTTAAAGAACTCACTAGTTTTCTTTGTTTGTACTGCTATATATCTCTCCAGGTCAATTTTTTCCTGCACCAAGTCTCTGAAGTCCACGAAATGAAGTCTAGCTTCATTAATTGCACATTTGTACGTCACCGTTTTGTTGGTGCAGCCATCTAAATAACTGTCTTCGTTCGCGCGATTTGTTTAAACCTCTGACATTTAGAGTGCTGACTTTGAGATCCATCTATATTTAGGTTTTCAAGCAACATTTGATAATTTTATTCAAACCGTGGACTTGAAAACCTTGGCAGAAATAAATAAAGAACAAACGAAAAATTAAATATTTCTGGACGATTTCGTAGGTGAGACATGAACAAAGCAAACATGGTAGTGGAATATAATGTCGCGAAGAGGACGTATAAGAAAACGGTTAGACATTGATGAATCTTGAAATCTCCACATAAATACATACAGTAGCTGCTAGACCTAAACTTATCTATCGGCACACTTTCCTGGCTAGGACGGGGGCAAAAGTACCTGAAAGGACTTGACCATGACTTACTAGTTCAATTAAATTGTAGAGTTACCACGTTCCATAAGGCGACCGTAGATCGTAAAACGCTTTGTTTCAAGGCCTCGATAAACAACGCCATCAATTATAAGTTTCTCCACATTGAAGAAAGCAGTCTTCTGCTCACTCCTGGCTTTTTTTAGAACTGGTTGAAGGTCTTTCCTGATTTCATCAACCTCCGGAGGAAAGTCGTCAGCTACTCCGAACTTTGCGCCTTTTCGTAGATTCTTGATTTGGGACTTGATAAATTATTTATCTTGATAGAATGACACTTTCGCTATAATAGGTCTTGGGTAAGGTTTTTTGTCAGCGAGCGGCCTTGTTGGTATCCTGTGCACTCGTTCAAACTAGATTTCGCTCACATCTTCTTGACGAATCTTCATTTCTTTGTTTAAAAAAAGTCTGAGTGCTCTCTATATTGATATCGATATTGTTTCGGCGATTGTAGCATTCTTGTTTTATTTGGCGTCGCTCAAGCTCATTAAGCTTAGCAAGTTCTTTGTTTGCGTCCTGCAAGCTAGCGGTAGTCGACTCAAGCTGAACTTTTAACTCTTTCACTTCGTTCTGCGTAAATTCAAGGCTGTCTGTCATACTCTGTTTTTCTTCCTCCAGTTTCTTAATACTCGCTTTAAGGTGTTCAAACTCGGGTAGCATAAGGAGTACTTTGTCCAATTTTTCTTCGATATGTTTGAGTCTTTCGCTGCATGTGGTAGCGCCATCTTGTTGTTCTTCGTCGTCATTTTGCGGACTTCTTTGTTGCCTTTTTCTTTTCTTTGGGTTATCTTTTGTAGTGGGCGTATTTAGCTCTTCAACAGTCGCCTCAGAACTCATGGTTACGGATAGTTTGTCAACGCCAAGAACGATTTTAGGCAGGCATGGTCGGAGCGCAAAAATACACGTCCGCCATCTTCGCTACGTCCCAGTCTATCTCTCAGATCGCGGAAATCGAGGCTCAGTTTACGGATGGGAAAGCTGACTGCACCAGCCTTCTATGCGCAAAAGAAACCCTGATAACGACACCTTTTAAGGCCAGTCCCGTGACTGAGTAGAGCACTTTTTACCAAACTTGTTTTCGCACTGCCCCGATCGAGCGCAATGCGAACAGATTTAAATGTAGTAGTTATCATCAAGAAACATTATCGGCATGGTGAGAATCATGCGAATTAGAGGTCACAACGTGTGCCAGTGGGAATGGCACTGTGAGAGAAAGTACATAGAAAATGGTCACAAGCATTAATACCGTCATTATAGAGCAATTTTCAGTTGTGTCGACTGTGACTGCGTGTCTACTTTGGTTTTGCTTTTCGACGCTCTGTGATTGGTTAACAAGACTGGCGCCACTCAAGTTCTCAACCAATGAGAAACAAAACCAAAACTAATCACCCCTTTGTTGCACGCGTTTTCCCGCACTCAGCACTGGTGACCTGTGACCTGTATTTGCTTCGAGTTCTGATTGGTTCATTCCACTGCTTACGTCTACTGTGATTGGCCAGACCACTAAAGGATGAACGTGATAGCGAACGAAATAGGATCAGCGTTTAGTGGGATGGCTTTAAAATGAACAATAGGGCGTCCTGGATTAACGGGTTGATGTACATTAGGTAGAATGGAAAATCGTCTTGGATTTACATCAGTTTGTATAAGGTATTGTTTTGTTTGGTATTGGAAAAGTTTGTTTTTCTTACGCATTCTGTAAACAGCCAACATTTGCTTCATTTAACCTTTTCGGGCTGTCCCTTCTTTTTGAGAAGCGTTTATGTAGAACTAAATAGGCGTTTATTTAAAAGAGGAGCATTTAACGCCACAATGAAGAACGTTAATGAGGTATCTCTGTTTCTCGATGGCATTTTATTTAGCAACTTGACATATATACAAAATGCTTTTGTGCTCCTTGTTTCTGATAGTGGAGCAAGACATCCCTTCTTTTTAAAGCGTTTACCGAAAATTAAACCATCTAAAATCTCACTAATTTGTGTCCTTCACAAAATAAGACCTGCAATATTCGATATTTACAAAAAAAAAGATATCTTAAAAAAGAATTCTAAACGGAATCTTCAAATCTACTAACGACGAACCGAATATATCAAACAAATGCAACAATTCCGAAAGAGCAACAAAAACCAAAGCTTAAATCAAACCTGACTTTCTATATGTACAAGATACTTTTATGCTTCCTGTATTTGATAAAACGAGGCTAAAAAAATAACCCCATCGACTACACTGAAAATCTACACTAATTTGTCTTCTTAATGAAATGAAACCTGTAAAATTCGATATTTACAAAGTCAACCGTGATCGAAATTTAAAGTAAAAGTAGAATTGAATCCACGACGAACTATCGCAAATATTAAAAACGAGCAACAAAATTTCAAAATTTTCTAGCATCTTCTGTTTTCGCACGATTGACGATTAACAAACATATCCACTTGTGCAAGTTTAAAAATGCACTGCCTCTTCCTTTAATATTTATACCTTGTAAGATGTAAGAACCATAACCTCCACTGTGCGAATTTTGAGAACTCCTAATGCTAGCGGTACCAAATTAAAAACCCCATTCTTGATTCTTTAAAGGGTAGAACGATTACCCCTGTTGATATTTTATAGAGGGTCTGCCGCCCAGGATAATTTCTCCACGGTATCTCAGTCCCTTGGTTTAGGATTTGCATAAACTCATCTTGTGATAGTAAAAGAGTCTTTTTGAATCTAAAGAGACAGTTATCAATTTTGTACTGGCCAAGTTAAAGCTGCTTGTTGACTAGCTTTTGATGCAGGTCACTTTCCAAACAGACAACGAAAAGCACGCTAACTTTAATGATTTTAAAAGCAATAACTAAGTTAATGCATTCAGTCCAAGTGATTGAGTGTTCAAAATCCACTTTGGTTTACTGTTAAATGTTTTGACGTCCGCTTTCCAAGTTGCAATTTGGTAGGCATTCCTCGGGCAAGGTGAGGCACCTGCAACTGACAAACAAAAAACAAATTTTAGGTTCAGTGCTACATGTAAAATCTGCTTTTTTGACAATATACCTACACCCTTGTGCATAACTAACAAAATGGGAAGGCATAATGATTTAACAGGATTTAAGAGATCAGGTAGTTTACTTAACGGACAGTTGGTCTAACAACAACTGCACTAACTGTATTGAGCTAGTCCTTAAGTCGACTTTCAGTTTTTTAACAAAACAATAGTGATTCTTTTCGGTTCACATCAAGACGTGGAAGCCAGCTGACGGCCTATGAAGGATGAGAAATGAGCAGATATGAAGAGCAAAGTCAGCAACTGGACTGGAAAGTTTAAAGTTTATGTCCTGGGTCTCCCATACTCATTATGCAGTACAAATGGTCTTGAAAATAGAAGAAAGATCCTCGCAGTTAGTACGCAGCTTAAGCAGTTGCGTACTAACTGCGAGGATCTTTCTTATATTTTCATCTTTTATCCGCAGTTCGAATATATGTTTCATATATCCACATTCACAAATGGTCCTGCAACTAAATCTGGAAAAGGCGTATTAGGAATATCCACTAATCGTGTTCTTTGTTTCCGATTCCGTTGTTGGAATAAACTGAATCAGCATGTAATTCTGTTTATTTTTCTTTCAAAAGCAGGTCTAGAATGAATGGAACTGATTGCGGTATTTTAAAAGAATTGTCTTATAACAATGTCGGTGTGCGACAAATGCAGACTGCAGACTTGCAGACTTGCAGACTTGCAGACTCAACATACTGGCCTTTCCCAATTCATTTTAAAAATAGTATTGTGTAACCTCCGTCATTCCATATCATGCGCTGTCCGCTTGGTACGCTTTGATACTTGGCTACTTTCACGGTTGTCCTTCAGGCCCCAGTTGTTCAAAGGCCGGATAACTTTATCCAGTGGATAAGTCACTATCCGACAGTTTCAATCTGTGCAAAGATTTTCATGTACAAGCGAATATGAACACTCTAACCACAGCTTAGTTTGGGAGTGTACAAAAACCTTGGACAACATTTAACGTGAAGTATTTTTTAGACCCTGAAAAGTGCCTTATCCACCGGATAAAGTTATCCGGCCTTTGAACAACTGGGGCCAGGAATTAAATTGGTACGTGCGCCAGTTTTGAGAAAACGTTGTCAAACTATTTAGCAAACAGCATAATAAGGGCTAAGTTCTGGAAAAAAAATACAATTTTAGTCATTATTTTACATTCTAAAACATCAGGATCGGGTAAACGCTTCGACGAACGAGGCCTGTTGGATTGAATTTATCGGCTATCGAACGCCTGGCAAGAACGAAATAGATGCACACAGCGTTATTCAAAAGACATTAATAAGGCTTTTCCGATATTTTGATTGGTTATCGAGATATCCATGTTCAAAGTTAGAATAAAAGAAATGATTTAGAAATACATGAAACAAGAAATATGAGTGATAGGAACCGACGTTTCGGTGCATCTTGCGCCATTATCAAGGTTACATAATTAATGATAAAAAGCGGTTTGTAAAAAGGTTAAGTTGAAGCGCATTTGCATAACATAGCGGCAAGCTAATTACTTAAATACTTTAGCACGAAGAGAATCGGACTGCACATTTGACTGCCTTGTTAATGAAATGTTGTATATTCAAGAGCTTTTAAAAACCAACATTGAATGTGCAGTCCGATTCTCTTCGTGCTAATTAAAAGTATTTAAGTAATTAGCTTGCCGCTATGTTATGCAAATTCGCTTCAACTTAGCCTTTTTACAAACCGCTTTTTATCATTAATTATGTAACCTTGATAATGGCGCGAGATGCACCGAAACGTCGGTTCCTATCACTCATATTTCTTGTTTAAAGTTAGAATAGCGAAAAAAATATGTAGACGTGTTGCTCAAGTGGTCACCATGCCAAAGTTAGTTTGAATTTTAAAACCCTGTGCGAGATTTTAGCTCTTAAAATTTTGTAAACAACAAATGCCTCCACAAGGGATTATATCACCTCGATCGTTCTAAATGCCAAGAGCTAGTGAATCAGCAACACTCCATGGAACTAACAACACTAGCACATAATTCTCGTTAAATTCCAAAGTCGCGAAAATCTGGAAGTATGCAGGTCGCGCAAGTCTTCACGGTTGTCCTTCAGGACAACCGTGAAAGTAGCCAAGTAGCCTTAAAGTGTACTAAGCGGACAGCGCATGATGTGGAATGGCGGACTGGTTACACAATATTATTTTTAAAATGAATTGGGAAAGGCCAGTATGTTGAGTCTGCAAGTCTGCAGGTCTGCAAGTCTGCAGGTCTGCAAGTCTGCAAGTCTGCAAGTCTGCAAGTCTCCAAGTCTGCAGTCTGCATTTGTCGCACACCGTAACAATGTACCCTTTAGGTCTATTGTCACAGAACAATAAGCATTTCCAACAGAATGGGAAAGTTTTCTAATTAAATAATGCATTCAGCGCCCGTAAAAATATAATTCAATGGTCAAACCAACCTTTACTTTCCAAAATCAAACGTCACGTTATCTCCAATCAGCATGAAAGGAGCCCAGTCTCTCACATAAGAATAGCCGTTATTTCTCATCCACTTCATGGCCTGGTGAAGAGATTCACTGGCACTTTCCCCACGAACAAGGTGCTCATAGAAACGACTCATTAATGTTTTTGTTGCTTCGTCTGGTAGGGGCCACAGGGCCGCTAACACTGAGCGTGCACCAGATCCTAAGAAAGCTCGAGCGATTCCAACAACCCCCTCAGCTCTAACCCGTCCTTGTGCGCTGTGACAACAGCTGAGTACTACAAGTTTTGCTCGCAGTTGAACTTCTGAAATGTCGTTCATTGTTAACAGATAGTCTTTCTCGGTTGGAATTCCATTAATGGGGTATTGAGGAGCAAGAGCAATTTCTCCTCTTTCGGCATCACCATGAGCAGCAAAATGAATCAGACTTACAGAGGGTATGCTCTGAAGAACCGCTTCTTTGGTCGCTTGCTTTCCTAACAAAGGCTTAACTCCGATCAGTTTTGCTATCATCTCCGCTTCCTCTTTTGCAGCCGGCAAACGACAAAGGACCCCGAGGCTTCCCTTGTAGGACACGTCCCTTACGTCTGGCTCGCCCACTATCAGTGCTCCGGTCTGACTGTGATAGTCTGCTGGGCTGTCCTGAATGAGTCCAAGAGTCGTTAGAGAAGGAGCAATTCGGATCCTGTAATCCTCCGATAAGTAACTTCCACTTTCATCCGTTAAAGCTGCAAATGGGACTTTGTACAAGGCGGGATCAGGAACAATGATGAGTTCAGGTTGGTGAAGAAAGTCAGCCACAGGAGCGATGATCATTCTGTAACGCTCGGATAGGGTGGGAAGGGGTTGTAGGTTTTCCTCTTCTTCTTCCTCTACTGGGCGGTAAACTGCCAACCTTCCTTCCTTGGCTGATTCAAGTGCTGAGTCGCTTTCTGTCAGAGACGACAGTGATCGGTCTTCGCAATGCTCTTGCGGGAGAACTTTAAACCTTCTAATGCTTTCTTCACTGAAAACTTGAACAACATCTCTTTTCATTGCCTTGGAGGCAAAACATTTGTTGACGTCAATTCTACGAAAATGTATTGGTTTGTTCCCTTCAAGGACCCACAAGAACATATATTGAGCACAATATGAAATGTATAGACAACTACAGTTCCTTTTTTTCTTCAAGATCCTTTCAATATCAGCCCACGACGGCGGATTGGCTGATGTTTGTTTTTGAGCAAATTGCAGACCCGAGATTAAGTCTGCCAGAGCTCTGGCTCGTTCACGCTCTAGAACACAAAGAGCCTCTTTCGTTTGTCGACTACGGATAAACATTACAACGAGTAAACGATAACATAAGCTGTGCCGGTCTGAAATGGATACCTTGAATTGGTCATTGTTTCCAAGAAAGCTTCGCATTTTCTCGAACTTGTCAATGCCTGCAAGGAGATTCCAAACGATCTCATGATGTAAGCGGACTACGTTTCCTTCTGAAATGGCGTCGCGTGCAAAATTAAAGTGACACATAGCCTGTAGATGAGCCCGTAGACCTACGTTACCGATCTTTCTGCCAAAGGCAAGTACTTTCTCGTGATGCTCTTTAGCTTCAGAATGTTCACCAAGCGAACGACACAAAGCTCCCAGGCCTTCATAACACGCGGCTTCTCCGTGTTTGTCATTTATTGCTTTCTTTAGTGGAAGTGCTTCCTTTTGATATTCTTCAGCTTTTCCATACTCACCGAGTAATGGGTGCACACCTCCCAGGTGCAGAGAATAAGCGGCCTCTTGTTTTTCACCAATTTCTTTACTAACCTCAAGTGCTTTCCTTTGATATTCTTCAGCCTTTCTATGTTCACCGAGGAGATCATACCCATTTCCCAGGAATGCATAACATTCGGATTCTGTTTTTTTGTCGCCAATTTCTTTCGCTATCTCAAGTGCTTTCCTTTCATATTCTTGACCTTTTTTATATTCGCCGACGCTAAAATACAGAGCTCCCAGGTTTGCATAACACGCGGCGGCTTCTCCGCTTTTGTCGCCAATTTCTTTTCTTATCGCAATTGCTTTCCTTAGATATTCTTCAGCCTTTCTATGCTCACCGAGGGAACAATGGACGGCTCCCAGTTTTCCATAACTCGTGGCCTCTTCGTTTGTGTCGCCTGTTTCTATCGCGATATTCAGTGACTTTTCATAAAGCTCTTTTGCTTGTTTATATTTACTTTGAAGTTCATATAATTTTGCCAGGCGACAGGTTACCTTGCCTTCTTCGGTTCTTAAGCCAAGGCGGCGAAGAATATCCAGAAGTCTTGTAAGACATTCTTTCTCATTTGTGTGATCGTTTAGACAGCGATATGCCATACTCATTACCGCGTATATGCTCATGTATACAGGGACAAAGTTTTCCTGGGCTGTGTTGTTTAAGAGGATCAAAACTTCCTTGCTCAACTTAATAGCTTGTAAAACTCGACTTGTGTTGAGAAGAAAAGCGGCAACGAATAGACCAATATTGAAGGTCCTGGTATATTCGTCTGTGTTGTCCATGAAGTCTAAACTAAACACAAGAGAAAGAAAAGAAAAGCACAAGTAGTCTGGGGATGTTGTTGTTCTTGTTTTTTTTTTTCATACTGGCAAACGAAAGTTGAGCGGAAACCCTAATTTCTAAAAGCGATCATTAAGGACGTCAGTTTTAGGGTGCGTAAAAATCATACCGGAGTACAAGTCAGTAGACTTGAAGCCTGTATTAGTCTGCCGCCTCTTTTCAGTTTTGCATTGTTCTTAGTGCAGCTCGAGTAGCGGTGGTTTCTTATTATTATCCTTTGCGTACATTTGGTCGCTAACGAACTGAGACAAAATTAGACGGATTTGTATGGAGTCATCGGGGCATAACAGAGCTAATATCTCGCCCCCAAATCGCAATAAGATGCTGATTTTTAGCAAGTAGGCATTTTTCATCATACTCTTTCCGAGTATACTAACAAATCCCATAATTTCATAAATTTAGTTTTAGTGAAGTCATCATTTTAGGACTCTATCACCGACTATGGTGGCGAAACAAAGTACTCGTATTGGAGGCATCAAGCACTGAGAACTCGAAACACAAAGCGCTTTAAAGTCGAAAAAGGAATACCCAAAACTGAAAAATAACGACTTAAAATTGGAAAAACGACGCACCTCCCACAGGTTGGAAAACGAAGCATTGACAACTCAAAAACAAAGGAATAAAACTAATCTGTGGAAAGGCAGACCGCGGAACCTAGAGAAATGACTATTTTTTTTGCAACTTACATACCAGATATAAGTTTACAGCTGATTTCATTGCTGTGTATAGACCCGGATTTTTTTTTTTTACATGATTCGACCGAGAGATTACCAAGCTCATCGATGAACTCGCAAGATCATGAAGGTTCTGCACGAAGATTTGAGGTGGCGGGTGATTTATGACCAATATTTGTACGCGAGCTCGATAAAGGAAACAGCCAATTTTCTTTTTACGAGTACCGCATTTGTTTCAAAAATCCGTAGATTGTATCGGCAACGTGGCGAGGTGAACCAAAAGAGAAGAAAAGGACGGCAAAGAATCTTGTCTTGTAAGCTCGTGTTTGTTTTGTTTATGTTTGGTTTCTTGAACAATCAGTCTTGAACAATATATGCTAGCATAAACTTTTCTTTGCCTGGTATTGGAACAGATAGAGAAAACAAAGTTTTAGAGGCGATGATAAGGAACAAGCCGGAACTCTATGTGGATGAATACCAAGACTGGTTTCACGCCGTTACAGGGACCCGGCTTAGCATTGCTGCGTCGATCGATTCTGCGCCCTGGTTTTACGTACAAAAAGGCAAGTCTAACTCATTATTTTTCCTTTGTTTGAAGTCGAGCAAAGGTTGCAGTTACACCAGATTAGTCTGAAGTTCCGCAGATTAGTGCTAGCCGCAAATTAGTCGACGTCCTATATAATAAGTAATAATAAGCACCAGATTAATTAATGTCTTCTTTTTATTAACGAATTAAAATAAAATACAGGTTACCAAACATATTACGTCCTCTTTAAGTCGGTGGATTCTACCGTCATTCGCTACAGAAGGATTTCTCGTATTCCAGATCTTCTCTTCAGCTCTTGATTTCAGAGCGCGTGTATAATTAGCACGCCAGTCAGTCAACAAAAAGATAAACCTCTTTTAGGCCTGGAGCAAACGTCGAATCTTTGTCGAACTTAAACTGCACCTAACCCCAATTTTTTTTTGCTTAAATAAATCTTTGCACCTGTTCGAAACGCATTGCGCTATTTGGCGCCTTTTATCAACCAAATCTTGACTTTTTATAGGCTGTAAAAGTTACGAAAGCTAGCCATCATCTGTCCCATGACCGAGCTAGTAAGGGGCATGGGTCTATTCCTTACATGACGTCACAAACTGCTTTGCATGCATTTTCACAAAGAATTAATACAATGCAAATCAGTTTGTGACGTCAAGTAAGGAATAGACCCATGCTTCTTACTAGATCGGTCATGGGACAGACGATGGCTAGATTTCGTAATTTTTACAGCCTTTAAAAAGTCAAGATTTGGTTGAAAAAGGCGCCAAATAGCGCAATATGTTTCGAACAGGTGCAAAGATTTATTAAAGCGAAAAAAAATTTGGGGGTTAGGTGCACTTTAATTCGTCGCACCTATTAATTTTGAAATAGGTGCATGAATGGTGCGACGCTTGCCGCAATTAAGTTCGACTCAAATTAATTGGTTTGACTCCATCATAAGTTCGACTTGCCAAGTCGGATAATACGACAGTGTTTCGGCGTAACAGCAAACGCCATTCTAAACACGAGCTGAACTCAATTCATAAATCATGGAAATTACAAACTAATTGATTCAAATGTGATGGACTGCGCAAACGTCACAAAAATACCGAGTCCCCCATCTGCCAAACACTATTTCTCCTCCCGACGAGCATGCGCTGTACAAAGACAATTTCGCGACCAGGAATGGCGAGCTATCGAAAGTCATTGCTGACATCGCACAGCGTGATGGAAATGTGTTTTTCGTGTTTCATGAACACTAAATATAAATGATTAAAATGCGAATTGCCTATTTTCAATAAATGCTCAGTGTTTGAGTCTTCTCTTTCTATTTTTCGCAATTAATTGCCAAAGAAAGGCCCGACGAGCACTGTATTTCGGCATTTCGCTAACAAGTCCTAGCAATAACTAGCCGCGCATCGAGTGAATAGCACGGGGACACGTGCTTATTCCCGTGTTTAATGAAGTGCAACTCGTGAATTAGGATCGACACAGGCTCGACGTTTGCTACCACACTGGAATTAAGTCGACGCTTTGTCGAACCTATTTTTAATAAATTCGACGCGACTTAGATTCGACGTTTACCCTAGGCTTTTGTTGCTCTTTATGTAGGCAAAGATTAACGCTAAGGTGTTATATACAAAAGGCATCCAACAAAATAAACTTTGAAAATATTTGTACTTACCACGATGCCTCTTACACCTCACAAATCGTAACAATCGAGAATGAAGGGAATTCACGCAGCAACGGAAAACGTCGTCTTGTCAGTACAAGCTGACGATCGAAAACAAAAGCTTCAAAACTTTTAAACGGAACACAGTAATCTCGAAAACGAAGCAGCTGGGACTCGAAAATGAAACGTTCATTGCTAATTCGGGTTTTTGAATACAGCTATTTCAATTAACGTTGTTGGATCAAAGGTTAAAGCTTAAAGACATCTTCAAAGAGGCTGCCACCTCATCCATTTGATATCCTTACATTTCTTTCATACAAATGGCTCACCATCGTATATCTTCACTGAACAGAAGAGTCTAGCTGATTTTGATGAACTTATCCATAAAAAAATCCACAGAATCTTAAGGTCTTGTCTTTTGGCCTTATACTTTTATCCGACAATGTTAATTGAAATAGCTGTATCAAATCAGATTAAATGCACAAATTTAATATGAGGCCTAGGCCTAAATTCCTTTCTGAAAAAAAAAATATATATTGGGTAGGGTGGTTTAACTTTGTAAGTATTTACGTAACGTTAACTATAGTATCTACTTGATAGCAATAATTAATAGAAAAAGATAGGATTATGGAGGTCGTCTGTTGCCACGTGACCTTTCAAGATTATTTTTAAAATTTAAAATCAAAATGAGAACACTTTTTATTCCTTCCTGGAGGCTCTGTCAGGGATAAACGATAAAATTAAACGCCGAAACCTGGCTATTACCAGTTGTTTATTCCAAACACTCCTTCAACACTTTTTCAACAGAAAGAGAGAGGTTCGCTAAGGAAAAAGAAAACAGGAAAACTTATAAACATATAGCAAAAAATAACATGGACCGGGAACAAATAGAAAAGTCCAAGCAGAATAAATCCTACCGAATGTTTGGTACTGGCAAGCCGAAAACACGTTGACAACTTGAACTGAAATTTAAAACATCAACTGAAGGAACTGAGAAAACTAACAACTAAATTTCTTGCGCTTGCATATATATTATATCGGTTCTAATTAGTCCCTTAGGGACACGAAATAACGAAAAACTCTACGTGCAAGTGAAAACACGGATGCGAAACAAACAAAGTTGTAAAAGAATGTCAAGCAGTTAATAACTGTCCGCAACAGGCTTCAACAAACTTTACATAATTTAAAATATTACTTAGGTAATACATAAAACTTTCAAATAACTTAAAATTTAAGGTGCTAAAAAATCAACGATTTTATAACGGACTCAGTACTAGTACAAAATATGATTTATTTTCAGAACTTAGGAAATTATTTTAAATTATTACAGTCAAATATGTATTAAGAAGACACCCTCCGGACCTTTCCTAGTGTCCGCTTAATACAGGTTGTCAGCTGAAAACAGGTTTCCTAAGAATTCGTCTTTAAAGGGTCATATTAATATTATTCCTCAGTGTTAAAAGGCCCTGAAAGTACCAAATACCATTCTTGTGACCGTATACGACTGTCTGGCCGTATTTCCATAAGCAATGGCAAGTATATGAGATCATTTGCTTTATTAGAAGATTTAAAGCGTAACAGTATCTATATTGATTGAATTATGTAAAGGTTCACACAATCAAAACAAAAATAAAAATTCTACGCGAACAAAATGGAATAAATAAAATGATGCGTTTCTGTGGTTCGCTAGCGAGAATATTTTCCATAAGTAGACCGCAACAGAAAACTCTATGAGAAAAAGGCAGAACAAACCGTTAATTTGTCTTCTTCAGTTCTAAAGCCTACTTATTTGAAGTAAGTCATTAACTTAACTGATGGCCACTGAAAGGTCGTCCCTTCTACGATAGCGAGAATACTCACTCCAATAGCATATCGGTCAATTTTAACGCCTCACAGTCAGATATTAAAGGGGAAGTATCATGGTTTTTTTTACCACTTTTGATAAAAATGGTGAAATAAGACCTTTACCTTGCCACAAAATAATTCTAGAACAACGAGAGGAGAGAAATCAACTCAATTCTTGACAGGAACAACTCGTAGTCTGTCCTAGCGCAGTTTGGAAACAAAAATACGAAAACTTGAAAAAGATTAGCCTAACATTTTTCAAGATTCAATCAATTCCGACCTACTCTGTCTCTGGCCAGAGGCACTTATTGACAGTTTTATTGCACTGGGGTGATAAGTTTTAACAAAACCAGACCATTATTTTTTGTTTCTGTTGTCAGACAAACATTTTGGGGTTTTGAAATGACATCAAATTTTCGTGATACTTCCCCTTTAAGGCAAGCTCTTTTGCGTCTAGCTAGTTCATGTTCTTCGCCCGTGTTGCTATCCAGGTGTACTTGCTCTGCTGGAGTTAATTCTACAAAGATGTGACAACTCTTTTGACGGCAAAGTTAAATGATCGAGCAAAAACATGCATCCTTTTTGCGGTGCACCATAAAGGTCAACTTTAAGGTGTCCGCGTCTGCTAAATAGAGGTGTCCGTTCAATACAGGTTCTTTCTACACTTAATGTGGGAGAGTTAGTGAATACACGCGTCAAGTAGAATTACACAAATGGCCTGAAAAGCAGCCAAGCCCTGTAAGTAATTTGGCGAAAGGCGCAACATGCTGTAACTTTATGGCTGCGAATCAAAGCTTGTTTAGTACCACGGAACCATTGTTTCAGGTAAACAACTAAATAAGTTGAAGGTTCAATAGCGCTAAATTGTAATTTTGTCAAACTTTGATCGGCGTTCGTGCAAAAGTTCTGCTAAATCCTAAAGATTTAAAACCGTACACCTAAAAGTCAATGACTGAACTGTATTTTGTCAAAGTATCAAAGGATTTGAGTCACAACCGGAAAAATTCACAGCTATGTAAATGTGTGTGTAGCGTGAAGCTGAAAAGTGTAAAATTTCGAGTTCTTTCGTGGCGAAATCCGAGCTTGCCATAGGGTGACCGTTTTTGTAGTTTCCTGCCGTTATAAGGAATATTTAATAAAAAATAACCCTATATCGTTCACTTACTTAACTAGCCCTTCAAATTGACAACGTATGAGCGACATCGATTTTTTGACCGTGGCCACGATTTCTTTGATTTTTACTGACAACTACTCTTTATCGTTTTTGAATTTCGAGCAAGCATTTAAAAGTTGTAAGACTGTCGTGTATAAGGATCCTTCCGGACTTCTTAACAGATCGAAGGCAGTTTTCTATGGTCTATACTCTTATAGTCCGTAAAATTACGTCATAATGTTACACAAGAAAATCCACACTGTTTGGTGTTTTCCAAGAGTATTTACGATATTAAAATATGGTTTCACAACTCATTTTCACAACGCGAGTCTTTTTGCTTCTCGAGCACGCACATGGCTTCTCCTTACGTCACTTGTCGTCTTGACGACACATCTCGTGTCCAGTCCCTTAAGAGGCACGTACTTATAGTTCCTATACCTAACACTCTCCCCTAACTTGAAAAGAAATGTCATCCGTGACATTTGACAACATTTGGCATGCAATACAGAACAAAACTCTACGAAAGTGGCCTTTTTTGTTTAGGATTCCTTGCTTCTTAAATCCTGAAGTGGGTTGATCAGGCCCAGCTCCTTACAGACCACGTAACATCTCTCAGTTCATCTGTCCAAACTAGTGTTCAAGATTCTGTAGCACAATGACCATCTTCAGACAGTTCTTACAGCATTCACAGAATGAATGTCAGAATTGAATACACTTAAGAAAACTCGATTTTTTTTTTTAACAATGTGATAGACAAAAACTGTTCATCTGCTCATCTGCACTGAAATGACTGATAAGGTGCTCCCCATTGTGGCAACTGTGGTACCATTGGATAGGGCATACAAGGCATCATCATATTCATGTTCCAAAACATGGGCGGTTCTGGTGGAGAAATATAGTTACAGGCTGGTGGCAACGTACAGTACTGGTTCACTGGGAATTCAGGTATGTAGGGCGTTGGCAGTGTTGGTATCCCACCCTGCTGTATTCCTACATATGGATCAACCTTAACCTGTCGCACATAAGTTGGTTCCCCAGGACTGTCATAAGTAAAGCGTTTAGGTGCCTGTCTAAGACGTTGAGGTCGGTCTGATTTGCTAACATCCTCTCGCTCGTCCCTCTCTCCATCGACTGCTTGAGAGTCTCGTGTTAGCTTCCGGCCCCATTTCACTTGACACCTCACCAGAATGAACATCCGTGAAATCTGGTTCTGGCTCGTCTTTACTTGTAGACTCTAGCTGTATCTGTGTTCGGTCATTTCCATCGTGTCCTGGTGAAAGATTCAAGCATGAAACGTCTGGAAATTCATCTTCACTGTCACTTTCGTTCCCTTCTTGTACCAGTGGTTGGACATCATCACAATGATAGGGTGCTGCTGTTTTCGTCTTCTTTACAGGAGGGAGGTCCTCCCAGGGTTTGCCTGGTAAATAATCACAAGGGAGTAAGAGGTTTCGATGTAGAGTGCGGGTGGGTCCTTGGCTTGATTCTGGTCTCACGTCGTACACCGAGCTTCCCTCCCCTTTTCTTGCAACAACTATATGGATTGGGTCTTCCCAGAAAGCGCGGAGCTTGCCAGGCCCACCACGAGGAGTAAGGTTGCGTACAAGGACACGGTCTCCCACTTGCAGTGCTGATGATCGCACTCGTTTGTCATAATTTTTTTTTCCCCTCATGGCATTCTTCCTGGCAGATTGTGATGCGAGTGAGTAAGCTTCTTGCATGGTAGATTTCCATTTGGTAACATACTCAGCATGTGATTTGGCTCCTGTCTCCACCTCGAGGTCAAAGATTACAGCGATTGGCAGACGAGGGCTGCGACCAAATAACAGGAAAAATGGAGAATAACCGGTTGACTCGTGAACAGTGCAGTTATATGCGTGAATGAGTTTGTTAATATTGTCCTTCCAGCAAGACTTGTGGGTTTCCGGTAGGGTACGCAGCATGCTGAGAAGTGTACGGTTCATTCTTTCCACCAGACCATCCCCCTGTGGATGGTACGGAGTCGTTCTCGAATGCATTACTCCAGAGAGTTCCTCCAGCCTTTTGAACAACCGGTTCTCAAATTCACCCCCCATATCGTGGTGGAGTTTCTCTGGGAAACCAAAGCGTGGGATGAAATCATTGAAGATCTTGTCTGCAGCAGTAACAGCAGTTTTATTTCTCGTCGGGTACGCTTGTGCATATTTGGTGAAATGGTCAACAACAACTAGGATATATTCATGGTCCCCAGAGCTTCGCTCGAGATGTACAAAGTCGATAGAAACCATCTGAAGAGGAGCGGTTGTTAGAATTGGTTGTAATGGTTCTCTCATTGGTAGATTTGGGCGTCTTTGTTTCAGGCAGCGGCACGTGTGATGGATAAAGTTTTCAATGTCTCTCCTCATGTGTGGCCAATAAAATCTCTCACGGGCTAGAGCTAGTACCCTCTCAACACCAAGGTGGCCCATCTCTTCATGGAGTTCGCGATAAACGGTGCGACGAAATTTCTGTGGAAGAACAACCTGCTGGTTACGATAAAGTACTCCACTCTTTCTGTTCACGTGAACTTTATGCCACTCATTCAGTAACTTACGAACCAAAGGTGATTCAGAGTGCTTCTCTGCAACTGTCGGTTTGTGTTTTGCTTTGATCAATTTAAGGACACGCCCAATGTAAGGGTCTTCATTCTGTGCTTTCACTAAATCCACCACCCTTACTTGGTTACCAGATGCTTGGGACAGAGCGTCAACATGGAGCTCCTCTTCTTTATCAGTCAGTGCTGCAATCCAGACATTGTCACCACTTGATAACACTTGGGCTGCGGATATTGAGGCGTGCAAGCTTTCAGGGGTTACCTTTTCAGTACAACTGTCCATGTAGGTCTTGAAGTCACTGGGTAATCGGGAAAGACTATCTGCATCAACATTCAACTTGCCTGGTCGGTACCGTATTTCGAAGTTAAAGTCAGCAAGCTCTTCGACCCATCTCAATCCTGTGGCGTTTAGCTTGGCAGATGTTAACACATAAGTTAAGGGGTTGTTGTCCGTGTATACTACAAATTCAGGAGCGTAGTAGAGATAGTCCCTGAACTGTTCTGTCACTGACCATTTCAATGCTAAAAATTCCAGCTTGCCAGAATGCATGTGGTAATTTTGTTCACATGGGGTCAGAGTCCTGGATGCATATGCAATTACTCGGGTAGTACCATTCTGCTTTTGGTACAAGACAGCCCCCAAGCCATCCTGTGACGCATCGGTGTGTACAATAAAAGGTGCATCATAATCTGGATATGCCAGCAAAGGGGGTGAAGTTATTTTGTCTATCAGGACATCCAATGCTGACTGTTGACTGGGTCCCCACTCTACTGGTGATGAAGATGGTAACTGTCCACTGCGCAGCCTTGGGTTCTGTCTGATTGGGTTAGTATTCTTTTTCTTTGGTAGGTCATGATTGAGGAGATCATAAATGGGTTTTGCTGTTTGTGCAAAGTTTTTGATGTGACGGCGGTAAACTCCAAGTAGGCCCATAATTCTTCCAACTTCTCCAACTGTTTGCGGTTTTAAATCCTTCATCGCAGTCACTGCATTTGTAGCTTTCGGATCTATCCGATACCCGTCTTGAGAAATCACTCTTCCAAGGAAGGACACTTCCCGCTTGAACAAGTTACACTTTCTGGGCTTAAGCTTCACACCATAACTCTTCAACCGACGAAGAACTTTACGCAGATGCTCAATATGTTCAGAAAATGTTCCCGAGAATACAATTACATCGTCCAAGTAAGGGATGCATATCTCATCACGCAGCTGCCCAAGACAGTTCTCCATAAATCTTTGAAAATTTGCTGGAGCATTCATGAGTCCGAATGGCATACGCACCCATTCGTATAATCCCCAGGGCGTAACAAACGCAGTCAACGGGTGACTTTTCTCTCCAATGAATCCCTGATGGTACGCTTTTCCCTGATCCAAAACACTGAACCATGATTTGCCCCCGAGACTATCTAAGGCTTCCTGGATCCGAGGGATGGGATGCCGATCTGGCACTGTTTTCTTATTCAATTCTCTGTAATCTATACACAACCTCATCCCACCATCTTTTTTACGAACACAGACAACACTACTTGAGAATGGAGATCTGGACTTCCGAATGAAACCACGGTTAAGCAAGTCCTCAATGTAACCTTTAACTTCGGGATAGAGTGGACGGGGTATGGAAATGTAGTTCTTCTGTACTGGTTTGTCACTAGTCAACCTAATATCCATCTCCAACTCGGAAATGCAGCCGACGTCATCATCACTTGTCGCAAATACATCTGCTTCTTCGACCAACAACTGTTTCGCCTGCTCCTTTTGTTCTGCTGATAATCCACTCAAATCAACTTCAGGTAACCAAGACAAGTTTCTCTCAATTTGCTCAGCAGATGTATGTTGTTTACAAGGCGACTCAGCACATGGGGTTGGTGTCTCAGGATCCTTAAACCTGACGTCGACAGGAGTCACTGACCGGACAAGATGAAGGCGTCCCAGGACAACTCTTCCAGGTAAAGTGATGTCATGGTTTGTGTTGTTGGTCACTGGGACTGAGAAGATGGTTGCATCGCCCTCCTTTACGGTGGTAAGGGATTCATGTACTGCCAATCCCGAAGGCCAGGTAGCCAACTCGTCTGGTTTAAAAATGACAGGAGTCTTACGGTGGATTGGTCCAGTATTAGCACGACAAGGTAAGTGAACAGTCTCTCCTGCAGGGACAGTGTGTGGCTTCTTTGTGGATTTAACTAGACAGAGTTCACCAGAGTTAGTAGTACGAATTAGGCTTATCAATGCTTGCAGGTCACAACTTTTACTCACTTTGAAGCTTCTCGACATCCGTTCCAGCAACACATCATCGTCATTATCTTCAGTGTTTCTGACCATCAACTCTATAACATTAAAACCAATGATGGGCTGCTCAATGTTCTCCTTTGTTACCAAAAATGGAACCCTTATCTCTGTCTCGTTTCCATTTGTCAACCTCACACCAATCTCTACCCACCCACAGTAAGGGATATCTGTTCCATTTGCTGCTTGCAAACTTATGGACCCATCTGTCCCAAGTAATTGTTTAATATCCCTTGTTTGAACTGTTGGTAGTTGGCTCTGCAGGAAATCTTCTGAAATAATTGATACTTGGGCTCCTGTGTCCCATAAAACTTCTGTAGGCTTATCCTCCAGGTAACAATCCACTAGACACTTCCTTCCCACCAGCCTAACTATGCGCTCCTGTTGCCTGGGAGTGATATGACTACTGTACACATCTCTATCTTGTGCATCTCCTAACCCCTTTTCTTTAGACGATTCTCTCTCAGAGAGCTCTTTGATTGCTTTGCATAACACTTTGTGTTTTGGCCAATGAACTTTTTGACAATGCTCAGAACAATATCGAACAGACTGGCAGGCTGAACACTGTAGCAACTGTTTACGGCAATCAAACTCCAGGCAACCACTACACTGGTGGGACTTCTCTTTCTCTGGCAAGGCTACTCCCTGTCCCGCGGGGGTAGCCTGGATGCGTTTCCCGGATAGCTTCTGAGCCTGGTTTGACAGTAGCGGGCAATATGGTTCAAGCCTCCACAGAGATAGCAATGTGGACATCGGTCACCTTCCCTATTCATTCTACACTCTTGGCAACCAGGTGGTCTTGCTCCAGCCCTCGCTCCCCTCCTAGTAGGACTAGGTGCCATGGTGTCTGCCTTCTGGTTATTTGCTACGTCACGAAGAGTTTTAACTTCTGATTTCACTGTGGCCAGCTCCGCTTGTACAGCTTTTAGTGTTGCTAGGACCTGTGAGTCCTTCTGCGACTCCTTCTTCGTGTTTGCTTCCACTGCACCTTCAACGATGAGAACCTTTGCAGACTTTCCCTTGCTGGTAAAACTGAACTTATTACTTTGCTCGGCTTCTGCAGATATAGCTAGGCTCATTGCTCCAATGAGGTCTTCATCTGCGACTTTTGGGTTCTGAGTGAGTGGTCTTATCTTTGCACGAATGGTTTCGTCAGCAAGACCGGTTTCCAAGGCATGCAGGAACAAACTTTGCACCGAGGAGGCATCATACTTAACCCCACTATCGGACTCTTTTGAAGCACTAATTACCTTTTGCCTAATAGTGAGTGCTCTCATCAGAAATGACTGAGGGTCTTCATTGGGTTGCTGGGCAATGTCTGTTAGAAGCTGGTAAAGTTCTGTGGCATTTTTCTCATGAAAATGGAAGCGAAGAATTTTACGCAGCCTGGGTAGGGTTAGGTCAGTCATGTTCTCTAGGTAGCTTCTTAGTTGCAGGCCTGGCTGCACAGCACGAACAACGGCACTAACTACTTCTTTGTCTGAGTACCCCTTGGCAAGCCCTGATTCTATTTGGGATATTAGAGCTTGATAACCCAGTTTATCTTTCTGACCAGGGTCACCCACCACTCCTTGTATTTTGAAATCCCTGCGGAATATGCTTTGCTCAACCCCCTTGGCAGGAAAATTGATCGTGTCTTCGTCTTTCACTGAGTCAGGAAACTTTTCTTTCTGCATTTTGGCCAATTGTTCCTCGACTAATTGCTGCTTAGACTCTTAGTCACCCAATTCTTTTTTGAGCTTCTTCAGGTCGCCCTTGCCTTCCAATTCTTCTTGGCCGTATTGATCTTCTATCCCCTCGAGTGGCGGTGGACCCAACTGTGCAATTAACCCCTCAACAAATTCAATTTGATCATCGCCAGACAACTTCTCGAATGAATCCTCAATATTTCGTCTGATAGACCGAATAACACTTAATTTCCCCTTGCCTTCTACTGCCGACTTTTCAACTTTTGCGTGAAGAGCAAATTCACATAACGCACTCAGGTCCAGCGACAAAATTTTGCGATCCAGAAGAATCAGTTGTTCCTCCGCCATTTCGATTTTACTTGTAAACAACACGAACAGATTTCCACATGCACAAAGTCCAATAAAACAATGTTCCTACCTTCCCTGGCCTCAAGTTCAGGCTCCACTATCTTTTGCCAAACTGTCCACACCAAATGTCCGCTTCAACTACAACCAGTTAAATCCTGTTAATAAATCGTTGTCCATTGAAATCCAAAGTGAATGCGTAACGGCGGTGACAAACGCGAGTCCTCGCACACAGTGAGCAATCGATCGTCAAAACGGGTACATTTCCATCAAGTTTCTTCGAGAAAAATCTCCCGGACAGGCCCCCAGAATGTTACACAAGAAAATCCACACTGTTTGGTGTTTTCCAAGAGTATTTACGATATTAAAATATGGTTTCACAACTCATTTTCACAACGCGAGTCTTTTTGCTACTCGAGCACGCACATGGCTTCTCCTTACGTCACTAGTCGTCTTGACGACACATCTCGTGTCCAGTCCCTTGAGAGGCGCGTACTTATAGTTTCTATACCTAACAATAACATGTTCAAAACTCAAGTGGAACTGCCAAGTTGTAAACATTTTATGGCGTAATTTTATGGTCTATTAGAGTTTAGACCATAGAAAACTGCCGTCGATTTATTTTTTACGATAACATGGAAAAATTACAAGCGCAATTGACTTTCTTTATTCGTTGAGAAAGCGCGCGCGTTACATCTGATGTCATTTTTATGGTCTGAACTTTTATAGACAATAGCTACGAGCGCCAATCAGCGAGGGGGAATTTTGTCTTTTACTGCAAAAAAACGAATTCCTTGAAACGATGGCCCTAGTTTAAACAAATTGACCAAACGATAACTAATACAAATTGAACTTTCTATGAATTAGTCTTTGCATCGCATGTTCCATTTGTTCCTTCATCTGAACAGTTTTGCACCTTTTTAGCTGGAGTGTAAAACATAAGTAATGTAAGGTTGAAGACAACAGCCTGAATGACGATAATATCATTATTGAAAAGAAAGTTTATTATAAGCCACTTCTTAAATTTCCAGTTAGAACCCCAGTTATTTCCGAAAAACAATTAAATTCATATGTTCAAATTCAAGTTTCAAGTTTAATTGAAATTACAAGTGTAATGATGAAAGTGGCGAGGAAGCCCATGAGAAACCAGAAGGCTTTTAAATAATGGGTTCCGTCTATCATATATTATTCACAGTTCTGAGTTTTAAAAAGAGTTTTAATTGAGCATCACAATAATTCACACTTCCTGAGTTGTCATTTAATAGCTGTAGTCCCTGCTGGTTAAATCATTTTCCTTAATTCAGTGGCTGAAAATTCTGAAACGAAACAAAAGTTGCATAGTTTTACCGTACAATTAGTAAGCGTGATAAAAAAATTGTTCCTTTATGTAATGAACTAGACATTAACACGCAATTTTAAAATGTTTTTTTTTTCTTGTTGTGCGGAAGTATTTCCAAAGGCTCCTTCCAGCGATGAAATCTAAGATGGCGGGCACGGCAAGGAATGATCACGTGACAAGTTCCCATCACAGTGAGACTTCCACAGGTTTTACAGCGTTTCTTGTATTTGTGTTCTTTCAGTGAGTGGTTGCACCTTCACTCCAAAGAGATGCCTATGACGATGAAAAAAAAAAAAAAAAGAAAGAAAAATTAAAATCAAAATTATGGTGAAGTGGTAAAAATATCCCGCACTGCCGATGCATACAGTGTATATATATGGACTCCGATTCCCATAAAATTAAGTCAAAAGGGACATTACCACCCCTCCCCTCCCCTCCAAATAGGATAGGAGTTCCCTAAGGGGCGAAGCGTTTAAGAGAACACGGAATGCCAGGAGCCCCAGAAAGGTGCTCGGACTCTCTCGACTGGATAAAAGGATACCCTTATTCTGGTTCAAGATAACACCCATTCTTTGTGGAGCAAAGAGAGAGAAAATGGTACACCTGAGTAACAAGTCTATCAATAATGATCGGAAATGACCACGAGGGGCGCCAAATGCCTGTCAATTGCCCCAAGGTATTGTAGGTAACCCTTATATACAATCAGGATTCCCTATCTGTATTAGTTCCTTGAGTCGAGCCTCTCCCGTGTAGATACTTGTTTAGTGAATCAGTGCTCTTCCGTGAAATTTTTGGGCGCTTTCCATTCGACCAAAATTTCCGGAATGAAATTTCGAGTATTCCATGTGACGAATGGAACAGTATTTTCCGGTTGGTTTGAACCAAGCCGTCCCAGTCCATCACGTACCAATTTTCGCGCGAAAATAAGAAATAAACAGGGGAATCAAAATAAAGAATGCGAAAAGAAAACGTTGACGCTACAAAATATATGCATTCACTCCTAACCCAGTAATGGCGGGAATATTTGCCTTGCAATAGAAAGTGTGCTCGTCACTTATCACATTAATTTAAGACATTGCGCGTAGCTTATATGCATTTTCGCACTACTTACGAAAGTTTGCCGTGGCTCCGGTGGAAAAGTGGAGCAAAAGAACATTCAAGTCATCTGTCGCATAATAACAAGCGGAACACTGATATTGAGCAGAAGAATTGGAAGCCATGTTGAGTTCGATTTCCGGGCTCTGAGAAACTGGGCGCGAGCAAGAATGGTCGAATGGAACGGAATTTTCCGGAATTTTAGGCCAACCTCGCGAGGTACACCCAAAATTTCGAAATGAAATTACGGAAAATTTCTGTTCCATTCGCTCCCAAACCCGGAATTTCCGGAATTTTTGGTCGAATGGAAAGCGCCCTTTGACTCTCAATCTTAGTATGAGAGATAGAGCCGCCAGGTCATGGGATTCTAATACAACACAATTGTCCTATATGTCTTTTTACGTATTTTGTTTTTTCATCCCATAGACCGATTAAACAGCCACACAAATACAAGGATCAGAAGCGGACTGTCGACCTTTGGATCTCGAGTCCGAGTTTGCTACGATCACAAAAGCACGCCTCCCAATTTTTTATTATGTACTATACTAATGATGATTTCTCAATTCCTTTTATCAGCTACCTGCAAAGAAAAAAAATACATTTTTATGAGCGTGAGAAAATGGCGATAAATGATGCACTCACAAAAAGAATATAAATATGTACAAGGTATAAAAAGAAAATGGTGATGTTACAATTGACTGCCGTGACGTGGATCATACTAAACAAGCTAACAAGATTAAAAAAAATGTGGTGCTGCGTCAGTGTGAAGTGGAGACGAATGTTTCGTTTTATCACCAGAGTTGATAAGGTGATTTGGCTCCCGTGGAATGTTGACGTTTCGAGCGTTTACTGTTAGCCCTTCGTTAAAACGAATCCACTCGACTCGCTCTGACAAAGATCAAACGTTCAAAACGTCAGCAAATTACCAAATTACTTGAAATTATATTATCAACTCTGTTGAGAAAACCAAACATTCGTAACAAGTTATTTATGTGGTTGCTTTAAAAAAGACACCTGACGATAGAGGAAAGATAAGGTGATTCAACAAAAAGATAATTCCTAAAATTCCATCCAATTCGTTATCCGTGCATACAAAAGAAATAGTTTAACAATGACACTGAAAACAAGAGCATAAATTACCGATCTACAAATTGACTGATGAATAACTTAACATGACAATTAATTTACCTAATAACTTGCACTTTTTCAAATGCTGTTCGCATTGTTATGGTAAATGTGCAATAATTAACCTTGTTATAGATATAAGTACTTGAAGGGAAAATTTGGAAAACGGACATTTTCGAAATAACTACGTACAGGGGCGGATACAGAAAATCTAGAAAGAGGGTACCGAAGAAATTGTGGCCAATGTGCATGTGTATACATAGTCTCTCGTAATAAGTTGTAGCTTTTGTATTAAATTGTTAATGCCTGATGTATTTACCGTGTTTTTAAATAAAGATGATGATAATCGAGAACACAATACGTTGCATTTGAGTCATTTACAGTTTGTAAATAACCTTAATGAACAGAGATTAAATGCTTACATTTACAATTCTCAGACTGTATATTGTAAACTTTTGAAGACGTGTTTAATAAACGGACTGAACTGCTTAACATATTCGATTCCGAACAATACCATTTAGAGGTTTTGCTTGGCAAAACTCAAAATGCATTGTGGGATTTTCGGACTTGAGCCTTCGATTCCATACTTTTTTTTAAAAAAAGCCTGAATCACAAAAGGCCTTGCGTCCAGAACACTGCGGTTGAATTGAAGCCATTGAAGGTTGAAATTCAACGCTGAAAATCTCTACAGTTGAATACAGTGCTTTTGCGTTACTATAAAAGCTTGCATTCAAACTGAGGTCTTAAAATATCACTCGAACTTAAGTTTTCTGAAAACTTAAATTCGAGGCTTAATAAAGAGAGGAGTTCAAGACCTTCCTGATCAGGGAGAAATCTTGAATTCCTGATTCATGATCAGATTGCATTACATTAAACTTGCGTTTTGGTTTAGCAAGTGTAATACATAAAAAAGCCGTAAACAAGTTCCCATGAAGCTGAATTAAGTGGAAGATACTAAACAAGCGTGCACTTTGTTCGAACACTGAATATAGTCATGCAAGTTGTGCAAACTCGGTTAAACTAGTTAAGCGTCCCTTAGCCATATGGTTTTTCTATACGCGCAAACAAACATTAAACAAAGGCACTTATAGAGGCATCAAAAATTCAGTTACACTAAACGACTTTAAAGAAAAAGAATGAAATTTTGATAAAGTCAAAACAACTACAACATTAATAAAGTTTGTCTGACCAGCAAGTACTATCTTGTCATACACAGCCATTCGAACGTCTTATGCGCATGCGTGATTTGCTCTAGTTAGTCAATGCAGAAAACAAGGAATATCTAGTTGAGAAGAAAACAAACAAATTAACGGGCATAAAACACTTACATGTTGTCGGTTTTTTCCTTGTTGCAGTGGTGGGTGATGATGGCTCTGTGGTGATAAAAGTAAGGAAGAATGATAAAGACGAAGTTTCCCACACCGCCGGAACATAACCCACCACGTCGCTAGACATCATTCGCGCGTCCATAATTCACCCTCTATATATCCTCTTTAGCGCATTTCATACTAATATCCACACACACAAAAAAAAATGATATAGAAAATGAAAAGCTTTGAATGGTTCTCTGTACGCATAGCTGAATCATGACATCGTAACCAGTAAATCACGTCTAAAAAACCCAGATGCAGCGACGGTTTTTGCGTAAGAAAATGTTCTATTAACCGAAGAAGTGGTTGCACTATGAGAGGTTTTCAATGCGAGACAAGAAATAAAAGCGGCTGGGACATAAAGCAAGCCTGCGAGATGAACGAAAGCGCACGCATCTTCTCTTCTTGTTAAAACGGAACTAGACGCAGATAAAGCATATGCACTATCATGATGTAAATTAGGATAGATAATACGCAGTATTCTCTCCTGTACAGTATATTTACCGATCAAGGAGGGCAGAACTGGAAATTAAATAGTTAGTTCTCCTTGACATTGTATACTAAGATAGCCAGACCTGGGGAAGCGCTAGGCTTGTCAGGGCTATCCCCTTACTGTCGGTATTTGCCAGTAACACTTCTTACCTGCAGTTTTTGTACTGGGTGAGTTTTGCAGTTCGTCTACGGTTATCTCCCCTGTCAGCCTGTATCCCAGACTTCCAGTACTGTTAGCTTCTATTAAGACGCCAACAACGTTATCTTCAGTAGCATTTGAAGATTTCTGCACCACAATGTCAAAATCTACCACCACGCTTCCACTTGAAAGACTTATGACGTCAACGCGCTCAAAATTTGACAGTTGTGCACGGAAGATAGGGTCTACGTTTCTCTTAAAATTTGAAATAAAGGCAACAGATTCTTCCGAGTTGAGGTTGACATAAGCAGACTTGTAAATTTCATCCACGCTAATTGTTGCTCTAAACTTCTTCTCAGGAGGCGTTTCTACAAAGGAGACAACAGAATCTATAGTAAGTAAGGATGTTTCCTCCTTTTGTTGCTGCTGCGCATATCCTTTCTGCGCATTTGCTGGTTTCTATGTGAGGTCAAGTACAGCAGCTGAACACGTTTTATGCGGTTTTCTAACTGCCATAAATCATTCTCTGGAACTAAATCTCAAAAATGGAAAACTTTGGTCTCTGCCTTTATCACTATGCAGCAGAGGTGCAAAGAATATTGTTTGCTATCTACTATGAGGACGTTCCGGGGCTTGCTCAATTGAAGAGTTTGGAAAGGAATAAATTGTCACTTGGCTAGATGAGTCAGGACCCTGGTAAATATCACTGCGCTCTAACCTGTCACAATAATCTTTGTTATGTATGAAAAGTTTCGCAACAGAAATGGTTTCCGTGCATGGGTGATTACACGAGGTGGATATGTTTTTCTACCGTTCTTTTCTCTTTTTGCTAATGCCAAAACTCACGTGAAGCAAACTGCTTTGATGAGCAATACGCGATACGGCTTTCTTAATGCAACTACTATTGAACGTATATTAAATCAATGATATTGTTTTTCCTTCTTCGTCTTCTTCTTTTTTTTTTTTTTTTTTTTCTCCAGTTTTAACTGCGTTAACAGGTGCCGCATCGCCCGGGTTCTGTATTTAGAAAGGTGATGACACAAACTTTTAGCGCTCTTGTTTATTTCCCTGTGTTCTAGTATATCAGTAATTGCCATTGTTACTATGAAAATCTTTTGATTAAGATTAAATCGGAACACTGCGTTTGGATCCTCGTGCATTGAATCATATTCCTCGTGGAAGGTAAGTTTGTCGTTCTATAGGAGAATCTTTGTTTCCTTATTTGCTTAATTAGCAACATTAGCAGAAAAGACAAAGTTAGATATAAATAAATGCACTCTGTAAATAAAAATAGTTTGCCAAACTTAGTACTCTCTGAACACTTGATTAAGATTGATATGTTAACTAGTTTTTGATATGATAATAGGTTAAATATCTTTCAAAGTATCGATCATGATATCACAAAGAATGCTTGGGTGGGTGGCAAGACAAAGATACATTATTTGTAAATTTTTGGTCTTTGAAAGCTGACTTCTCCGAGATTTAACAAATCGCACTGACATTCACCCTGGCTAACAAGTTTGACATTCTTTTTTGAGGTTATGGTTTCTATTTGTTCGTAGCCTGTTGTTTGAAATATGCTGTGAGTAAGGCAAAATGTTAACAGTGACGTCAGCAAAGATTCTCCATCTCTATGACACCTTAGATTACAGAGGAAGTCCAACGGGTCTCTATTTTTAAATGTAATTTACTTCTTTACAAGGCCTTAATGTCCAAGTCATAAGCTTTTGAATCGATAAGATAAGGAATGAATACACGAGGAAACCCTGCACGTCTTCAGCCTGTAAAACTTGTTTCTTAAAAAAACAATTACCTGAAGGCGAACTTGAGGATGGAGATGCTGGCAGCGTAGTTGGTGCTTCGCTTGTTGCCACTACAAAGAAGGCAAAGTAGCGTTCAGGGTTTTACAAAGGCTGGGTGGCAAGTCTTGCCACTAAACGATTCATCGTTTGTAAATTTTTACAGTGTTTGAAAGCTGATCACCAAGTGTAACATGCTCTTTCAATTAAGGTTACCGTGTACCTTCAGGGGTGGCTTCAGTTAAACGGATATAGTGCCTCTCAGTTACATCACAGATACCCAAAACCCCATATCAAATTAAAGCTTATAGAACTGGTTATTCAAATATTTTATTGCTTTTCCAAGAAAATAAATTCCCAGGTTTTTCGTAAAGTCGGAACTTGAAGGTCCAGATCGTCTCTCAAGAGTTCCAACTCAATGCAATTTTTATATTTTGGAAGTTTGTTTTTTTTTCCAGGTCAGGATCCCAAAAGCTTAAAAAAACATGTCGGGGTTTTCCTTAATTCGATTTTGTTCAAAAGTTACAAAACATTTTCGCACAAGAAATGGCTTTCAAGGAAAGGGTTTTTAGAATTATCGAATTCCCCGACAGGTTTTTTTTGGTTATTTATTTTTCTAGCATCTGGCCAAATTTAACTGAAATCGACCAAATCGTTGTTGAGTCGTAATACGCCTTATCACGGTTTTCGACGCCATTTTGACGAGTAGGCAAACAGGCTTGAAATAACAGTGTTTGTATGGCAATCCGATGTCAAATAATTTTCATAAAACATCGCTTCTGAAAAATTCATGAATTGGAAACTTTTGGCACTAGGAAAAATGGTTTAAGAAAAAAATTGGAGGGATATAGCTGTGCCAGAGAGTTTCCAGTCGTGTTTTGAACTTTCCATACATTTCCCTGTATTTTTTCCCGCGAACTATTTTTAGTAACAGTCACGGCTGTTTCGCTTTACAGACAACTGTATGGAAAGTTCAAAACACGACTGGACGCTTTCTGGCACAGCTACATCCCTCCAATTTTTTTCTTAAACTCCTTTTCCTAGTGCCAAAAGTTTCCAATTCATGAATTTTTCAGAAGTGATGTTTTATGAGAATTATTTGACGTTGGATTTCCATACAAACACTGTTATTTCAAGCCTGTTTGCCTACTCGTCAATATGGCGTCGAAAACCGTGATAAGACCTATTCTTGAAAGTGTCCCCTCCAAGCAAAAATTAAAGTTTGAGAAAAGAGCACTTGTAAAAGATTCTTGCTACACAAACAAGTACCGCCCCCTAACGCCTTTATGGAAAATTAGCCAATCATTTTGCAAGCTACTTTTTCTTCCGGTCACCTCTTGTGAAAATTTTCTCGCAGCTTTGCACGTACTTGAGGTTCCAGAGTAATTAAATCCCTTACCATTTTGTTGGATATCTGCGGTGTTTGTTGTACGGGCTCGTCGATTTTGTTTTGTTTCCGCTTGCAGAGACTTGTAAGTTTTGCACACCCGAACACAAGTTATCTGATAACGTTCAGCCGCAAATAATAAAAAGGAAGCTCATGAAGCGCGATTCACGGACTCGCGAATTGAAACAAGCACGTCTCCAAATTTTCGCTTCGCTGGATGATTTTAAGCCCTTTACCTACTTTAAAGTGTAGCTTAAAGCTTTTGTCTTCTTTTACTTCAGTGTCGTACTCGAACAAACGCAAGTTTTTCCACTAAATACAGGGCATTCGAAGTGCGAGAACGTGAGGGATTCAAGACTATAGAAAGACCGTTCGCACAATTATCGCAACGGGTGGTTACAGCGGCAGCAATATACTGTCAATCAAAGTAACATTTAACTTCCGGTGGAAATCGCTTACGTCCCAATTTCTCGGCAAATACTCACTCTTTTTCTAAAATTCTTTTTTTGTTTGTAAGAACTTACTGGGAAGTTTATTTTTATCTAAAAAAATGAAATTCTAAAAGATGTCTTTCTGAAGGTACACGGTAACTTTAATGGTGTCAATTTGTTCGTCGCTTGTTGTTTGAATTACAGTCGAACTTCCCGTCAGCGACCACCGAAAATGCCAAGATTTAGTGGTCGCTTACGAGAGTCGAACTAGTGGGGGGCTCTTCCGGAAACAGGTCCGACACATCAACTTAATCGAAGAGAATTTATTGCATACATATTCCAAGTTACAATACGAAGAGTGCTTGGTTGTCATTAAAAGTTCCTCATAAACTCCGAGTGGTGTATTACATACAGCGAACATAGAGAGCACACCATGTGTCAAGTGGTCGCTTACAACAGTGGTCGCGGTCGCTTACGAGAGGTTCCAACCATAGGGCTTTGCCTGGGAAAAATTTGGTATTTTGAATAGGTGGTCGGTTATGGGAGGTGGTCGCACATGGAGGTTCGATTGTATGCTAATGAGGCAAAATGTTTAACAGTGACGTCAGCAAAGATTCTCTTTTTTTATGACATCGAAGTTTACAGAGGAAGTCAAACGTGGTTCCACTTTTAAATCTTTGACTTCTCTACAAGGCCTTAGTGCGCAAGTTTTAAAGTGGTATGAAAAACGAATGACTACACGAAGAAATCTCCACGTTCAGTTTCAGCCTGTAAAGCTTGTCTCATAAATTTTATTAATTACCTGAAGAAGAACTCGTGGATGGGCGTCCTGGCATCGTAGTCGGTGCTTTGCTTGTTGCTGAAAAGGTTTAGATAATTCAGCAGCTAGTAGGCTAGGCTTATGGTTCAGAAAATGTTTGGAAATGTGTTCGATGTGTCTCTGAATATTACTTTAGTACAACAAGCAGGCATCAGCGATAAATAAGCAAAATGAAAACTCCTGAGAAATTAACTCTAACTGACATGTTTTCTCCGCATCAACCATGGAGAAAAAAAACATGGTGAATAAATGACTACTTCCGTGTTGTCGGTTTTCTTAGTCGCTGCAGTTCTAGTTGACTGTTGATGGCTCCACTGCAACATGAGACGGACATTTGAGAAAGGTGTTAGTTGTATCAGGAGTTATAGGTGATTTATTAACCCAAGTTGTAACCGATGATATTAGTTTGTTGCAGCCGCAGCAAGCAAGAGTGCAACACGTCATTTGTTCGTTTCAAGATAAACGACGCTCTCTTGGTGATTACTCAATACGTTTCCTCATAATTGTTTTCTCCGTAAAGGGTGACAAATTTCAGCAGTGTTTAAACCAATTTAGATGCGCGTGCCTGTTAGCTGAAAGTTAAGTAATATTTTATTTCTCTTCGTGTAACTGAGTTTTCCGGTTTTTATGTTGAACAGTGTTGAGTTTTCTGATATTATACGTCGTACAATATATATAGGCCTTATCACGGTTTTCGACGCCATTTTGACGAGTAGGCAAACAGGCGTGAAATAACAGTGTTTGTATGGAAATTCGAAGTCAAATAATTTTCATAAAACATCGCTTCTGAAAAATTGATGAATTGGAAACTTTTGGCACCAGAAAAGGATTTTAAGAAAAAAAAATCGGATGGATTTACATGTGCCAAAAAGCGTCCAGTCGTGTTTTGAACTTTCCATACATTTGTCTGTAGAGCGAACCAGCCGTGAACTGCTCTAAAAATACCTCGCGGAAAAAAAAATACAGGGAATTGTATGGAAAGTTCAAAACACGACTGGACGCTTTCTGGCACAGCTACATCCCTCCAAGTTTTTTTTTAAATCCTTTTCCTAGCGCCTAAAGTTTCCAATTCATGAATTTTTCAACGATGTTTTGTGAAAACTATGTGACATCGGATTTCTATATAAACACTGTTATTTCGAGCCTGTTTACCTACTCGTCAAAATGGCGTCGAAAATCGTCATAAGGCCTATTGTCACGCATCGCACACACACCATGGTAAAAATGAGTTGACTCGAATTAGGCAACTCACGAAGCGAAAGATTACGACAATACTAAAGTTAGTAAGTTTCAGTAGCAAAACGTAAGCAACTTAGTTGAGTATGAAAGTGCCCAGTTCAGTTTTCCCGCAAGGTCTCTTTCGTTGTCTCGCGTTATTTTCCTTCTTAGTGCTAATGCTCGGTTAAAAAATTGATAAGTTTACTTCGACACTTAAACTTCACTGTAGAGGTTAGTCCTTTGATTTTAAAAACTTTTCTGTCATCTATTTCTAAGCGTTACGCGGCCCAGCATTAAAGTTTGTTACCACTAACACTTCTAATACGAGCATGACTTAGAATGACTCACGGCATGGACAATGTATTAACTAAAGCTATAGTTCACGAGTTTTCGACCACTTTCTGCTAGTCTTCATCAGGCGATGAGCTCGACTGATCACGCTTCAGTGTTTACATCACGAGGGTCGACATGTTATTGGAAGAAATCGATCCAAGCTGCTTCGGAAAGAAACTGTCTCCACAACTTAAGTGACTACATCGTGAGACAAACGATTGCTCAATAAATATAACTAAGCCTTTAAATGAACTCCTACACCCGCTCCCTGTCAATAAGCATTTGATGCCTTTATCAGCGTATTTGAAAGGACAAAATTAAATCTAGAATCGCTGACTTAAGGATTCTGTCAAGAAAATAAAATAGAATAAATTTTCTTTCGGCCTTGTTACAATGCTTTTTCGTGTTTTTTTTTTGTTTTTTTTGTTTTTGTTTTTTTGTTGTTTTTTTTAAGATGGTAGGACAAGTTTCTTTTTTTTTCTTTTCCCACGCGGTTCAACACACACTTGACCACTTGCTCGAGTGAAAAAAAATACTTTCGCTTCTACCTCGAGTGTCATTTGTGTTCTTTTATGCATTTAAGAGTCTGGCTGATTGTCAACTTTTATCTTTTAACCTTTTTGTATTTTTCGTTGTATCTCAGCTTTCTGCGTCAGAATTTTCTTCTCAGCCTTCAGCTTCAAAAAGGGTTTTCTATTTAATATACTGGACACAGTAGTGGAAATGCCATGTGTATCACGAATAAAAAGTAAAATTAAAAGAAAAAAGTCATCGGTATACATTAGTTTTCTGCATATTTCAATTTCAACATGCAACATTTACGCATGGGCACATAATAATTTGCAAGAAAATAGTCATCGATTAATGTGACAACAATGGAATTTGCTCCCTTCCTTCGTCTTTCCCCCCCCCACCCCCCCTTTTTTTATTTATTTACTTATTTATTTTTTTACTTACCAGGGAAAAAGGTAGTGTGGTTTGCTTGAATATAAGTTGCCTTGAATCCACGATACTGTTTGCTGGAACTACCATCAGATACAAACAGCACCGACAGGCTCTCAAACATTGAGTAATATATTACATGATAACGACCACATCTTCTTTCATTAGTGTAACCATCGGAAGAAAAGCCATTTTGAACTTGAAGATAATCACAAGAGCATGTATAACAGTAACTTTTAATGTACATGTATTCGATGATCATCACGACGTGTTTTCCTGTACTTGCTGTGATCTGCCAGCGGCATTCCTGGTTGCCTGGGTAATTTCTGGGGTAGAAAGGACTGGTGATGACTCCGGATGTCTCATTCAGGATCGCCAACCTTGGACACACTGCAAAACAACACACAAGTCAATCTTTACCTTTCCAACGTAAACCTCAGTCCCGAGTTAAAAAAAAAAATGTTTTGAAGAATACCTCAAAATACACTGTAACAGCGTTTGGCCAAAGAGTTACGTATTGACCAAATTGAGCGATCACAACAGTTATAACCACCTTAACCCTATTTAGACCGGGCTTTCCTTTGTCTTTCGGACTGGGTGGAGGGGAGGAGAGCAGATTTCGCTCCCTCCACCCTTTCATAACTTCGCAATAATAGACGTTAGTACAATGAGGCTTGGAGGATAGATGGCGCGTCTTACGTGAAAATTAAGTCATGATTCCCAAATGGCGGCCGTCTTGGAACTGTAATCATGGTTTTCTAGATTAATTAATTGAGCAAAAAGTAATCAAAACCAATATAGGAACACAAATATGAGCTAAAAACACAAAAGTTACAGTAGCGAAAGTAGTTTTTCTTTATTTTAAAAAGGGATTTTCCGTTTTCTGAAAAAATTGCCTTTCAAAAATTGGTTGTCACGGTAACATGGAAGGAACACTAGCTGACCACAGAGATTTGTGCCTGAATAAATCTCCTATAAAGTTCTGGCTTCAGTTTTTCAAAGAGCGGATAACTTAATTCAGTGGATAAATCACTATCCAGCGGATAAAATGTATTGATTGGAGTACATTTTGTCCGCTAGATAGCACTATCCGCTCTTTTAACAACCGGGGCCTAGAGTTTCATTACGTTTGCGCAAATATCAAAAATGTTATTCATGTTCAAGGTTGCCGCGGGCACAATCCGCTTCCCCCCCCCCCCCCCCCCTTAAGTCTAGAACAGGAAAGTATTAAATGCATAATTTTTAATTAAATGCTCACAATTGACAAGTATAAAGCATTATGTTTACTTGGTGTTCTTTTTCTAGCAGCTTTGCTCTAGGATCAGATGTACCGATTTCTATAAACTGACTGCAAATGTTGGCTCCTAAGCAGCTCACAATTTAACGTTGTGTGAAGGGTATGAAGTATGAAGTACGTTAGCTTGCTTATTTCGCGGTTTTGTAGACTTGCTTACAAGTCGATCTCAGAGAGCGCGAAGCTTGATCGTGCACCTTGCTAAGAAGCGCGAAGCACGATCGTCAGAGCGAGGCGAGCGAGCGACTTTGAGGAAGTCTAGTGGTTTTACAGTAGAAGCAGATAAAACCTATTTCTGTAAATTCATTTTCTTGGCAGATTTATAACCTGTTCAGTTAAAATTCTCTCTTAATACAGTCACCCAAAACCTATTCTCTTATCCTCGAGCCCAACAAACATTTAGACGAAAATTGCCATCTGTCTAAACATTGACAGAGGTTTCTATTTTTTTTCTCCTTTTTCTATTAGGCTTTCTTCATGATAAGGGCGCAAAGCTCCCCCACCCCTCCCCATCCCCATCTCTACGTATTAGTAAACCTTTGTGACTACCCACACAACCGTAATGATAAAAGTAAATAACTATATATACGGAAGTAGGCTTACCTGACTCATAAGTAATGGCCGTGTAAGAGGCGTTGAACCCTGAGTGCTGCTCTGTTAAGGTAGTTAATATCACTTGAATTGAATTCCCCACAGAGTACACTGGAGAAGGAACAGACTGACCATAGAGCTGAAATGGCTGTCTGTTATCATCTGAAGCTACATTTGTGATGGTGACACGAGCACCGTATGGATATTGATCCAATACAAAATGATGAAAAGTGAGCTTAATGATGTAGCCACTAGGAACTGTGATATTCCAGATACATCTGCTGTATTGAGGAAAGTTGTTTGGAAAGTTTGGGCTCGCAAAGAATCCACTTGATCCAGTAAGAATGTCTCCAGAGGTACAAGCTGTGAAGGAAAAAGAACGTATCAGCCAGGCCGTCATTAACTCAAACTAGTAAATATTATTGCCCCAATAAGCAGTAGAGTTCAGTATTTATGCCCTCAGTTCTCAGTGAGACGACTTCCCGGCGTTGTCCATCGTGGTAAAATATGATGGCAATACTTGATAAAATAACAATTTTCACACGGCATAGACGATGTTTTCACTAAAGTTATAGTTCACGAACTTTCGACCACTTTCTGCTAGTCTTTATCAGGCGATGAGGTCGATTGATCACGCTTCAGCGTTTACATCATGATCACGAGGGTCGACATGTTATTGGAAGAAATCGATTCAAGCTGCTTCGGAAAGAAACTGTTTTCTCAACTTAAGTGACTACATTGTGAGACAAACGATTGCTCAATTTATATTATTAAGCCTTTCAATGAATTCCTTAACTCGCTCTCCGTCAATAGCCATTTGTTTTCCTTATCATCGTCTTTGTAAGGACAAAATTAAACCGATCTAGAATCGCTGAATTGAAGATTCTGTCAAGGAAATATGTTAATATAAATTTTCTCTAAATACATTCGACACGGCCTTCATTTCGAGAAAAGTGTGCCACAATTTTATTGACTAAATTTCTTGCTGTAAAACGGAAAGAGTCAGAAAGGTGTATGGTGTCTATTAATTAATTTCTAATCAAATATCATGATACTTAAGACCATCGTTCTCCTCTTCATTCAGTGTGATTGTTATTGCCATTAAGTGTAATTAATTAACAACAATAAGAATGTTTATTAGGTTGTATATCTTGTAAAATATTTTTTAGTATCTCTAGCATTTTAAAGCTTTTTTTCCCCTTAGTGTATACAATTATTGTGCGTAATTTAGCCAATGGCTACCATGTACATGTTAATAAAGTATTTATCTATCTATCTATCTATCTATCTATCTATCTATCTATCTATCTATCTATCTATCTATCTATCTATCTATCTATCTTTCTAGTACTCTGGGACATGGAGTGAATGTGTCAAACTTATAACAGTGACCTCAAGACTAGTAAAAACAAGTCACAATCGTAATGTGTTGTGTTACTAAAGGGGGGCACTTTGTTCACTGTTCCATAAGGTTATAGAAACGTGATTAGCCTTTTGAACGGAACTGCTATTAGCGTATCAGATCAGTGAAGTGTCGTAAACGTTATCTATGTCTGCTGTCGATGAGGACGAGAGAAACTCGTCGAAAAGACATGATTAACGATGAACTACATTATACCAAAAATGCAATATTTTTCGTTGAAAATATCGCGGAGCGGAAATTATATATCTAGAGAGACTGGGAATGGGAAAACGGCAAACGGCAAACGTTAGATTTGCGTTTATGTTTTCTTGAAATAAAGACTACAAAGATGAGAATGCGGTAGAGCAAACTAATGCTGGCCTTTGATATAGGATATCTCACGTTTGCCGTTTGCTGTAAACGTAGTTCTTAAGCTCTCTATTGTCTCGTCTCCTCGGCGAATGAAAACTGACTCGCCAACTGTCAAATAGTCTACTTAAACTGTCACCGAGCATTTCCCGCTGCGTTTTAAAACACTAATATATAACAGCTAGAGGAAAATACCATTTCTTGAAAATTAGTGTGCATCCTGGCCAGTTTTGATTTGACAACTTTGTCTTTGTAAATTTTGGTTATCTCTTGTGTTTATCGGTATACATTAATTTCCTACAGATTTCAACCTCAAGTCAAGATGAAACGTTTACGCATGGGCACATAATAATTTGCAAGAAAATGGTCGTCGATTAATGTCACAGCCATTGAATTTGCTCCCATCCCTCATCCCTCATTTTTTTTTTTTTTTTTTTTACTTACCAGGGATTAAGGTAGTGTGGTTTGCTTGAATATAAGTTGCCTTGAATCCACGATACTGTTTGCTGGAACTACCATCAGATACAAACAGCACCGACAGGCTCTCAAACATTGAGTAATATATTACATTAACATAATAACGACCACATCTTCTTTCATTAGTGTAACCATCAGAAGAGAAGCCATTTTGAACTTGAAGATAATCACAAGAGCATGTATAACAGTAACTTTTAATGTACATGTATTCGATGATCATCACGACGTGTTTTCCTGTACTTGCTGTGATCTGCCAGCGGCATTCCTGGTTGCCTGGGTAATTTCTGGGGTAGAAAGGACTGGTGATGACTCCGGATGTCTCATTCAGGATCGCCAACCTTGGACACACTGCAAAACAATGCACAAGTCAATCTTTACCTTTCCAACGTAAACTTCAGTCTCGAGTTTAAAAAAAAATGTTTTGAAGAATACTTCAAAATACACTCTAACAACGTTTGGCCAAAGAGTTACGTATTGACCAAATTGAGCGATCACAACAGTTATAACCACCTTAACCCTATTTAGACCGGGCTTTCCTTTGTCTGTCAGACCGGGCGGAGGGGAGGAGAGCAGATTTCGCTCCCTCCACCCTTTCATAACTTTGCAATAATAGAAGTTAGTACAATGAGGCTTGGAGGATAGATGGCGCGTCTTACGTGAAAATTAAGTCATGATTCCCAAATGGCAGCCGTCTTGGAACCACCATCATGGATTTCTTGATTCCCTAAAACTTCATGAAAGCGCGTTAATTAAGCAAAAAGTAATCAAAACCAATAATGAAACACCAGTACTAGCAATAATCACAGATTATTGGAGTGCGTTCGATTCCTTACTTAGCACAAAACTTAGGTATGGTGGGCCCTTTCCTGTTTGTTTTAATTTGACTTTTTTTCGTTCGTTTTACTCTTTATGCAGCTTTTTTCTTCACAGAATATTTAAAGTTCCTTTTCCAAATTAATAACCACAGTTCTACTGCTGCTTAGCTAGTCTGAATAAAGCAAAGCTAATGGGCGAACAAAAGTCTTAACTTTGAGGGTGAAGAAACATCCCGAGCATGAGGGATTATTTTACTCTTTTACCCCGAAGCTACGAGATTAGGGGCAAACCCGAGTACGTGATACCCTGCAAGCAGAGGACCTTCGATATTCCTTGATAAGTCGGGAACGTGACGGATCTGATAGAGCAAAAGTATAATTCAGGTTGCGTGACATTTGCAAGATATCGGGCTACGTCTTTAATCATTGAGGAACGTACTTTGATACAAGACGGTATACTATTTATTTCTACTTGCTACTACTATTTACTAACAATAAAAAAGGTATTTCTTATACAATATCCGAAAATCCCGGCGCTATGGAACGATAAACATCTTGAATGTTCAGGGCTAATTAGCATATTGAAAGCCTTGTACATGTACAAGCTTAAAAAAATATAGGAGAAACCTTATGAATTCAGAGAGATAAAAACTGTGGCTACCGTATTGTTCATTGCAAACGATCCCGTATATGTCCTCGTTCGTCCAAGAGTGAAAAAAACGAAGCCACTTAACTTGAGTTGTGAGACGAACACAGTATGCTGGCAGCTTTACACAAACTCTATCGACTTTCGTTCGTGTTCTGCTTCGGGTCAATGGCCGCTGCAGACTTTTTACAATGAAACACGATCGTTTGCTTTATGATGCGGACACGAAAACGAGGTGCGCGACAACGAGGTCCAAAGCCCCTGAAAAAATCTTGAGGGGTGGACAATCTGCAGTCTTCATACGACGAAATCTCAAAATTTCCTGGTTGTACGTAGAGACCGTACCGAAATTAGGAAGTGTTTTCGTTCCTCGAACAAAATAACCTAAAAACACAAAAGTTACAGTAGCAAAAGTAATTTCTCTTTATTTTAAAAAGGGATTTTCCATTTTCTGAAAAAATTGCCTGTCAAAAGTTGGTTGTCATGGTAACGGCAAAAGAACACATGCATATATATATATGCAAGCCCACCACAGCAATTTCTTTCTACATCAATCTCTTAAAAAGTTCTGAAGCTTTATGACGTTTGCGTAAATATCAAAAATGTTATTCATGCGCAAAGTTGACTCGAGCACAATCCGCTCTCCCCCCCCCCCACCCCTCCCATTCCCAAAGTCCTAAAAGGGCTAAAAAGGAGAGTATAAAATGCATAATTTTTTAATTGAATGCTCACGATTGAGAAGTATAAAGCATTGTGTTTACTTAGTGTTCTTTTTCTACCAGCCTTGTTATATGATCAGATTTGACAATTTATATCAACTGCCTTCAAATGTTGGGTCCTTAGCAGCTCTTAATTTAACATTGCGTGAAGGGTATGAGGTATGAAGTACGTTATCTTGCTTTATATCGCGGTTTTTGAGAAATGTTACAAGTCGAGCTCAGAGAGCGCGAGGTGCGATTGTGCAACTTTCTTACAAGCAGGAAGCGCGATCGTCAGAGATCTAGCGAAACAAGCGGGCGAATTTGAGAAAGCCTAGTGGTTTTGCAGCAGAAGCAGATAAAACCTATTTCTATAATGCATTTTTTTTGGCAGATTTATAAGGAGCTGTTCAGTTAAAAGTCTCTCTTAATACAGTCACCCAGAACCCATTTTCTTATCCTCGAGCCCAAAAAACATTTAGACAAAAAGCGCCATCAACTTAGGTCATGTGACATTGGGCGCGGTTCAGTTACATCAACAACTAAGCAATAAGTTGCTGTAAATAAGTTTTATGGAAAATTGTTTATAGTTTTTAAGTATCCCTTACTCGGTTTAAAAAATTAATAATCTAGATACCTTTCCTCAGGAAAACGTTTGGGAGGATAGTTTGGAAATTATTAACTACAGCTTTCAAGAAATTTGAGGAAAGGAAAAGAACGAATTTCTGAACTGGTCATTAATTCGTGTAAAATATGCAAAAATTCCTCTCAGCATCAACGGGGCTTTGCATTAAAATCTTCTCAAACTCATACAAAACAAATAAAGAAAAAATCAAAGGAAATCACTACGGTGAAATAATCGGCGTATTTAATTCATTTTGATAATCTTTTATTGCTTAAATAAGCTACTAAGAGCAACTCATATATTGCATTGTTAATATGCAAATTTGTTAGAATTTTGATCTCTCCTTTACAGCACTGAGGTATTCTTCGGGCAGCCAGTCAACAGTTAGTGCTATTAATTACCCATCGCAGTCTATACACACTGTATAACATTAATTGTTGATGTTTGTAGCGATTTCGAAGATGATGTCGACATGAAGTCCCTCCCATTTCTACGCACTAACAAAACTTTGTGATAACTCACACAATTACTATGATGAAGACAATTAAACATGTGGAAGTAGGCTCACCTGACTGACTAGTAATAGCTGTATTGTAGGAGGCATTAAACCCTGAGAACTGATCAGTTGATGTGGTAAATATCACCTGAATTGAATTTCCCACAGAGTACACTGGAGAAGGAACAGACTGACCATAGAGCTGAAATGGCTGTCTGTTATCATCTGAAGCTACATTTGTGATGGTGACACGAGCACCGTATGGATATTGATCCAATACAAAATGATGAAAAGTGAGCTTAATGATGTAGCCACTGGAAACTGTGATATTCCAGATACATCTGCTGTATTGAGGGAAGTTGTTTGGAAAGTTTGGGCTCACAAAGAATCCACTTGATCCAGTAAGAATGTCCCCAGAGGTACAAGCTGTGAGAGAAAGAAAACGTATTAACCAGGCCGTCATTAACTCAAACAAGTAAATATTTTGCCTTCATAAGCAGTAGACTTCAGCATTTATGTCCTCAGTCCTCAGTGAGACGACTTGCACAAATGCTTTTAATATGGTGAAAGGGGACATTGGCCATCGTGGTAAAATATAAGAGCAGGTAACATGAGCATAAATTTTGCCATAAACATTAATTTTGCCTCACGGCGAGGACAATATAGTCGGTGAAGTTGAGGAGCCCGCTTCTTCCTGAAGCAGCGAGGATCGAAATCCACCAATCACATGTCGACCTTCGTGATGTAAACACTTAGGCGTGATCAGCGGACCTCATGGCCTGACAAAGACTAGCAGAAAGTATTCGAAACGTCGTGGTCTAAAGCTTAAGTGACTACATTATGAGAGAAGCGATTGTTCAATTTATAATTATTATTAAGCCTTTCGATTAATTCCTAAACTCGCTCTTCATCAATAGCCATTTGTCGCATTTACTATCGTCTTTGTAAGGACAATATTAAATCTAGAATCACTGAATTGAGGATTCTGTCGATAAAATAAGTAAGAATAAATTTTCTCTTTTTCTGTAAAGTTTCTTTTGGCCTTGTTACAATGCTGCTTTCGTGTTTTTTCAAGATGGTAGGACAGGTTTCTTCTTTTTCTTCCCGCGCTTTACAACAGACAACTGTACCACGTGCTCCACTGAAAGAAAATACTTTCACTTCTGTCTCGGATATTATACGAGATCTTTTAAGCACCTTACAGTCCGTTGATCGTTAACTTTTATTTTCAAGTTTTTTGCCTTTTTGGTTTTATCTCAGCTTTCTTTGTCAGAGCTTTCTTCCGATTCTTAAGCTTCAAATATGAATCTTTTAATTATTATACTGGACACTGTTGTCGAACCGCCATATGTATCACAAATAAAGTATAATTACCGAAAATTTAAAGGTAGCAAAATAAAACCGAGAAAACAAACAACCTCGGCGAATTAATAATGATCTCGCCAACTGTCAAATACTTTACTTAAACTGACACCGACTATAGCTATTTCCCGCTGCCTTTCACAGCACTCGTATAACACAGGAAAATAACATCTCCTGAAATTTATTGTGCATCCTGGCCAGCTTTGACTTCGTCTTTGTGAATTTTGGTTAGCTCTTGCATTTCATCGGTATACGTTAATTTTCTACGGATTTCAACCTCAATATGCAACGTTTACGCATGGGCACATAATAATTTGCAAGAAAATGGTCGTCAATTAATGTCACAGACATAGCATTTGCTCCCTTCTCTCATCCCCCTCAGTTTTTTTTTACTCACCAGGGATTAAGGTAGTGTGGTTTGCTTGAATATAAGTTGCCTTAAATCCACGATACTGTTTACTGGGACTACCATCAGATACAAACAGCACCGACAGGCTCTCAAACATTGAGTAATATATTACATGATAACGACCACATCTTCTTTCATCAGTGTAACCATCAGAAGAATAGCCATTTTGAACTTGAAGATAATCACAAGAGCATGCTTGACAGTAACTTTTAATGTACATGTATTCGATGATCATCACGACGTATTTTCCTTTACTTGCTGTGATTTGCCAGCGGCATTCCTGGTTGCCTGGGTAATTTCTGGGGTAGAAAGGACTGGTGATGACTCCGAATGTCTCATTCAGGATCGCCAACCTTGGACACACTGCAAAACAACATACAAGCCAATCTTTACCTTTGGAACAAAACTTCAGCTTCCAGTTAAAGACAACCCCTGTTTTGATGTATCCTTCAAGATACAATCTAACAACGACTGGCTAAAGAGTTACGTATTGACCTAATTGAGCGACCGCAACAATTTCAACCACCTTAACCCTATTTAGACCGGGCTTTTTATTGTCTTTTCGGACAGGATTGGGGACGGGGGAGAGGGAGGGGGGTGGGGGAGTGTGAGCAGATCTTTTAGGTAGAGACTGGAGAACAATGGTGAAGTAAGACGCGTCCTTGAGCCGTCTGCCACTTTTTGCATTATTTCGGTGGGTGGTTAATGGAAAATTTATTAAACAAAGATCTTAGAAAAGAAAAGAAGCGAGCGCTCGTCTTCAGGTGAGTCGAGCACTTCACCAGATGCAAAAATAACAAAGAGCGGAGACGTTAAGTTCTCTGAAGAAGCCGAAGAACACGAGGCCGACAACGAAATCTTTACAGCTTTGAATATGGCTGAAGGCCTTCACAAAAAAACTGGAAGAGATAAATCGAAAGTTGGAAAAGCTGGATGCTATTCAAATAACAGTGAAGACGTCCAAGCGTCCCTTCAGAAATTGGAAGGAAGAATACAGAAGTTGGAATGCCCTCAAACAACTGCCAACCGCGACATTAAGAACCTGACAGAAAGATTCAAAGCGACCGAAAAAAAAAACAACAACAACAAAAGTCGGCGGCGAGCTTAAAAGATCATCGGAAGCAAACTAGCCTTGCTTTAACCGATTTGCAGAAGGCAAATGATAATCTAAAAGCCAAGCTTAAAGAGGTAGAAGACAAAAATCTCTATTTAGAAGCATACTCGAGACGGGAAACCATAATGTTTGAAAATGTTCTACAAGCCACAGACAAAGAGGACACTGAATCAGTTCTTCGCACCTTCCTCGAAATGGAACTAGGCTACAAAGATGCAAATACCGTTGAAATTCAGAGAGTTCATCGCTTGGGAAAGAAGAGGGACGAACAGAAGCCCAGACCAATTATTGCGAGGTTCCTTCGATATAAGGACTGTGAAGAAGTATTATCTATGGGCTCTCGTGTGCGTGGAAGCACCTTTAGGATGTATGTCAAGATTTACCCTACGAAATAGTCGCAAGAAGAAGAAAGCAGATGAACACATTTAAAGAGGCTAGAAAAAACAACATCCCAGCATCATTTAGTAAGACACAACCTGATAAGCTTTTTATAAAGGGTAAATTTTGGCCAGTTGGTAAGCCTCTCGAGATACCAGAATAGATGAGATTGTTTTTCTTCATAATATTGCTCATTAGTTAACCACGACCGTGTTATTTTTTCATGAGACCGCTTTTGCCACCCGCTAATATGCCAGATAATTTTTTGGGCGATCGGAAAGGAACTCGTTGGTATCCCTTATCCTTTTGCACGATTCTAGGCTTAAGTCCTAGCTCCCCTTACATGTCCCTTGCTGGAGAGGTTTTTTGTTATCTATTTGTGTATATTTGGTTTTGTGTATGTCTTGTTTTGTTTCTATGTTTTTGTAGCTTAATTGTTTGTTTTAACAGAAAACGTCAAGCACTAATTCTTATCATGCTGTCCAGTGATTGTGGAGCTTTGTCACCAGGTCATACAGGTATTTGTCTACCAAGCGTCCAAGGAGAATACCTATGACTCTGACTATAGCGTCACTAAATGTCCGAAAAATAATTTCTTGAACAAAGTTTATTGTACAACTCGCTCGTAAGAATCGATAACTGCTCTATCTTCTATCGAGAATGGTTTGACAGGGGCGTCACGAAAGTGAAACATTTGACAGATGCCTCCAACAATTTTTTGTCATTAGCTGAAATGCAGCGCAAGTGTAGCCTTAAGATTTGCCCTCTTAAATATTATGGCCTTTTGTCTACTCTGAAATCTCTTCGGAATACATGTAAAAACAATTATATCAACAATTGTGACTATGAAAAGTTTGTGGCCAAATTAACAAAGTGCCAAAGTGCAACAAACTAGTTTACACTAAATTAATTTCCACAAAATGCACGCACCTATCCATTAATCAACAGAAATGGCTAAAAGACTGCCAACAGGATTCAATTAACTAGAGATGCCTATCAACTAGCCTCTAAATACACTAAAAGTACGAGAATTTTTGAATTCCAGTACAAATTTTACATAGACGAATAGCAACAAATGACTTCCAAACAATAATTGGAGTAAGGGACAACCCAAACTGCTCCCTTTGTAATGAGGAACAGGAGAAACTATTTCATCTCTTTTGGTCTTGTCCTAAAGTGGCCTCTTTCTGGCAAGATTTAACTGTAAGGCTAACTTTGCTCCACATTACTCCCGAACATTACACAATAGACCCACTTGTCGCTATCGGCTTAAAGCCGGATTCTTCCAAGAACTACCAGCAAATTAATTTTTTCCTGCCTCCTAGCTAGGAATTATATCTGGATGAGCAAAAGAAAAGAAACCGCACCAAAGGTAGAAGGTTTCCTACAATACTTGAAATCAATTAACAATATGGAGGCCAATGCAGAAAGCGCTCTTCCCAAAAAGTGGGAATTTTTGAACACATTATTTTAGTCAGCCCTGTTTTGTTAGTTATTAGTGTATCTTGATCCACTGTGCATTTTGCCTGTTTTTGACTTTGGATACATTTGCTCCGCAATCACTGCCTTTAATTCAAGAAATAAAAACACAAAGTGCTTTATATATATAAGTAATGTATTATGTAAACTGCAGCGTTTTCTTAATTGTAATTGTCAGTAGTGTATAAATTTAGAATTACTTTTTATTACTTTACCTATTGATCGTTTCAAAATGTGTATTGCAATTGTAAGTAATTAATGATAGGTTATGTGTAATTTTGTTGATTATTGCGATGTACTAATTTGTAACGCTGTAATTACAAGTAATAGTAATAAAACAAAGACGTAAATAGGTAAGAACTGATAATACTGTAAGTTATTGCATTGTATTGTAGAGTAAGCGTATCCTTTGTAGACATATGTAAGTTTTGCACGGTAACGTGTAAGTATTGTATTGCATTGTATTGTATTGTAAGTAGAGTAAACGTCGTATTGTAAATAGGGTAGGAACAATGTAAGTAACTATGTGTTTTTTTTTTCTGATTAAATAGAGGATATTACATGGCCGCGCGGAGATACGAAATTTCTCTTCGAGTGTTCAAAAATATTTCACGAGTGAGCGCAGCGAACGAGTGAAATGTTTTTCAACATGAGAAGAGAAATTTCGTATCTCCAAGGGACCATGTAATTTTCTTTTTATTATATAAAATCCTCACAATACAACAAGAGATGCTTTGTTCTTTATTTCAAAAACTAAGGTTTGAAATTGAGTACATAAGCTTACAGTCAGTTTTATATTTGTATCAATCGTAAACCAAGCCGAGTTATTTCAATACAAAGTAAGACCGTAAGCGAAAAGGCCACAAATAAAATCTATATAAATAGAAAATGTATAAACAGGTAGGCCCCTGGTATAAACTAATGGCATATTAAATATGGTTAGAAATTTGGCTAACAGTAACAAGTAAATCTGAACATACCGCTCTATTAAGCTTACTCCTGGCTTTCATCGCTGCTTTCAACTACCCTCACACGCTTCCATTTCCTACTACTACTTTCAAATGCGCTTTCACGTTTATGTTGAATGTTCCTCCAGCAATTGTTCCGGTTATTAATGATCCAAGCCCTGTTAAAGGCATCTGAAGTCCTTCAGGGCTACGAATGGACTGATGTTCTTCCGTAGCAAGTTTGGTTGTACTCGTGGAGGCGCGTGGTTCTTGGTTGTCATTCTGGCCTCTGAACGACAAAATACTGGATATTTTTTCTTTTTGCTTGTCCGACAAGGATGAATAGTTGTTTACGGAATTAACATTCCGGTGTCCTGTGATCTGCATGATTTGCGTTGGAGGTATTTTGTTGTCATCCAACTTCTGTACGAGGTGCTTACGAGCACTATGGTTAGTCAATCGCTTGTTTTCTTGTCCAAGACGAGCCTCGTTTACCATGTCTTTTAGCAAACTGTTGAGCTTGTTTACCCCGATGGGTTGTGCTTTAAACCAAGCTCTTATTGATAGGCTGGACGGCTGAAGATTATTCACCGCCAAGTAAAATGGGGAGTCATCCGTTTTCATGCTTTCCGGGCGCTTGCTTGCATAAATTTTGTAAACACGAACTGGATCTCTCTCAGCTGGTAGATCGGGAGCTGAGTACATTCTAGGCTTAATCTTTCGCGTATCTCTAGGGTCAGTGCCAGTTCTAGTTTTAGTTTGCCTCTCAACCCAGTATTCTAAATACTCTTTTCCGTCGGGCGTTTGCTTGAGTTTGACATCTCCCCAGCGTATCTCTCTCTGCTCTTTGCCGCTGCGAAGGCCGAAATGTATGGTCGAATTCAGCCACAAAGTGTTTATAACGGCTTGAGGGCTTTCAATCCCTAGGCATTTGGAAGCATAAAGTTTTTCAATTTCCTCGTCTGTTAGGCTATCCGATGTCCTAGGCTTGTTTCCCAATCCCTTGGCTTTTAGATCCTTTTGTTTTGCTTTGATGAGTATCCATTGTAGTTTTAAACGCAGCGTCAGTAAAATTTGTGAAGCCGTAGTTCTGTTTGTTCAGATATCTCTCGATGCTTGAAAGAAAACCTCTCAAACTTGTTGGTTCATTGTCAGAGCCATCTTTTTTTCTAACGCCAAAGATGAACTTCTAAAGGAGGTCGTTCAGAACTTGCGGCGAAAGCTCATGAACAGATGTTGAACCAAGTATGCCAGGATTTGATGTCTGTATGAAACTTTTAAATAACTCGACGTCGTACGCAGTTTTCCTCTTTGTATTCGGATTTTCTTGTTCTTCTACGAATTCGATCAGTTCCTCATCTGTGATCTCGACAAATCTGCTAGTCTCCATTTTAGAATAAACCTAACTTCGAAAAGACAAACTCCAAAAGACCAAACGACAGCCAAACGACGGAAAACCACAAGTGCTTGACAACGCGCGAAAATACTGCGAGCTGATTGGTCAAAAATAATATCACACATGTGTGGATAAAAATGATATCGGCACTGGCGGGATAGCGTTTTTATCGATTTGCTACCACTTGGTATACCACTAAATTTTATATGATAATTAATAATAATAAAAAAAGAATCTCTTTCACAAAAGAGCAATTATCAACACAACAGACATATAGCGGCAGGCGCTTAGGTTTGGCATCCACATTTTAACATCTTGCGTAAGAACCATCCTGTTGGTCATTGCAGAAAATTCATTATGCTTTCTTAGTTAACGATTTCCCTTTGCAGCATCTCATGATCTGTGCTCTTTCGACTCTCTCGCATTCTCAAATCGAAAAAAATCGTGATCGAGTTTAGAGAGACAATTTCCAACAAACTACGAAATTCTGCGCGTTTTCGTTTCGGAAAAAAATAAGTCCAAGTACGAGACAATCATTCAATGAAACGTTGCCTTCGAATCAAGCGCACAGAACGGCATGGGTAAAACCATCTTGATCTTCGTCTTCGTCTTTGTCTTATTCTTGAGCTGTTCGAATCTATGATCTGCATCGGGTCGAACGATTGTAACATCATCCATATGCATTTTGCATGAATCTCTTGACTCTTTCAGACGTCCATTGGAAAACGTTTCGGTAAAGGACATTACTTCTTCATTCTCCTACATTTTGAGGGGGAGGAAACGTTGAAGACGAAAATTTGAGCGATAAATATTGGCTGATTTTGTCTAGCAACAAGGCGAGATGTGTTGTAAACAAATCTCGGAGGCATTTCCTTCGTCATCAAACGCTAAACTGGTTCTCATTCTCCGGGACACTATTTTTCTCATTTTGGGCTAATGTGTACGCCTGAAAAAGAGCACCTTAGTATTTTTTTCTAGCACATTTCTTTTAAATTCTTAGAATTTTGATCTCTCCTTTACAGTATAGAGTGTTTTCACATGACGTTACGGCGACCATGGTGGTGTCCCAAAACAAAGAAATGGCGGCCATGTTGGTGTCCCAAACTAAACCTCTGGGAATTGAACTCTATTTTTATGCAAATACCTTCTTTTGTTTCAGTAAACCAATATGGCTGGCAGTCACGTGAATAAAAACACTCTATTGAAGTAATATTCGGGCAGCCAGTCAACACTAAGTGCTATTAATTATCCATCGCAGTCGGTACACACTGTATAACATTGATTGATGATGTTTGTAACAATTTCGAAGATGATTTCGGCATGAAGTCCTTCCCATTTCTACGCACTAACAAAACTTTGTGATAAGTCACACAAGTACTGTAATGAAGACAATTAAACACATGGACGTAGGCTCACCTGACTCACTAGTAATAGCTGTATTGTAGGAGGCATTAAACCCTGAGTACTGATCAGTCGATGTGGTAAATATCACCTGAATTGAATTTCCCACAGAGTACACTGGAGAAGGAACAGACTGACCATAGAGCTGAAATGGCTGTCTGTTATCATCTGAAGCTACATTTGTGATGGTGACACGAGCACCGTATGGATATTGATCCAATACAAAATGATGAAAAGTGAGCTTAATGATGTAGCCACTGGGAACTGTTATATTCCAAATACATCTGCTGTATTGAGGAAAGTTGTTTGGAAAGTTTGGGCTCACAAAGAATCCACTTGATCCAGTAAGAATGTCCCCAGAGATACAAGCTGTGAGAGAAAGAAAACGTATTAACCAGGCCGTCATTAACTCAAACTAATAAATATTATGCCTTAATATCTAGTGGACTTAAGCATTTATGTCCTCAGTCCTCAGTGAGACGACTTGCACAAAGGTTTTTAATATGGGGAAAGGGGACATTGGCCATCGTGGTAAAATATAAGAGCAACTAACATGAGCATCAATTTTGATGACCGTTAACATTAATTTTGCCTCACGGCGAGGACAATGTAGTCGGTGAAGTTGAGGAGACCGTTTCTTCCTGAAGCAGCCAGTATCGAAATCCACCAATCACATGTCGACTTTCATGATGTTAACACTAAAACGTGATCAGTCGACCTCATGGCCTGATAAAGACTAGCAGAAAGTGTTTGAAACGTCGTGATCTACAACTTAAGTGACTACATCGTGAAACAAACGATAGTTCAATTTGTTATAAAGCCTTTTGATAAATTCTTAAACTCGATCTCCGTCATAGCCTTTTCTTTCTTTTATCATCGTATTTGCAGGACAAAATTAAATCTAGAATTGCTGAATTGAACATTCTGTCGAGAGAATAAGTAAGAATAAATTTTCTCTTTTTTTCTAAGGTTTATCTCGGACCTTGTTACAATGCTGTTTTCGTGATTTTTTAAGATGGTAGGACAGGTTTCTTCTTTCTTTTTCCCGCGCTTTACAACAGACAACTGTACCACGTGCTCGACTGAAAGAAAATACTTCTACTTCTGCCTTGGATATTATACGAGATCTTTTATGCACCGTAGAGTCCGTTGATCGTTAACTTTTATCTTCAAGATTTTTTGCCTTTTTTGTTTTATGTTAGCTTTCTTTGTCAGAGCTTTCTTCCCATTCTTGAGCTTTAAATATGACTTTTCTAATTATTATACTGGACACTGTAGTGGAACCGCCATATGTATCACGAATAAAGTATAATTACCAAAGAAAGGTAGCAAAATAAAACCGAGAAAACAAACAACCTCGGCGAATTAATAATGATCTCGCCAACTGTCAAATACTTTGTTTAAACTGACACCGACTATATCCCGCTGCCTTTAACATCAGTCTTATGACACCAGAAAATTACATCTCCTGAAATTTAGTGTGCATCCTGGCCAGCTTTGACCTCCCCTCTGTGAATTGTGCTTAACTCTTGCATTTCATCGGTATACGTTAATTTTCTACAGATTTCAACCTAAAGATGCAACGTTTACGCATGGGCACATAATAATTTGCAAGAAAATGGTCGTTAATTATATCTAAGCTATGGAATTTGCTCCCTTCCCTCATGCCCCCCCCCCCCCCCCCCACTTCATTTTTTTTTTTTTTTTTTTTTTTTTACTTACCAGGGATTAAGGTAGTGTAGTTTGCTTGAATATAAGTTGCCTTGAATCCACGATACTGTTTGCTGGAACTACCATCAGATACAAACAGCACCGACAGTCTCTCAAACATTGAGTAATATATTACATGATAACGACCACATCTTCTTTCATCAGTGTAACCATCAGAAGAATAGCCATTTTGAACTTGAAGATAATCACAAGAGCATGCTTGACAGTAACTTTTAATGTACATGTATTCGATGATCATCACGACGTGTTTTCCTTTACTTGCTGTGATTTGCCAGCGGCATTCCTGGCTGCCTGGGTAATTTCTGGGGTAGAAAGGACTGGTGATGACTCCGGATGTCTCATTCAGGATCGCCAACTTTGGACACACTGCAGAACAACGCGCAAGTCAATCTTTACCTTTCCAACGTAAACTTCAGTCTCGAGTTAAAAAAAAAACAACAACACTGTTTTGAAGAATACTTCAAAATACACCCTAAAAGCGTTTAGCCAAAGAGTTACGTGCTGATGTAATTGAGCGATCACAACAATTATAACCACCAAAACCCTATTTTTACTTTTTTGTCTTTTTGGAACGGATGGATAGGGGCGTAAAGCAGATTTCGCACCCACTGCCTTCCATAACTTCGAAACAAAACACGTTAAGACAATGAGGCTTGGAGGATAGATAGCACGTCTTACGTGATTATTAAGTCATGATTTCCAAATGGCGGACATCTTGGATTACTGGATTTCCCCAAAACTTCAGGAAGAGCCTTAACTTAGCAAAAAGTAACTAAAACCAATAAATGAACACGAATATGAGCTAAAAACACAAAAGTTACAGTAGCAAAGGTAATTGTTCCCTATTTTTAATTGCGATTTTCCGCTTTATTAAAAAAATGCGTGTCAAAAATTGGTTGTCATGGTAACGTCGAGGAAAAAAAAAGCCGACCACAGCAATTTGTTCCTAGATAAAACTCCTAAGAAGTTCTTAAGTTTCATGACATCTTCGCAAATATCAAAAATGTTAATTATGTTCAACGTTCCCCCCCCCCCTCCCCCCTCTGCAAAGTCTAGAGATAGGACTAAACAGGAAACTATTTAATGCATAATTTTTAATTGAATGCTTACAATTAAGAAGTATTGTGTTTACTTGGCATCATTTTTCTAACAGCCTAGTTATATGATCAGGTGGACAAATTTCTATAAACTGACTTCAAATGTTGGCTCCTTAACAGCTCACACTTTAACGTTGTGTGAAGAGTAACCGCCGACCGGTTAGGTCAGTTGGTAGAGTACCGGACTACCATGCGGGAGGTCGCGGAATCAAACCCCGTTTGGACCACCACTCAGGGTCTTTAAATAACTGGGGACAAAGTGCTGCCTTTGTGATGAGATCTTCAAAGGGTTAGACTTTCTAGTCTTCTCGGATAAGGACGATAAACCATACGCCCCGTCTCACAACCCTTGTTCGTAAAAAACTCTGTGGGACGCTGAGGAACCCACTCATTCTTATTCATTCACCAGGCTGGAAATATGCCATCACATTTATTAAATAACCCACTCATAGTTTGCAAAGAGTAGGGAACGTAGTTCCCAGTGTTGTGGTCTGGTTGTTTGTGTGTATATTCTCATGGTTGGGTGGGTAAAAGCTCGGAGATATTAGGGACGGACCATTAGAAAAGTGATGGGGGGGGTGGGGGATTTTCAGTCTGCAGGAATTTTTTTTTATGCTCAGTGCTTGTGCAGGAATTTTTTTTTCAGTTGATACCCTCTGCACGAATTTTTTTTTTTGTTGTTTTCCAGAAAAAAAAAATTAAATAAAGGATTTTTAAAAAAAAGTTGTACTTTGTGGGCTTGGAATGATTACCTTTAACCCCTGAGACAATATCTAAAAATTACAGCATAATGGTCAAAACTAAACAAAAACAACGAAACCTAGTATCTAGTATCCTACAGAGCACTTTGTGGTATTGACAATGAGCCACAGAGCATTTTGTGGTGAATAAAGTGAACACTTGTCCTTCAATCTAGATGCTCCTACAAGCGTTTTTAAAAGAGGACTTCTTGAAAATGACTCAGTTTTTTAAATTTTGTAACCATAAAGCACTCTGTGGCCCAACGAATAAAACTATAAAGCGCTTTATGGATAAGCAGATATGCTGGAAGCGTTTTACTGACAAAATCGTTTTTCTTCAAAACTAATTGACCTATTGCTCGTGATTATTGGGTTTACTACCAGTTACAAACACAAAACAAAATACTGAGTTGTAGTAAGGGAAAATTCCAGCCACGCCACAAAATGTGAGGTTGGTTTGTTGTTCATACAAAACAAACTTCCACAAAAAAATTTAGATTTTCAAAACATTAAAAAGGCCATTTTGGGGCATTCTGGAAGAAATTTTTTTGTCATTAAAACCCTAAAAGGTATTTTCTATAATAATTCCTTAATCTCCTTCTGCAAGAATTTTTTTTTCTTCCGTCTCGGCTTGCAAGAATTTTTTTTTCAGGCATTTTGGCTTGCACGAATTTTTTTTTTGTATTTTCCCCACCCCCCCCCCCCCATCACTTTTCTAATGGTCCGTCCCTTAGCTGCATAAGCTACTCTACAAAAATCCGAGGGTAAATATAGAGATGAGATGAGATGAAGTATGAAGTCCGTTAGCTTGCTTATTTGGCTGTTTTGTAGAATTGGTTAAAAGTCGAGCTCAGAGAGCTCGAAACGCGATCGTGCACCTTGCTTAGAAGCACGAAGCGCGATCGTCAGAGTTATAGAGAGGCGAGCGAGCCACTTTCAGGAAATCGAGTGGTTTTGCAAAAGAAACAGATAAAACCTTTTCCTGTAAATACATTTTCTTGGCAGGTTTATAGGGAGCTCTTTACTTTAAAAGTATCTCTTAATACAGTCAGTCAACACCTATTTTCCTATCCTCGAGCCTAACAAAACCTTTAGAAGAAAAGGGCTATGAACATCGGTCCTGTAAAATTGGGCGTCGTTTACTTACGTCAACACGTACACCTAGGCAATAAGTTGCTATAAATGAGTTTTAATGAAAATTACTGGTAGCTTTTGAAGATCGCCGGATTGGTTTAAAAAATTGGTAATCCAGACTTTTCTGAGGCTATTTAGGAAATTGTTAACAACAGGTTCGAGAAATTTGAGGAAAGAAAAAGAACGTATTTTTGAATTAGTCATTAACTAATGTAAAATATGTAATTTTCTTCTCAGCATCAACGGGGCTTTCCATTAAAATCTTCTCAAACCCATACACAACGAGTAAAGAAAAAAAATCATAGGAAATCACTACCGTGAAACATTTCGTGTAGTTAATGCATTTTGTTAATCTTTTAGTACTTGAATAGGCTACTCAGAACAACTCATATATTACATTGTTAAGTTGCACATTTGTTAGAATATTCAGGCAGCCAGCCAACAATCAGTGCTATTAATTACCCATCGCAGTCGGTACACACTGTATAACATTGATTGATGATGTTTGTAAAGCTTTCGAAGATGATGTCGGCATGAAGTCCTTCCCATTTCTACGCACTAACAAAACTTTGTGATAACTCACACAATTACTATGATGAAGACAATTAAACACATGGACGTAGGCTCACCTGACTCACTAGTAATAGCTGTATTGTAAGAGGCATTAAACCCTGAGTACTGATCAGTCGATGTGGTAAATATCACCTGAATTGAATTTCCCACAGAGTACACTGGAGAAGGAACAGACTGACCATAGAGCTGAAATGGCTGTCTGTTATCATCTGAAGCTACATTTGTGATGGTGACACGAGCACCGTATGGATATCGATCCAGTACAAAATGATGGAAAGTCAGCTTAATGATGTAGCCACTAGGAACTGTGATATTCCAGATACATCTGCTGTATTGAGGAAAGTTGTTTGGAAAGTTTGGGCTCGCAAAGAATCCACTTGATCCAGTAAGAATGTCTTCAGAGGTACAAGCTGTGAGAGAAAGAGAACGTATTAGCCAGGCCGTCATTAACTCAAACAAGTAAATATTATGCCTTAATAAGCAGTAGACTTCAGCATTTATGTCCTCAGTCCTCAGTGAGACGTCTTGCACAAAGAATATTTGTTAAACGAATAAATGATTTTATGCGCCTTATCAGTGCATCTGTTCTGTGGCTTCCGTTCAGGTGGTAGTAAGGAGATACTCTAGCTAATTATCCTATATAAGGCTCGGTTAGACCATCATTTGTCCTCTTTGGCCTAGATTATCCAACAGTGAACTAGGGCGCATATCCAAGGGAAACTTGTCACTTCAGTTAAGTATTTTGAGACGTTTTGAACATCCCCACTTGACGATATGGCCTTCTCTAATGTCACATCGCGTTCACCAAGGGTGCTCATTCTAGGCCATTCATTTGTACGGAAACATAAGTACTTTATTACTATGCTGGTTATTGGTGGTCGCACGGTGGACAAAATGGTCCGACTGGACCTCCCCACTATTCAGGATATGGCTCCAGATACAGTTATTCTCGAGCTCGGTTCGAATGACTTGTGTGATAAGACAAGCGATGCTGAGACCACGGGACTAGCAACAGAGGCGTTTGTGGCGCTGTTGTACCACCAATCTAGTGTTCGTTACATCATGGTGTGTGAAGTAATTCCGCGATCAAATCAACCCTTTCCCCATTACAACGACAAAGTGGATAGTGTAAACCGCTATTTAGTGAAGGCTCTTGCCAACGCCTCATTTGCGGGAGTTTGTCGTCACCGAGGGCTTTACCATCCTTCTTTCAACATTTATCTTCCTGATGGGATCCATTTAAATGATTACGGGAACAAAGCCCTTTATTGCAGTTACCGAAGGGCAATCCTGGCGGCCTTGCGAGGCCAATGACTTACTTTACTAGCAAACATATGTTAAGAGAGTAATTCATTGTCACTTTTTTCCTTTGTACTCTGTCAGTTGCCCCATCAATGGGAATTTTGTTGACGCAGTATGACGGAACATGCGCTCGCCCGCATTCCACACCCCGGGAATACCTTTCATTTTATACAATTTTCTAATCCGAGAAATCATTGTTGCGGACATTGTGGTTTTCTTTTATCTGAAACTCCAGACCGACCATTTTGGGATTAGATTCCATTCCACGAGACAAAAGTCACCTAGAGATTTTACGAATACAAGAGAGGCGATTGCCCATCTTTACTCCCTATACGTTTGGGATGGCACTCCCTTTCTGTGTGTTTACGGTCATTATTTGCCTTGTTTATTGGGCACTAGTTGTATGGAACAGGAATCACCCGTTTCTTTCGACCACCTTTTATGTTAAAGGCTCCGGGGTTAATACTACTACTATGATCCTTGCGACCAGAGATACGTTTCCGTGCCATTCATGTATAATATCGCTGTGTACTTTGTACACCTGCTGTCTCTATTTGGGCAGTAGTTTTTTTTCTTTGAGCCTGTTTTCGCGTGAGTTGCCACACCCATGTATTAATCTCATTCAGGGAGCAGACATATAGTGCAACACAACCTCATTAGTATGCAACCAGTAACCTGAAGCGCATTTTCCCTCACAACGTAAGATTTTGGGCTGCGAGCCCTTATCCATTAAAACCCAGTAAGTATAAATTACTTCATGTAGACTATGGAATTTTATTAATATAGAATGCCGCCACGTAAACGACCTGTCCTAACCCAGGGACCAACAGGCGGAGTGCCAAAGCGCAGGCAGGAAGATCGCTCAGCCGTTCCCGGACCTTCTAATACAGCTCGCCTAACACCAGACATTATCGAGACAATAAGTTAGAGTGTCGCTACAGCGGTGAAGAACGCACTACAGACCATGGGCAACCAACCAGCCTTCTCAAGCCCTCCAGTGCAGTTCATTCCGGATCCCCCGGCACCACCGGGACAACTATCGACGTCTGCTGAAAGCGATGTCCAGGAGTTGGTACAGGCCTCAACCTAAGTAGTCATTTAGTCCTTAACAAATGGCGGAGTACAGACAGAAGAACGCCCTGTCGCTAGTAATAACCCATTTATATCAGCCAACGTACCCTTAACCCATAGGGTGCCCGAAAAAATACGCAATATAATATGGGCAGGAATTGATCACAGGGTTTTCATTTGGCTTCCGGTTACATGATCAGGGACACAGCGTTGCAGTTACATCACGGAATTTGTTATCTGCCTATCCAAATCCCGCCATTGTGGACAGTAAGCTTGCCAAGGAAAGAGAATTAGGTCGCATCATGGACCCCTTTACAAACACCCCATTCTCCACGTGCTTTTTCTCGCCTTTAGGCGTTATTCTTAAGAAAACTCCCGGGGAATACCGAAACATCCACCACCTCTCCTTTCCTCTCGGAGGCTCGGGTAACAATTTCATCCCGGTTGAATTTTCTTCCGTCAAATATGCCACCGTGGACGATGCAATCAGTATCATTAAACAGTTAGGAAAAGGATGTGCCATGGCAAAAACAGATGTCCGAAGCGCCTTTCGCATTCTACCAGTTCACCCCTCGGACTATCACTTATTAGGCTTCCAGTGGAAAGGGAAGAGGTATTTCGACAGGCCTGTTCCCATAGGAGCCGCCTCCTCGTGCCGGAATTTCGAACTTCTCAGTTCTACGCTTGAATGGATTGCCAAGCACAAATTGGGCATCCCACATATAATACATATTTTAGATGATTTTTTGATAATTGATAAGTCCATGGTCGCTTGTGGCACTCATCTTTAACGCTTTCTGGACATATGTACAGATATAGGGGTTCCAATGGCGTCAGAAAAAACAGAAGGCACCTCACAAGTTCTTACGTTTGCGGGAATAGAACTAGATTGCAACAGGCATGAAGCTAGGCTTCCCCGGGAAAAAGTGGAAAATGCGTAGCCACGATTCAGGGTTTTCTGACGAAAAGAAAGGTCACGTTGCGTGACCTTCAATCCCTGATCGGTTTACTGAACTTTGCGTGTTCCGTCGTCGTACCGGGAAGAGTATTTCTTCGTCGCTTAATTAACCTCACCTTAGGTATTAAGCGATCGTCACATTACATACGGTTGACGCAGGAAGTTAAGAAAGATTCGTGTATATGGCATCAGTTTCTTGCAGGGTTTAACTGCAGATTTTTTTTTCTCGAGGAAGCCTGGCATATGTCACCCGCTATTCATTTTTATACCGACGCCCCAAAGTCACAGGGTTACGGCATAATTTTTTGAACCAGTTGGGAACTTGGCGAGTGGCCAGCTAATTGGAAAACTAAAGACATTTCCTTTCTAGAATTGTTTCCTATCGTGGTGGGTCTAAGAATGTGGTGTGATCGCCTTAAGAACCAACGCGTGATCTTTGTTTCCGATAATAAAAGTGTCGTTCACGTCATCAACAAACAAACCGCTAAAGATAGAGAGTTGCTCTCATTGCTCCGCCAACTGGTCTTAACTTGCCTTAGATATAATATCTTATTCAAAGCCAGACATATCGCCGGCAGCAGGAATACATTGGCTGATAGTCTCTCTCGGTTGCAGGTGGACAAATTCACACGCCTTTCTCACGGCGTGGATCAGGCCCCTACACCGATACCACCCGAGCTACAGCCGGCGAATTGGGTCCTACACTAACCAAGCTGTTCGAGGCTAGCTTGAGTCCATCATCAGTGAGCACGTACCGGCGTCCATGGACACTTTTTAAAGAATTTGAGCGAACTCGATTTAATAATCACCATTTAAGCCTTCCCATACAATCCAACATATTAGTTCTTTTTATCGCTCATCCGTATGAACTTAATTATTCCCCATCCACGGTTCTGACATATCTGTCGGCCATCGGTTACGTCCATCGTCTGGCCAATTTGCCAGACCCTTCAAAATCAGAACAAGTCCAATTAACGTTACGAGGTTACTCCAAGCTTAAACCAGCAGGCACCGATTCACGGTTACCAATCACGTTACCGTTGTTAGAAGGCATCTTACAAGCTTTGGATGTTACGCAATCCTCGCACTTTAACCAGAAATTAGCCAAAGCTATGTGTTCATTGGCCTTTTTTGCCGCCTTACGTGTTGGAGAAATTACTATTCGCCCGGGTCAGGCACTTTGTAATGTCATCCATTTTCATCAGATCTCTTTTATGAAGGACCACCACGACACCTTGATGGCCATCAAATTATCACTATAGTTAATTACAAACTCAGTGGCCCCTCGCGACCCACAGATATTCTTGTTCACCGCGATAAACCTGTCTGCCCCGTCTTTTCAGTTACTCGAATTTTTACCTATTCGAGGCACCGCGGCTGGCCCATTATTCTGTTGGCCTGATAACACTCCAGTGCATAGGGCTTATTTCACTCGCGTCTTAAAGGATGCACTTCGTTTCCCTGATTTAGATCTCAAGAGATACAAAACACATAGCTTTCGCATAGGCGTGGCTTTTGGGCCGCAGCAAAAAGCATGTCTGACACCCAAATCAGGCTTTTTGGTAGATGGAAATCGAACGCCTTTTCGCGGTATATCCGCATGCCACGTATCGGCCCTTCCGTTACGACGTGAGTCACGCTCGCCAACTGCCCATTTGGTAGATTTTTTTTCTCCGATATCTAAACTAATTCACTTTGAATAGTTCCCCGTGGTGTACGCAAGGGCTACACACCGTAAGGACCTGCTCTGTGTTATGGATACTTATCTCTAGGCCTACAAAAACAGTTTCTTCGGGCGTACGCAGGGGCTACGCACCTTACGGAACTGTTTGGTGTGACAGATAATTTTTACATACATAGGCCGTATCTTTTACGCGAGGAGTTCCTTCTATTGAACACAGGGGCTACACAACTTCTAGAACTGTCCGCCGTTCAGATGATTGTTACATTTATAGGCCGTCCTGCCTTTGCTATATATACGTTTACCAGGCTATGACCACTTAACGCTTCACATATCTAGGTAACTATCCAGTATAGCTGCTATCGAAAACGCACTAAAAAACACGTTTCCTAGTTTATCAGCTCTTTATTCCAAGAATCCCCTAAATCACTCCACTCAAACTCCGGGCATAAACTACAGCATGAACTATAACTCGACTTCTTTCTAACAAGATACTTGATACCTGGGAGTACAAAGTACATTCTGGGAGATTGATTGAAGTCATTTCCTGTCATACATAACAACAACAATAGCAAACCAAAAACGATCTAAGGTATTGTTCACGGTTTCCGACATACTCCCCTATATGACTCGCAGGCATCGAGGCATATGTAACACAGGGAACTGATTGAATAGTGTTTCTCTAAGGAGATCAGCAATCAAGAATAAAATCAATATCAACGTTCTTTCAGTTCAAAGTTCAGTTCAAGATTCTTTATGCAATGTTTAGCCCAGCCCCTCCTCCTCTGCTACTCCCTGCATTCGATGCCTGGCTGCAGCTGCTGCATCTCGTCTAGGTCTAGGTCTAGACACAGGCGCTGTAGGGTTGAGTGGAGTCGTGTCTCTCTGCACATTCTCTTTGTCACACGACAGTTCTAGGGGAAAGAGGTGCTGGATAGGGCGTTCGAGGTGTGACCGGCCTGCTCGCAACCTTGCACCACGAATTTCACCATCTCTTCCTTCAATAAGCTACTCGAACATTCCAAGAGGCCAGCAGTTTCGGTTCTGCTCAGAAGACTGGATGACGACTACATCTCCAACAGCAAGGGTACACTTCTTGTCACTGTGTTTAAGACGATGGCGCTCACGTAATGATGGCAAATATTCGGCTGTCCACCGACGCCACAATGCATCTTTAGTTCTCAGCAAGAATCAATCAATCAATAAATCTTTATTTAAACACGGTAAAATCCATCAGAAGTATAAAAATTAAAAATAACCTAACTACCCTAAACAAAATTCAAAACCTACAACTAATCTAACTAAAACCTGTTTTTCATGAATGCCGTGTATAACATTAAAAATGAACTTTAACTAATCTTTTAAATTGACTAAGAGATCCAGCTTCTCTCACATGACAGGGTAGGCTGTTCCAGAGAACTGCTCCACTATAAGTAAAGCTGTTTTTCACGAAATTAGTTCGCGGAAACGGGACAAATAGTTTGTTAACAGAGTCCCTCAGGGAGTAACGCGTTTCATTTCGTTTAAAAAATTTAGATGATAAATATTCAGGAACAAGACCATTTAAAGACTTGTATACCATTATGGATTTCTGTATTTGAAATTGAGTGCTCAAGTCTTTCCAATCGAGTTGTCTAATTAAACGGTTAGCATCAGCATCATAGCTAGAGAAGGTTAAAACTCGAGCGGCACGGTTCTGAAGCTTCTGTAGCCTGTCAAATAATGTTGGCACGCTTGGCACACTTCCGTAAATCTTTGTCATCCAGCTGATGTGGCTGTAATTCAGGCAGGATATTGGTGTTGAGGAACAGTAACGTATTTGGCTTCAATGTAGGAAGTTGGACATCTTCCTCTTGGTAGCACAGTGGACGATTGTTAAGGGTCACTTTGACGTCCAGGATAACTTCGCCTAACTCCTCCCAGCTGAGCTGTCCTTGACCAACTGTCTTGTAGAACGCTGACTTCATTAACCCGATCATTCGCTCGAATTGCCCGCCCCACCAGGGTGCTCGGCTGAGATTGAACTGCCAAATGATGGACTGCTCACTTAGAAACGAGTGGAACCTTTCATCTTTCTGTACTTTCTTTAGCCACTTGGCTGCAGCGACAAACCTCTGACCGTTGTCCGAATAGATCTTTGATGGTCGTCCTCTTCTGGCAATTAACCGCTTCAGGCTCTTGATGAACGCTGTAGTCTCCAAACTGGGCAGTAACTCCAGAAACACTCCGCGGGTTAGGCTGCAGGAGTACAACACCACATAGGCTTTTTGCTCTTCCTTGCGCTTGTCACGGTGTTTCACAGGTCCGGCAAAGTCCACTCCTATCACGTTGAAGGGCGTGTTACCTTCCGTTCTTTCTCTTGACAGAGGTGCTGGTGGCGGATTTGCAAAGGCCACGGCTTGAAAGCGTTTGCATCCGCTGCATTTTCTCACGACTCTCTTCTTCAATTTCCGAAGACGGGGTATCCAGAACGTCTCTCTTACTCTCGCCATGGTTAGACCTACTCCCACATGGAGCGTTGTGACGTGAGCCCGTTGTACTATCTTCGCTGCTAGTAGAGCTGAGTCAGGCAGGTATACTGGGTACTCGCCCTGGATCCGTCCTCGACATTCCAACACACCCTCTTCATTATGCTGCAGGTTCAGTTGTTCTTGGTCTTGGTCAAATTTGGCGTGGCTCATCCCCTGTAGCTGCGCTCTCTTGACTAGGAACATCTGGCATTTCTCAACTTCAGCTGTAGTCAGTGGTCCCTTGGTCTTGCTGGAGGAGTTCCGTGAATTATGCAGGAATCGCATGACCCAAGCACCAATCCTCACGGCTTTACGCAGTTCGAACTTCCATAGGACCAAATCAAAAACATCACGGGTATCGACTCCAACCGCGAACACTTCTTGCTGGAGCTTTCGTTCTGCTATACTTTCAGGGCTTGGTTCCGGCATGATTTTGTCTGGCCACTTGGCAGGTTCTGAGAGCCAAGCAGGTCCATTCCACCACAGTTCTGCACCTACTACACTACCACCACGGCTCCCCAGATCGGCGGGGTTGTCGGTTGACGGAACATGACGCCACAGCACGTTTGGGTGAGACTGGATTCTACTGACATGATTCTGCACAAACTGGCGGTATTTCCCTTTATCGGCAATCCAATGTAGGGCAACGGAGCTATCCAACCAGCAGTGGTCTTTAGTCGCAAGGGTTAGTCCCTCTAGTGCTTGACGTACATTGGTGACTAGATTCACAGCCATGTGACCTGACACTAGCTCCAACCGAGGAATCGTAAGACCTTGTTTCGCTAGACGGGACTTCGCAGTAACCAGCCCTTGTGATATACCTGAAGCTTGCTTGACCACGGCGTAAACTGCAGCACACACTCCACGACCGCTAGCATCACCAAATGCATGGAGCTGAACCTCATCGATTTCTTCTTGGTAGAGAGGAATACTGCGTCTCACCGACACTGCCTCGGGTAGACTTCTCTCCCACTTTTTCCATTTCTTCATTGTCTCCTCTGACAAGGGGGCATCCCAAGCGTTCTTCTCGATACAGGACTCTCTATACAGAAGTTTCCCCTCAAGCATGGCAGGTGACACAATTCCAAGCGGGTCGTACACTTTAGCCAAGTTGGTCAGGATACCACGCTTCGTTTGCTCGGCTGGTGTTGCAGGAAAACAGACGTGCAGAGTGTCTTCGACCTTGTCCCAGCCAACGCCTAGGAGTTTGCATTCTCCCTTTGCCGGTGTGTTCTCTAACTGCTCCTTGGCGTATGATGGCTCGTAGTCTTCACAGGCTGTCTCAAGCTCTTTTCTGTTCGAATGCCACTTGTGCAGTTCGAATTTGGCATCAGCGAAAATCTCGGTAGCTTCTCGTTTTAACTGTTTCGCCTTTTCGATTGTGGGCCCTCCGGAGAGCAGATCGTCCACGTACTGGCTCTTAAGGATCTCTTTCACAGCATCAGGATATGTGGATAGCAGATTCTCAAGGTGTTGCTGGATCACTCCATTGAGAAGGAATGGCGAAGGTGCGAGGCCAAACACCACTTTAGTGAAACACAGTGTTTCAACTTGCTTGGCTGTCCTGTGCGCGATCCAGTGGAATCGTAGGGCGTCTCTCTCGATTTCTCGGATTCGCATCTGCAGGAATGCGCGACGAACGTCTCCAGCCACTACCACAGGATGGAATCGGTTTCGAACAACGACACTCCACAGCTTGTTTTGTAATGGAGGTCCAGCATGGAGGCAATCGCTCAACGACGGGGGTTTCTCTTGTGCACGTGCAGACGCGTCGTACCCGACTCGCAGTTTTGTCGTCTCAGCATTTCTTCTCACAACAGCACGATGGGGTAGATAGAACTCTCTTCCAGTAACTTCATCAGGTGCTCGCTCCACTACGCCTTCTTCCAGCTGTTCTCTGATCACAGCGTCATACTCATCTAGCAGGTCAGTCTTCCTCAGCTTCCGTGCAAGAGTGTTTAATCTGCGCAAACTTCCTTCCCGGTTGTTTGGTAAAGAAGGACAGTTTCCCTTCCCAGGTAGCCCAGTTTCATACCATCCTTCTGGAGAACGAACTAACTGTTCTTTGAACTCGTCATAGACAGCACTCTGATCTCCGGTTGCAGAGTCCGCCAGTCCTAATACGTCAAGAGCACTCAACTGCTCATAGTTAGCATTAGAATTTACAGCTAGCAGGGCAGGCGATAAGCCCCTATCAGCCCCAGGCGACATAATTGTCCATCCAAATCTGGTGAACTCAGCAACAGGATCTCCCCGGCGTCCTACTCGTAACCGCTCCCCAGTGCAAATTTTTGCAAAGTCGTTGGCTCCCAATATGATATGAACAGGTAGCATTTTCTTCGTGTCATCATCATCCATTCGCACTCCCTTGAGGTGTGGGTTCGCTTCAATTACTTGTTCGTAGCCAGGATTCTCTAGGACCAATAACTCTCTCTTGTTTACCTTTGTAATGTCCACGTGGAGCTTAAAATCACCGGCGACAGAACTTATGACCACATCAAATACTTGCATGGTTCTTGTCGTGATTCCCGTCAGCATGACAATTTCTCGCAACCCCGTAGACTTAGGGCGTACCTTTATTAACTCAATTGCGGTTGATGAAGCGCACGAATGGCTTGCGCCACTGTCCAGTAATGCTCTGAACTTGAATCCACCAATCTTCACAACGATAACTGGCTGAATTACCGCGGTATTTCCGACGCTATTTGCTGTCATTCCAGGCTCACGTGTTTTAGATTTGTTGCATAATGACTTGTGGTGCCGAGCGTTACAATTTTGGCATGTCGATTTGCTTTTGCAGTCTTCCGCTCTGTGCCTTGATCCTGTGCAGTTGAAACATAGACGCTTCTCGAGAAAGATCTTTTTTCTCTCCCCCAAATTTACGATCTTATCACAATTGATTGCATTGTGATCGGGGCTTTCGCAAAACAAACAACCACGTCGTCGATCGATCACCACGTTGGGAGTAAAATAATCTCGATTTTTCTCTCTTTTCTTGATGACCTCCCATATTCTTGGATCTTGTAGCTTCGTAGAGTGGATTATTCAAAGTCCATTTCTCCAGCGCTTCCAGGAACTGCGTAAAAGACCACTCGCTCCATTGCTCGTCAATCATCGCAAGTTCATTCTTTATGGCCCCCAGCTTGTAAAACGTAAATCTTACAGCGGCGTCCAATTTGCTTAGGCTTTCCAAAGTCTGCAAAGATTCGACGTCAAATAGCAGGAGCTCGTAGAATTCGTGAATCTTTTTCACATCCCTCTCTTTGATCGTAGGCAGCTCGAGTATGCTCCGAACGTAAGTTCCCACAACTTCACTGGTTTTGCCGTAGCGTCGCGCGAGTAAATCTTTAGCTTTTTGATAACCTTTGGCCGTGAAATGAAGTCCGTCGATCAGATTTCGGACCTTCAAAACCAGAAATTCTTTCAAATACAAAAACTTTGTTACTTCTGGAGCAGATGATTTGTCAATCTGTGTCTCAAACTGACCCCAAAAACGCATCCAATCTTGAGGTGTCCCATCGAATTTAGTAATTACAAGCTTTGGCATTTTAACAACTCCCGCGGTTTCAGTCGGCTTCTTTTGTGCTTGTTGCAGGTCGAGTTTCTTCTGCTCAAAGCTAGCTCATCAGCATACGCACGCTCTTTCGTTTCTCGTTGTTGCTCGATCTTTTCGTTCTCTAGCGCGATGGCTTGTTTGTGCTCAAATACGAAGGCTTCATGTTTTGATTTCCGATCGATCAGCTCTATTTTGCTTGCTAATTGTCGCATGCATTTATCCGCCACGTCAACCGATTCTTCAAATTCTTCCGTCCATTCTTGAACTGCTTGTTCGTCTTCGCCTTCAGCAAACTTCTTCTCCTCTATGGACTCCTTGAAGGTCGTAACTGCGGTCACCACACTCCCAAGAGAAACTCTATGCCTCTCCAACGCCGCTCGATCATCTTTTTGGAGGATTTCGTCTGTCTTCTTGACTCTAAAATTTAACGTTTTGATTTTCGCGTTTAGCTCTGCTTTTTCCTTTTCCATACTCGTTCAGGTCCCGTCGAAGGTGCCAGTTTGTCGAAAACGCACTAAAAAACACTTTTCCTAGTTTATCAGCTCTTTATTCCAAGAATCCCCTAAATCACTCCACTCAAACTCCAGGCATAAACTACAGCATGAACTATAACTCGACTTCTTTCTAACAAGATACTTGATACCTGGGAGTACAAAGTACATTCTGGGAGATTGATTGAAGTCATTTCCTGTCATACATAACAACAACAATAGCAAACCAAAAAACGATCTAAGGTATTGTTCACGGTTCCCGACAGCTGCATTTGCAGAGGCGATTCAGCATTTTCACCCTTATACAACATTAAATTTTCCAGTTGCCTTGGTTTTGGGTGGGGGCGTCCTAGTCCACTCTTTCATCGTGCTAGAACGGTGGCGGGTATCCCCTCACCAATGCTGGATACAGTTTTATCTAGAGTTAGTGTTCTCTCATTACGTCATATTTTGCTAAGAATAAACGGCCACGTGTTTGGCCAAAATATACCAAACGGTGTCATGTCATCTTCCATCCCAGCAAACGGAGCAAAACCAACGCAATGGTTACAAAGATCAAGGTTTTGATAATGTGTCTAACGCAAGGGAGCATAAAGGATATTTATTTAACAAATAAATGATAAATAAATGATTTTATGCGCCTTATCAGTGCATCTGTTCTGTGGCTTCCGTTCGGGTGGCAGTAAGGAGATACTCTAGCTAATTACCCTATATAAGGCTCGGTTAGACCATCATTTGTCCCCTTTGGCCTAGATTATTCAACAGTGAACTAAGGCGCATATCCAAGAGAAACTCGTCACTTCCCTCCCTCCCTAGCTCCCTTACAAGCCACAGAATTAGTAAGCATAGTTAGGTCGGTGGCGGGTATCCCCTCACCTTTGCTGGGTACAGTTTTATTTAGATTTATTGTTCTCTCATTATGTCATATTTTGCTAACAATAAAAGGCCACGCGTGTGGCCAAAACATGCCAAACGATGTCATGTCATCTTGCATCCCAGCAAACGGAGCAAAACCAAGGCAATGGTTACAAATATCAGGGTTTTGATAATATGTCTAACGCAAAGGCGCATAAAAGCTATGGTGAAAGGGGACATTGGCCATCGTGGTCAAATATAAGAGCAAGTAACATGAGCATAAATTTTGATGACCGTTAACATTAATTTTACCTCACGGCAAGGAGGATGTAGTCAGCGAAGTTGAGGAGACCGGTTCTTTCTGAAGCAGCGAGGATCGAAATCCGCCAATCACATGTCGACCTTCGTGATGTAAACACTGAAACGTGATCAGTCGTCCTCAACGTCTGATAAAGACTAGCAGAAAGTGGTCGAAACGTCGTGATCTTCAACTTAAGTGACTACATCGTGAGACAAACGATTGTTCAATTTATATTATTAGGCCTTTTAATAAATTGCTAAAGTCGCTCTCCATCAATAGCCATTTGTTGTCTTTATCATCGTCTTTGTAAGGACAAAATTAAATCTAGAATTGCTGAATTGAGGATTCTGTCAAGGAAATAAAATTGAATAAATTTTCTCTTTTCGTCTTAAGTTTCTTTCGGCCTTGTTACAATGCTTTCGGTACATTTTGTTTGTTGTTGTTGTTGTTGTTGTTGTTGTTGTTGTTTTTTGCTTGTTTGTTCAAGATCATTGGTAAAGTTTGTTCTTTTTCTTTTTCCGCGCTTTTCAACAGACACCTGGCCACGTGCTCTACTGAAAGAAATACTTTCCTTTCTGTCTCGAGTGTCATTTGTGATATTTTATACATTTGAGAGTCTGCTGACCGTCAACTTTATCTTTTAACTTGTATTTTTTGTTGTATCTCAGCTTCCTACGTCAGAATTTTCTTCCCAGCCTTTAGCTTCAAATATGGTTTTCTATTTATCGTACTGGACACAGCAGTGGAACTGCCACAGTGTGTATCACGAATAAAGAGTATAATTAAAAGGAAAAGGTCATCGGTATACATTAATTTTCTACAGATTTTAACATCAATATGCAACGTTTACGCATGGGCACATAATAATTTGCAAGAAAATGGTCGTCGACAAGAGAGGATGAAGGTACCTTCATCCTCTCTTGTCGTCGATTAATGTCACAGCCATTAAATTTGCTCCCGTCCCTCATCCTTCTCTTTTCTTTTTTTACTCACCAGGGATGAAGGTAGTGTGGTTTGCTTGAATATAAGTTGCCTGAAATCCTCGATACTGGTTGCTGGAACTACCATCAGATACAAACAGCACCGACAGGCTCTCAAACATTGAGTAATATATTACATGATAACGACCACATCTTCTTTCATCAGTGTAACCATCAGAAGAATAGCCATTTTGAACTTGAAGATAATCACAAGAGCATGTTTGACAGTAACTTTTAATGTGCATGTATTCGATGATCATCACGACGTGTTTTCCTTTACTTGCTGTGATCTGCCAGCGGCATTCCTGGTTGCCTGGGTAATTTCTGGGGTAGAAAGGACTGGTGATGACTCCTGATGTCTCATTCAGGATCGCCAACTTTGGACACACTGCAGAACAACACAGAAGTCAACCTTTACCTTTCGAACGTAAAGCTCAGTCTTTAGTTAAAAAAAGACACTGTTTTGAAGAATACCTCAAAATACACTCTAAAGGCCGGGCAAAACGAGAGGCGATAGTAAAAGATAGCGGCCGATAGTTGCCGATAGTTGAAACTCTCGATCTCGTTTGGCACCTAACTACCGGCCATTATCGGCCACTATCGGCCGCTCTCATCGAGTTTGAACATGCTCAAATTTTTGTCGATAGCCGCCACTACGCACTTCTTCCCTAGAAGGTAAAATAATTTAAATAAATTGCTCTGCGTGTTTAATTTTTCTCACTATAAAATACATTGTATTTCACTTGAATAAGTGTGAATAAAATTGAATTGAATTGAATTGAATTGATAGTTTTGTGTCGTTTGGCACCCCGCTTGATAGTGGCCGATAGTTCAACTATCGGCCACTATCGGCTACTATTGGTTCTCCTTTGGCTTGGCTTTAAAAGCGTTGGCCAAAGAGTTACGTATTGATCTAATTGAGCGATCACAAATCACAACAGTTGTGACAATTGAGGGGAGGGGGGGGGGAAAAGCAGATTTGACCCCCACCCTTCCATAACTTTCTAACAATAGAAGTTAAGCAATGAGTCTTGGATGATAGATAGCACGTCTTAAGTGATATTTATGTCATGATTTCCAAATCGCAGCCAACTTAGAGCCGCCATTTTGGATTTCTGGATTTCCCTAAAACTTCAGGAAAGCGCCCTAATTAATCAAAAAGTAATCAAAACCAATAAAGGAACTTTAATATGAGCCAAAAACACAAAAGTTACAGTAGCAAAAGTAATTTTTCTTTATTTTAAAGGGAATTTTTATTTTCTTAAAAAATCGCTTGTCAAAAATTAGTTGTCATGGTAACGTCAAAGGAACATTAGCCGACCACAGCAATTTGTTTCTAGGTAAGTTTCGTAAAAAGTTTTATAACGTTTGCGCAAATATCTAAAATGTTATTCTTGTTTAAAGTTGCTGTGGGCACTATCCGTTCTCCCCTTTCCAAAGTCTAGATAAGGCTAAACTTAAACACTTTTAAGTATTTTAATTATGCATTTAAAAATGCATAATTTTTCATTTAATGCTCATGTTAAGAAGTATAAAGCATTTGTGGCGCGCAAACGGAAATATATACGAAGAGGGTGCCAAAAATTTGAGAATAAACAAGTGTGAAAGACGCTAGAAGATCCAAATGTAAATGAGGACTAATTACAATAAAATGGAGTATTGCCTAGGCAACGGTTTTGAGTTGTTATCCGCGTCGACGATTTTTGCTTTGTGCCAAAACATTAGAACCATTTGAATAGTTCTTCAAGTTTCGTTGATGTCCATTTTTTCGGGTTTGGAAGCATCTTCCGGTTTCTCCTATGTAGTTCCAAGGACAGTCTTTACTTGGAATTTTGTAAACAACATTACATTGAAGATCCGAGGGTTGTCTAAGCTTTGGGGACGGGAATTCTTTCTAACATTTTCAATAAGAAGCCATCCTCATGTACAGTTTTTCCACCATAAGAATTGGTTGCTATGTTCCTCAAATGGGCCCATCCATCTAATATGTACCAGGGTTTTGTATGCCTCCCTTAAATCAGCGGCCTAACCGAGCCCCTCATGAGATTACTCAGTAAAAATGATATCCGGACTTTCAACAAACTACTCGAAACCCTTGAACAAGAATTCCCTGCCTAAACCGATTCTGCGCCGGTCCCACCAAGTTGGGCAGCTAATCATTTCAAGGCATCACATTTCTGCAATCTAGACTTATCCACAAGATGACCTCGATATTAGTGCCTGTCGGCTTTCGTAAGTACTCTAATTTTCAGAGCATAGCACCATATATTCAGGCAACATGATCTTGTTGGATCGTGTTCTTACTTTGACCCATTAAGGCCAAAGAAACCATACTTTGTCTGCTCAAATTCCATTACTGATGGATGAACTATCTTTTATCGTATGAAAGCTATCATACAACAGACAATTTGTGTGAACAATAAATTGAAAATTGGGTCTTATCCAGATGAACCAGACAGTCAGATTGCTTTTTACTCTCCTTGAGTAGAATTCATGGTAGCCTCGCGAAACGCCCCTCGGGGACGGAAGCGATGAGAGGCGGCTGTATTCGCAGGTTACGTTAGACTGAAATTTGAAAAACTTTATCAAAAATCAAAACAACTGCGCGAGTGTAGACGCAACCAGATAAAATTGTGATGGCCCAAAACCGTAATTTCAGTTTGAACTGATTATATAATTAATTGTCTTTGGGGTCTAGCTGGACGAAACATCGATTTCTATCCCGTGGACAAGGGCGTACGTAAGTGCAAGGTCAGCGGTCTACCGGTAAAATGTATGTAACACAATCTTTGTGACCAAATGTATAAAACTTCCTGAAGTGTTACGATGTTTCCTATAGATGTCCCATATTTCTTAAACATCCAGTGTGGCCGCTCAAAGGTATGAATTATATAGCACTCTTAGCTATTTGCTCCATTTTTTTCAAAGTAAGATTGAATGAAAGAAGTCCTGGTTTCATTTTATTCCATATTTACTAGTGTTGCGACCGGTTGACAACGTAAACTGACCCGTGTACGGCTTATGAACTCCGCTAAAATCTTTTGACACTGCCCCTAAAAGATAGAAAACCAAGGAAAATAGTCTTACAAGCATAGGTCATGCACAGGCAGTGCCCTGTAGCAAGAATTAATAAACCATTGTTGCTTGAAACGTTTTCATGTTGTGTTTATCTGAGTTTTACCAACGGAATGCCATGACAGAAAAGCTCAAATTTCACTAAAGTGCTACTTGTAATTCGCGGCCTCAAAAATTTTCTTCTGTGTTGCCCATAGTTTTGGAAGCGGATTTTATAAGAAGAAAGGATGCTCTTTCACGTGGTGTAAATCTTTATCCTCAACGCCATGTACCAGTTGATGATTTTAGCCTCGCAAATTTGTCAATTTGGCATCACGAGAAATCGCTTAAAAACTGAAATTGTAAAATCTCCTAAATATTTATTTTTCACTTCAGATGAGTAAGATAACATTCATGATGTCCATAATTATGTACTTTATCAGACTGGATGTTTTTTTTTGGATGTTTGGTTTGATTTTTAAAACAAGGTCTTCGCAACATGTGGTGTCAGACACCAAAAACCCGGTTCAGGAGCGGTGAAGCCTCACATCAAAAATTATTATCGGATCGAAGTAAAACATGTATTTCTTGCAATAGTTTACCGTGGGCTATGTTGTGAATTTTTTTGAGAATTTTGAATTTTTCGCTATTGCACACCTCTGGTTGATATTTACAGACATCCGCTCTTAATATTTTGAACCAGAGAACGCTTTTAACTTCAATATAACGCATCGTGTTTACTTGGTGTTCTTTTTCTAACAGCTTCGTCATATGATCAGATAAACAGATTTCTATAAACTGCATATGTTGGCTCCTTGGCAGCTTGTAATTTAACGTTGCGTGAAGAGAATGAAGTATAAAGTACGTTACCTTGCTTATTTCGCGGTTTTGTAGACTTCCTTGCAAGTCGAGCTCAGAGAGCGCGAAGAGCGATCGTCCACCTTGTTTAGAAGGGCGACGCGCGATCTTCAGAGCTCTAGCGAGGCAAGCGAGCGACATTGATAAAGTCTAGTGGTTTTGCTGAGAAGTAGATAAAACCTATTTCTGTAAATGCATTGTCATGGCAGATTTATAAGGAGCTGTTCAGTTAAAAGTCTCTCTTTATACAGTCACCCAATACTTATTCTCTTATCCTCGAGCCCAACAAAACATTACACGAAAAGCACCATCAACTTCGGTCATGTGAGATTGGGCGAGGTTTTCTTACATCAACAACTAAGCAATAAGTTGCCACAAATAAGTTTTAATGAAAATTGTTTGTAGCTTTTGAGGATCGCTGTCTCGGTTTAAAAAGTTGGAAATCGATTCAGCTACTTTTCCTTAAAAGAACTTTTCGGAGGCTATTTCAGAAACTATTAACTAAAGTTTCGAGAAATTTGAGAAAGGATAAGAACGAAGTTTTGAATTGTTAATTAATTTATGTAAAATATGCAAAAATTCCTCGGGGCTTCCCAATTAAAATCTTCTCAAACTCATACATAATAAATAAAGAGAAAAATCAAAGGAAATCACTACCGTGAAACATTTCGTGTATAGTTAATGCATTTTGTTAATCTTTTAGTACTTAAATAGACTACTCAGAGCAACTATGTATTGCGTTGTTAAGTTGCAAATTTGTTAGAATTTTGATCTCTCCTTTACAGTATTGAGGTATTGTTCGGGCAGCCAGCCAACACTTAGTGCTATTTTAAAATTACCCATCGCAGTCGTTACACACTGTATAACATTGACTGATGATGTTTGTAGCGATTTCGAAGATGATGTCGGCATGAAGTCCTTCCCATTTCTACGCACTAACAAAACTTTGTGATAACTCACACAAGTACTGTAATGAAGACAATTAAACACATGGACGTAGGCTCACCTGACTCACTAGTAATAGCTGTATTGTAGGAGGCATTAAACCCTGAGTACTGATCAGTTGATGTAGTAAATATCACTTGAATTGAATTCCCCACAGAGTACACTGGAGAAGGAACAGACTGACCATAGAGCTGAAATGGCTGTCCGTTATCATCTGAAACTACATTTGTGATGGTGACACGAGCACCGTATGGATACCGATCCAATACAAAATGATGGAAAGTGAGCTTAATGATGTAGCCGCTGGGAACTGTGATATTCCAGATACATCTGCTGTATTGAGGGAAGTTGTTTGGAAAGTTTGGGCTCGCAAAGAATCCACTTGATCCAGTAAGAATATCCCCAGAGACACAAGCTGTGAGAGAAGGAAAACGTATTAGCCAGGCCGTCATTAACTCAAACTAATAAATATTATGTCTTAATAAGTAGTGGACTTAAGCATTTATGTCCTCAGTCCTCAGTGAGACGACTTGCACTAAGGCTTTTAATAAGGTGAAAGGGAACATTGGCTATCGTGATCAAATATAAGAGCAAGTAACATGAGCATAACATGAGTATTAGCAAGGCCGCTATTAACTTAAACTAGTAAATATTATGCCGTAATAAGCAGAAGATGTTAGCTTGGTTTCTTTGTACACAAGCGTTTGTTCAACTCTGTAACTTTATTTTTTCTTTCCATCTCGTGGTCCGTGACACATCATGTGACTCTGACAAAAAAAAAATTATTGTTATGGGGGGTGGGCTAAGTCTAAGTCTAAGTCTAAGTCCCCGCACACTCCCCCTCTAAAAGAAATGTCCTTCTGGGCAATGCAGCAATGGTTTGCTGGTACAATTAAAATCTCAAACATGCAAAAAAAAAAAAAATACAGTTCTTGTAGGGTGAAAAGGCCTACAAAGTTCAGTCTATCTCCTAATTCAACGATTGAACAACGGTCAACTGCAGTGCACCGCAATACTTCCTCGAACTGTCTAGCATTTTCATTGCATAACTCTGTTTTTTTTTTTTTTTACAAACAAACAAAAAGACAGTAACTGTGAAGTAAGGCATTGTGTTTTCCAAGTGTCTCTTAGTTGTCTATAAAACCAGTGGAGGAACTGAATAATACACATTTGCGAGGGGGGGGGGGGGGGTGGTGAACAGACTGGACACACTGGTAGGTGAAGGAGAAGGATGATAAAGCACTGGAATCCCATAGGGACAATACGATGGATGATGCATCCGTTGATTAGTAATGGCATTCATAAGTGGAACCTGAATGCTTGATCCATTTAAAGGGTGGTAGGTTGGATTTCCTGGCTGATCATAACATAGTACTTTGGGCGCAAGGCGATTACGAACAGGTCGAGACCCATAGTCAGGTTCCTGATGTGTCAACAGGTTCTGTTCAGGCTTATTGTCTTGTGAAAGATTGTTACGTTTTGTCGTCCGTTCTGCCTTGAAGGGTGCTTCCGGCCCTTCCTCAACCATAGACTCGCCTTCAAGATAATCTAGCTGTACTCCATCAGTGGGCTGCTCTGCTTTGCTTGTTGGCAGCTGTAACCGCTGTAAGTCTGTAGGTGATATACCAAGGAATTCTTTCTCATTATCGCTTCTACTTATACTGCAGTTGTGACTTCCCTCATGACTCCTAACATTTACTGGGGCTCCCATCCCCTCTTGAATTGCCTCTCCTGACTTACAAGGCAGCAGAAGATTCCTGTGTAACACCCTTGATTTACCTGCTGGGCTCTCAGGTCTCACTTCCTACACTGGTTAATCCCCATTCTGTTTCACTACAATGTGCATCTGCTGCACCCAAAAAGACCGAAGATTCCCTGGCCCACAACGCTCCGACAAGTTTCGCACCAATACCCTGTCCCCAGGCTTCAAAGTTGAAAATCGCACCTTTCGGTCATACTGCCTTTTGCCATCAGTAACTGACTTTGCACTGTTCTCCCTCATTTACGTAATCGGTATGGGTCAGGTTTGAGTTATCACCCCAAGTTCAAACATCAGATCGACTGGAAGACGTGGCTAACGACCAAATAATAGGTAAAAAGGAGAGAATCCAATGGCATAATTTCTGGTACAATTGTAGGCGTGTACAATTTTGTTCAGCGAACCCTTCCACTTGTGCTGCTGACTTTCTGGGAGGGTTCTCAACGTGGATAACAGAGTTCGGTTAAATCTTTCAGTCTTTCCATTCCCTTGTGGATGGTATGGAGTAGTCCAAAGACGCGTGATTCCACTAAGCTTTTTGCAATCTGTGAAAGAGTTTATTTTCCTTGATCGTGAAGTATTTTTGCAGGCAAAAACAAATCAAAGCACAAAGTCATTGTATAAGCGCTCAGCCGCAGTTACGCTTGATTTATTCTTAGTTGGATATGCTTGAGCAAATCTGGTGAAACGATCGACAACAACTAAAATGACTCAAAACCACCAGAGAGCTGCTCCCAATGTAGTCTAATGTAAGAAATCAATGGAAACTAATTCTAATGGTGCAGAAGTGGTAACACGCTGGAGTGGCGCACGATTAGGCAAATTAGGTTGTCGTTGCTTGAGACACGGACAAACTTTAGGGCACAAGGTGGAGAATGTCACTTTCATTCCCGGACCAATCTCACATTGTAAGGGCCATTTCCCCTTTTTCTTGAAATTTAGAGCCTTTCCTAAGACTGGGTCTTGTTCCTGAGCATTCAGGGGCACCCAACGGATCGTTTAGGTAAATTATCTGTTCGGAAGGCCCTTAATCCCCTACAATTTTCTGAAGGGAATTTTCACTTCGAACTTTCGTGATATGGGAAATTTAAGGCGTAGTGTTTTCGGATTGACAAAAATGTCGTTTCGGGTACCGAAAAAAGGTCAGCTAAGATTTTCGGAAAGGAAATAAGACCTAAGTTTTTTGGGAAATGGACAAAAATGCCCTAGTAATTTCGAAAAGACTCAAGTTCCCCTAGAATGACCGAACAGATACAAATATTATAGCGCAGCTTTAAATGAATCTACAGAGCTTTAAAGGCACTCCAGATAGCCTAAAATAGCATTTCAAAGGATCTGAGAGAAAACTGTCGTTGGGTGCCCTTTAGCATTCACCAGTTTAACCCTGCTAATGGCACCTAGAGTAGAATCAATGTACTCTTTATCAAGTTTCAAGAATCTGACATCATCTGTCACTGCTGATACCCAGGTAGCATCTCCCCGTTCCAATACAGCCAGCCACGATGTCATCTGGTGAAACGATATCACTGCATGTCTCCATGTAGGAGGCAATGTTCATTGGCATTTGACAAAGAGCACCAGCGTCCTTATTTGAGTGCCCAGGTCTGTAGTTTATTGTGAAACAAAAGTTTGCCAATTCAGCTATCCATCGATGACCAGTGGCATTTAATTTGGCAGTTGAAAGTACTTATGTAAGCGGATTGTTGTCTGTGTATACGACAAAGTGAGGTGCCTGGTAAAGGTAATCTCTGAAGTGCTCACAAACTGCCCACTTCAGGGCCAAGAATTCAAGTTTCCCTGAATGGAGATGATAGTTCCTTTCTGAGAGAAAGCGATCTTGAACCATAACCAATGACACGCATCTTGCCATCTTGATTCTGGCACAGCACTGCTCCAAGTCCCTGCTGAGATGCATCAGTTTATTGCAAAAAAAAGGTTGACAGAAATCAGGGTATCCCAGAATTGGGAGATTTACAAGACGACTCTACAGTTCTTCAAGAGGTTTTTGATGCCGTTCCTCCGAAATAACTGGTTGTGATGATGGCACAGCTCCATGGATGAGATGTTGAGGTTTGGAAGTATCCTCCGATGTTGGCTGCAGTAACTGGAAGAGTGGATGAGCAATTCTTTCAAAGTCCTGGATGTATCGACGATAGTATCCTAGACGACCCAGTAGTTTTCTCACTTCCTCAACTATCCTAGGCTTGCTATCTTTCAAAATTTCGATTGCCTCAACATTTGATATATCTGGCCTATATCCTGCTGCTGAATTAATTTGGTGAAGGTACTTGACTTCTTGCTTGAAGAGCCTATCACATGTCGACCTTCGTGATGTGAACACTGAAGCGTGATCAGTCGACCTCAACGTCTAATAAAGACTAACAGAAAGTGGTCGAAACGTCGTGATCTTCAACTTAAGTGACTACGTCGTGAGACAAACGATTGTTCAGTTTATATTATTTTAAAAGCCTTTCAATGAATTCTTCAACTCGCTCTCCGTCAATAACCATTTGTTGCCCTCATCATCGCCTTTGTAAGGACAAATTAAGACTCATTGTCTGAGAAAACCAGGCGGAGGTGAAAGATGGGGGTCAGCCGATTTCCTTGAAACTTTCACCATTTAATGTCTGCCCGAAATGATAATGACTGATGGTATTTAGCGACTCTCCTGTTGTTGCCTTTCGTAGTTTGACCACCAACCCTGTCGTCACGCGAAATATATGTAAAGTTTGGAGCTCAATAATATTTATCTCGCGTGATTTCTGAGGACTCATGTCGATTAGTTGTTCTGTTTACCGTCTATATTACGTTGTTAAAGGAAAATATCCCAACTTAAAATAAAACTTAATTTTTTTTATAGAATTTTGCAATTTCCTTGCGATTGCGAAAATGTCTTTGGCCAAATGTGAGGCAATTTCAAAACTATTTTTCTCGAAAGTGCGGCGTTGGTCTTCGAAAATTTTAAGAGATTTTTTAAGTTCAAAATCTCTTCTCCCAAAATCAGCAAACTTTAATATGAGCCTTTAAAATGCGTTTGCGTGAGCCACGCTCGAAGTCAACAATGACCTGGTATTTTTGCTAAAAAAGTCCCACAGCGGGTTTTTCTTTATTTCTTTTTCTTTCGTTTTTTTGTTTTTTGTTTTTGGATAAGCTTCATGAAAATATCCTAACTCTCCGAGGTAGACCTTTCCTGGAACATTTAGTTGAGTGACGCTTCTGGTAGGAATAACATTTCGAAATGCTCTTTGGTGTTAGCTCATACTTTATTTGATTGAGCGTGACATGTCACGGTAATTGACAATTGTCAAGAGTGAACATAAACAGAACGCACCGGTTTCTCGCTTCTTTATACATTTTAATTTTAAACTTGGTAACAACATTTTTTTCCCTGATACTAGATTAAGTCTCAGAATTAGTCTGTTGTTGATACTTGTTTCTAAATATAATCAAAAACAGCAACAAATACCCGTGAAACTTGCCACGGCAAGAGTAGCTTGATACCGAACATTCGATATGTTCGTTACATAACAGACAATAATATTGAAAGAACGACAAATCCATTCCTCTTTAATACGTTTGGCTCCAGCGTGGAGCTGAAGTGCTCTTTCTGGTCAGTGGATTCGCGTTGCGGCGTTGAAGGTCTTGGTTTGAGGATTTTTCCTTTGCTATCCTGTACACGAGATATTGAATCGCATCTCATCAGTCTTGGTTTGGGAAGCAGGCGTGGTGCGACGGGTTCAAAGATCTTAGAAGTCGATTTGATTCTTAACAGCGGAGCAGGTATTAGATGTCCCTGAAGATGAAAAGAGCGCAATGGCTGTTTGCCCCAGACATCGCAAGAGCCTTGAAACAGACTGGATCGGCCGAAAATGGACTATGTGTTGCCTGCCATCCAAGTCATAAGGGACAACGAAAGGGTAATACACAAGCCCGACGAGTAAATGCCAAGATGTCACAAGGGATTTTTGAGCTGCATAACGCTGTTGTTCCCATCGGTTCAGGTTCGTTTTATGTTACCTGACTGACTGCATAAGCAACATAACATACAGCCGTCAGAATCGAAAGTAAAATTAGCACATTTGTTTTGTTTACATTTGGCTTCCGCGGTGTCGCATTCCTCCTTTGATCAGTCGTATCACAGGCTACCCAATCTAAACCTCCTACGTGTTGCCATTTTAGTTGGAATTTGAAATAAAGACGGAAGAAATTCTACCTCATAAAAGTGTTTCTAAAATACATATTCATTATTTCATATTCATCAGAAGAAACTAGTTTTGTTTGATACAAAAAATACATTCCTTGTAATAAAAAAATGACGGCACAATTTGTATGGGATCTCTCTCCTTCAATAAGGTGGAGGAAGCAAGTTGTAGAAAGGAAGCAAGAGCCGTATCCGCCTTATAGAAAACACTAAAATTTTCTGCATCTATTATGGAATTCCCGATAGAAGCGTTTAAACGCTCTCACACCCTGCTTATACATTTCAGTTCTCTGATTCGGAAGCGCTCAAAGTTTTCCAGTCTTACTTCATTCAGTAAACTCAACTATCAGTACAACTCTTGCGCTTCCCCGATAAGCTTTCACAAACTGGACATTAATGTTTCTCATCTACTAGCAATTTGCTGGGGTTGCCGAAAGGTACATTACGCAGCACGTGTGACGAAAAAGGAAGCTAATGAGGACAAAATGGTACAGGTAGGTTGGGGAAAATGCATGCACATTCCAGGTACGAATTTATTGTCATGTATGGAATTTATTTCATTTCATCTCTGAAACAGAAGAGAGGCCAATCTAGGAATCTGGACCCAGTTGTTCAAAGGCCGATTAAGCTAATCCCGGATTAACGTGAACTTTGATGCGAGTTTTATTAATAATTAATAAAGATTCTCCCAAATGATTTTTGTCCGTCAGTTTTGCCTGAGACTTTTCTAAACCTTTAGCTTGAAATTAGCCTTTTAGACCATTTTAAACGAGCGAGATGAAAACCTCGATTAACTTTTAATCATGGATAAGGCCCGGTTCATACGTCGAACTTTACATGAGCCGAACCTAATACCTATTAAGGTCGACCCAAATAATTAAGTTCGGCAGTTGATTCAAACGTCGAACCTAACTGAAGTCGAACTTAAAGCTAAAGTGAGAAAGTAGATTTTCGGGGTCAGCGGCCGTTGTTTTTTCTCAACAAGATTCAAAATGGCAGGAAAGATGAATTCTGACATGGAAGAGCTTGTTTGGTAAAATGGCATTGGAGGTGGTCGATTTTTTATTTTAGTATTAACCTCTTACTAACCGAGCGCGAGGGCCGTACTGGGGAATATTGGCCCGAGGTCGTGGCAGTACGGACCGAGCGCAGCGAGGTCAGTACAAAAACGACCGAGGGCTAATATTCCCCAGTACGGCTCGAGCAAGCTAGGTTAGTAAGTAGTTTATTATATGGCACTCGGAGCAAACTTGTTTATTTATAAAAAAAGCACTTCCGGTCACTTGAATTCAAAGGGTTTCCCGCGTGACGTGTTTTTGATGACGCGAGCAACCCAGAAAGAACAAGCTTCGGTACCACGAGTTTGAAAGCAAATTTACTGAACGTTTACATGTAATCATGTTGATTATAGAAAAGACTTCAAGAACGATTTGTAGCGGAATTTGACGAAAATCTTAACAGCTGCGGTTTGTTTTTGAAACTCACAAAACTGATTTCGTCGAAACTTTACAAGCCCATCACAAAGTGCTGAGAAAAGGTTGCTGTGAAAATCACATTCAACTTTAAAAGAAGCAGCATTAAGTCAATCGTCCTCATCGCTCTCATCTCTGGCTTGGAAACCCAAGTGTAGGGATAAAAACCACCACACAGTTCTTTGAACTGCAAGTGTATTGGAGTCGCCGAATTTTCCTTCCTCAAAAAGAGCATCTTCTTCGTTTTCTTCAATCGCCTGAGCGGCTTGCAGCTTGTTTCTTCTGTCGTGTTCAGTTGTGAACTAGTGACTTGTGATTTGCAGCTAGAACTCTTCTCGATTTTTCAAACTCATTGTCCTTGAGTATGTTGAATGGATATTTCTTCTCAGATAAGTATCGCAGTATATTGCGCTGAAAACTGGAAAATGTTGCTGGCTCGTATTCACCTTTTCCTGCGTACGTTCATAAAAAAAATTGACGAAAGGTGGTCAAGCTCGGACGCAGGTAGGCTTTCAATTGTTTGACTATTTAAGCCATTAGCGTCCATAAAAGGGAGTAGCGTGTTTATGTCAGTAGACGTCTTCCTTTTGTGCTTTCACTACTCTGGATGTTTACGAAATCGTCAATGGCTTCGTGCCCTCCGCTGATGCCTGTTTCAGAGGTTTCTAGATCTTTCGGATAGTAAAATTTGCTTTGTAAATGATATTCTTTTTCGTCCATGTTGGAATCAGTCTTTTGGGTAGTTTCTTTGCAAAGAATGAAAGTATTTTCAGATTTTCTTTTCGCAGTTTTACCTGCAAATTTTTTTAAATTTGCCGCTTGTCCTAAACAAAAATACACGGCTTATGACCGTTTCTACGGAAACGGTCCGTATGGTAAAATCCCGACCAAGAAAGAACCAATCAGAACGCGAACGTTAGGCACAGAAGGGCGATATTCCAAAACAAACGGCAAAATGTTTTTGCGCGTTTTTTGTTTGTTTTGTAGTGCCGACATTCTTTCGCTGAAATTGACTTCGGAGAGAGTTTTATCTATAAGGTTATCGAGGTAACCTCTGTAGCGTAATCTCTGTTTGAATAGAGTTATGTTTTCTTCAAATGTTGTTTTTGGAGATTTTGTGCTGAGAAGTCTTGACGCTTTGCCTTTGACATAGCCTGTATTGGAAAGTTTCTGTCGGTTTGAAGTGCGTGTGCACATCAAGAATAGATTCTTTTTTAAAAATCTTTCGCATCTCAGACAAGTATATTTAGTCGTTTCTAAACAAGAAGAGCAAGCACATTCCTCTTTTCCCGCCATCTTGTTCAGAATGAAGTCCTTTGCGCATGCCAATTTGATGGAACGCGCAGACCTCTGTGATAGATATAATTTATATAATTTATACGTAACGTATGCATTTGGTTCGGCACATGTAAAAGTTCGACGTATGAATCGAAGTCGAACTTTTGCCGTTCTATTCGACTGGTGCAGTCGAATAGAACGGAGGGTCGACCCAAATACAAATCTGTCGATCCTAACTGATTCATACGTCGATCTTTACATGAGCCGAACCAAATGATTAGGTTCGGCTCATGTAAAGTTCGACGTATGAACCGGGCCTAAGTTTATTATCCTGGACATTTTCCTCGCCCTATTTTGCAAGCGGTGAAGTTGAATGAAGGAGGCATAGAGAGTTGACCAAAACCGCGTTTACACGGCTAAAAAACGTCAAATTTGCCCGCAACCTGGTCTGTATCTTTTGAGAAAGAATATATTTCATTTGTTTAACCGGAAAATGAAATAAAAAGTTCAACGAAATGTCACTAGTTTTAGCGGGTAATCGATACTACAAACATGATCGCAGTGGCAACGAATGATAACCGAGCATAACAGTGTCCTTTTGATGGGAAGAAGGAGCAGGTCAAATTCAGCGGAAGAAATTACTCCGTAAGTTCCTTCTTTAGATCCACCGTTTGCTATTTTTACCGATCTATTTTCGCGGATTTTCAAGCGGTAGGAAGCTTCACAGCGCAGGTGAACAATAGATTTATGCCTGACATTAAGTTTTATCGTTGTTAGTTTAATCCTGAATTAAGCTTATATTCTCTCTTCATTACAAGTGTAAAATTTACAACTTAGGCCCGGTTCATACGTCGAATTTCTGCCGTGTCGAATTCAATTAAACTAATTAAATTCGACAGAAATTCGACGTCTGAATCAGCTTCCGAATTTCTGCCGTACGTTCGACTGGTCTTGTCGCATTATCCGGCAGAAATGCGGCACCGATTCAAACGTCGCATTTCTGCCGTGTTGAATCGAATTCATACATTTACATATATTATGTTAATGTATTGAGCATGCGTAACTCAAGGCTGACCGTGCAAAATGGCGTCATGGCACCTGCGCGATTCCATCGAAGAAGAAAGCTCATCTGAAAAAGGGAAAATGTTCGCAGGAAACTACATGGAAGTACTGCAGGAGAGCTATTGCAGCTCTGATGATAGCATTGATGAAGAAGTGCACAGTAAGGAGAATATTTTGGTCACGCGTATATTCGTCCGCCATGTTGGATACTCTAGCTTTATCATATTTTCTGCTGACTGACAGACATTGCAGTATCGACTCTGAATTAAGTGCGGCACGAGTGCGACGTCTGAATCAACAGTCGCATTTCTGCCGCTCTTAATTGAATTGAATTCGACACGGCAGAAGTTCGACGTATGAACCGGGCCTTAGTCAATATTGCTCCTACTGAAATCCAAATAAACGTCAAGAAAAGGAGAACACGGGGAAATCACTCTTGGTTGCTTGGCACAGATCTTTAGTGTGTTTACAACTGAATGAGAAGCGTGCGGTGCGAACGAAACTGCCCCGAAACAAAATGTTCAAAAATTAGTTTCTCTACGAATATTTATCCTATCGAAGCGATTGAAGTATATTTGTAAAGCTTGAAACACGTAAAATAAGAAAAAAACATTGATTGTTGCTCAGAAACGCATTAGACTAGTAAACAGCCAGAAAAGTTGCCTAAATTGGTAGGAGTTGCGTTCAAGTTAACAGAGAAAGAAAAATTCACCGTCGTTTGCTCATGTTCTCCACAAATTCCTTAAATTAGGTCATTTCACGTTGTTGTTTTGCGGAGGACGGCAAAGAAATGTATCAAAATTTAATTGCGGAGTGATTGTTTTTGTTCAAATGTTGTTGCTACCGTCGTCGTTGCTTAACAGGGTTCCCAGACTTATTTGGCGCTCGGATAAAAATGTTTGAAAAATCACAACTCAGTCAATATTGCTCCTACTAAAATAATTCTGGACCTTGCAAAAATTTTAACGCTTGGTTGTAGCCCGAAACATCAGAGCGTTTTAAAAAACTTGTGCGTGTTTATACAGTCCAAGCGCATGAAGGCAGAGCGGCGCAAATGCATTGCATGTACACGGCTCAAAAACAAAATGTTCAAAAAATAATTTATCTGCTAATATTAGTGGTATCACGGGTAAAATGTGTAAGGCTTGAAGCACATAACATAAAGAAAAAATAGCGATTGTTGCCTGGAAGAAAGCATTTTCGTTTACAAATGATTTGTAAACGACCGTCGAATTACACGTCATGATAATGTTTTTGGTGTGCTGAGCAACTGAGTGACCCGAGGAAAATGTTTGGAAATTCAAAACTTTGTCAATTCTGCTGCTATAGCAATACTTCTAGTCTCTATATAAACGTTAACGAATGGAAAATATTGGAAAATAGTCTTTGGTGTTTGGTAGAATTATTTTAGAGCTTTTAAACTTGCGTGCGTTTACAAACACATGAGAGCCGTGTGGTGCGAATAAAAACAACACGACCACGAAAAATATTTTTCAAAACTGATTTATAATTTCTACACGAATATTGATGGTATCGAGAATTTACAGTGCGTCGCACTGTAATTGACAATTGAAGCATCTGTCGGTAAAGCCTTAAACACGTAACATAAAGAAAAATTATCGATTGTTGTCTGGAACTGAGAAAGCATTTTCGTTTACAAATGACCTGTAAACGGCCGTCGAATCACGTAAACATGATATTTTCTGCGAGAGCAAGATAGCTCCCGGAGAAAAATGTTTGGAAATTCAAAACTGTGTCAATTCTGCTCCTATAGTAATAGTTCTAGTATCTAAATAAACATTAACAAATGGAGAATACGGGAAAATAGTCTTTGGCTTTTGGTACAATTATTTCAGAGCTTTTAAACTTGTGTGTGTTCACAAACACATGAGAGCCGTGCGGAGCGAATGGAAAAAAAAAACTGTCATGAAACAAAATGTTCAAAAATTAATTTCTATACGAATATCAAATGTATCGAGAATTTAATAAACGACTAAAGTATCTGTGTAAAGCTTGAAACACGTAGCATAATAAATTATCGATTTTTGCCTGGAAGAAATTATTTTAATTTACAAATGATCTGTTTAAACGGCCGTCGGAATTACGTAAACATGGTATTTTTTGCGAGAGCAAGTTATTAAAATAGCTCCCGGGGGAAAATGTTTGGAAATTCAAAACTGTGTCCATTCTGCTCCTAATTATTAATAATTCTAGTCTCTAAATAAAGGTTAACAAAAGGAAAATGCAGAAAAATACTCTTTGGTGTATGGTAGAATTATTTAAGAACTTTGAAACTTGTGTGTGTTTACAATCACATGAGAGCCGTGCGGTGAGAATGAAAAATACGGCCACGAAATATATTTTTCCAAAATTGACTTCTCCTTGAATATTAGTGATATCGAAAACGATTAAAGTGTCTATGTAAAGCTATTTTAGAGTTCTGAAAGTTGCCATTACTGATCACGAACGGGTGATATAGACAAATGTGAGGCTTCTTTAAACTTACTTTTCCGGCCGGCCTGCTCTAACTTGCTATCTATCGCTCGCTTTCACGTTGAACTTTGCTTAATCGTCCCCGCTTTTCTTATTTCTTTTACTCTCTCTTTCTCTTCTTTCCACGTTTGTCAACATATCCAACGAAAACATATAAATTGACTTTGTATTTTCTGTTCTTTATCTAATCTGTTGTAAACGCACCTCGCCATGCAACTTCCCGCCAAACAAATGCGGGCGCATTAGCATTGTGGGATTGCGTACGGTCGGACGCACGGGTGGAAAAGTGACGTCATAACCAAACCCAAATTTTTCGCTTTCACGGGTTACCAAATTCTCTTAGCTATGGGGCTACGCGCGCACGCCTCCGGTGCGCGGAGCTCCGCTATAACTACCAAAAAAAGGAAGCAAAATAAAACCGAGAAAACAAAAAACCTCGGCCAATGAATAATGATCTCACCAACTGTCAATTACTTTACTTAAACTGACACCGACTATTTCCAGCTGCCTTTTTACAGCACTCGTATAACACAGGAAAATAACATCTCCTGAAATTTGGTGTGCATCCTGGCCAGTTTTGACTTCTTCTTTGTGAATTTTGGTTAACTCTTGCATTTCATCGGTATACGTTAATTTTCTAGAGATTTCAACTTTAATATGTAACGTCTACCGTACGCATGGGCACATAATAACTTGCAAGAAAATAGTCGTCAATTAATGTCACAGTCATGGCATTTGCTCCCTTCTCTCATCCCCCCCCCCCCTCCTTTTTTTTTCACTTACCAGGGATAAAGGTAGTGTGGTTTGCTTGAATATAAGTTGCCTTGAATCCACAATATTGTTTGCTGGAACTACCATCAGATACAAACAGCACCGACAGGCTCTCAAACATTGAGTAATATATTACATGATAACGACCACATCTTCTTTCATCATTGTAACCATCAGAAGAGAAGCCATTTTGAACTTGAAGATAATCACAAGAGCATGTTTGACAGTAACTTTTAATGTGCATGTATTCGATGATCATCACGACGTGTTTTCCTTTACTTGCTGTGATTTGCCAGCGGCATTCCTGGTTGCCTGGGTAATTTCTGGGGTAGAAAGGACTGGTGATGACTCCGGATGTCTCATTCAGGACCGCCAGCTTTGGACACACTGCAAGACAATAAACATTTACTTTAGGCAATCTCGATTTTGCTGTAAATGGTACAGTTTTTACAATTGTCTCCCGATTTTTCTTACCTTTCGAGGGTATACCTCGGTCCCGAGTTCATAATTGCAAAAAATCACTTTTATTTGAAGTGCTTTTAAGATTACGTGTATATTCAAACCGTAACATTTTCTCGGGAGATTTATAAGGAGCTGTTCAGTTAAAAGTGTCTAAAACACTTATTCTCCTGTCCTCGAGTTCATCAATAATTGAGACTGAAAGCCTCATCAAATTAAAATTCAATGATGTGGCATTGAGCGAGGTTTGCTTACGTCAACAACTAAGCCATATTTGTCATAAATGAGTCTTAAAATAAATTGCTCGTACAGCCAACGACTCTCGCGGGATTGCGAGAGTCGTTGGCTGGATTTAAAAGATTGAAAATCCAGATATTTTCTCTGAGGAACACCTTTCGGAGGCTACCCTAAAAAATTACTCTAAAGAGTTTTCCATGAATTTGAGGTAAAGAAAAGAAAACACAGATATTTGAAATAGGGAAAAGAATGTGTAAAAATCCCTCTCAACATTCTTAAATTCATGCATGATTCATACAGAGATAAACAATGGAAATCAATGCCGTGCAGTATTATGTACATTTCGTCAATTTTGTTCAATAGTTTGTGCTTAAATAAGCTTCTCAGAGCAATCCATATATTTCATTAATTGCTATGTTGCAAATTCTGGCAACGTTATATTTAATTAACTATTTTGTGTGCTGTGTACCGTCAACTCCCTTTATTACGAACACCCTCGGGACCGCGAGATGGTGGCCTATTAGCGAGAGTCCGTAAAAGCGGGAATTCATTTCAGTGAAACGTCTGTAATTTATTTTTGCCGGGGATTTAGCTTCTGTCCGTATTATCGGGGTGTCCGTAATAGCGAGGTGTCCGCAAAGCGAGGGTTGATTGTAATAAACTGGCATCAACCAAATAATGTTCGCCGCTCATTTATACTTTGCCAACCGATATAAAACCATTTTGTTAACTTGCCTGTTTATTGGTTTTTCAGTAGAAGCAGGTGAAGCAATTTCTGTAAATGCTGGGGTAACTTGTATTATTTGCGGCAGATTTATAAGGAGGTTTTCAGTCAGAGGACCGCAGGCAAGTAACAGGTCCTCCCTCGCCGTTGAGCGCCCCCTCCCCCCCCCCCCCCCCCCCGCCCTCATTATATTGTCTATTGTCGCCCGGTGCAAGTCTGCTTTGTGGTAAATTTTGAATTTAGAGGTTACTCTGGGCAAGAAAGTAACTTTCCACTTATTTTCAAATTCATTAAGTAGAAATCATATTGTGACATTCTGTTTAACTGCTATGAAGGAAAATCAGTAAGGCAACTTACCTGAATCGTAAGTGATGGCCATGTAAGATGCATTAAATCCTGAGTACTGATCAGTTTGAGATGTAAATATCACTTGAAAGAAACTGCCAACAAAGTACACTGGCGCAGGAATAGACTGACCATAGAGCTGAAATGGCTGTCTGTTATCATCTGAAGCTACATTTGTGATGGTGACACGAGCACTGTATGGATATCGATCCAACACAAAATGATGGAAAGTCAGCTTAATGATGTAGCCACTAGGAACTGTGATATTCCAGATACATCTGCTGTATTGAGGGAAGTTGTTTGGAAAATTGGGGCTTGTAAAGAATCCACTTGATCCAGTAAGAGATTCCCCAGAGTCACAAGCTGTGAAGGAAATTAGCATTTTAGGGCGCGATTACCCTCAGCACTGCGAGCTGTTGTTGTTGTTGTTGGTTTTTTTTATGCAAGTTAATTCCAGCAAATAATTAAAGAGCCGTTGTTCCTTCAGTTGCATAACTCTCAAAAGTTACTCATTCCTTAACTAAAGGCGTGTAAACAAATTTATTTCTTCTTAGACAATAAAATACTTCTTTGAATGTTAATATGTGAGACATATATTTTGAACTGCAGATGAAACATCAAATAGAAGAAAGATTCTCGCAGTTAGTACGCAACCGGTAAGCGGTTGCGAAGAGAAAAATTCAGGCTTGAACGGGATTGAAACCATGACCTCTGCGATCCCGGTGCAGTGCTCTACAAACTAAGCTATCAAGGCAACTTGGAGCTGGTCATATTGTACAATACCTCTTTTCTTAGATTGTACTTGTAGTATATTGCTAACCTGATGAAGTCGGAGATGGGGTTCCGGCGTTGGGCGTAGTCGGTGCTGGGCTTGATGAGTCTGAAAAATAATTCATATATCGTAAATGAACGGTATTTAACACGTTTACATTCAGTCTGTTCAAAAACATTAAGAGGCTATTTTCAATGTGGGGTAAGGTCCGAACAACCTTTCTCAAGCACTTTTTTGGGATGACCTTCAAACTAGACGGGAAAAAAAACGAAGCCACCATGATGTATAAGGTCCACCATAGATTATGCCAGAAATATCTAAGTGATCTGAAACCACTCATTATGGCCTGAGGAGTGTGAGCCAAAAGAATTACTTCGTGCCTGACTTCAAAAATGTTTCGGTTGCGGGGAAGGGGGGCAAGGCTATAGAATGTATTACCTGATGAAATAATGAGCTCTCCCTCTCTGCACTCATTTAAGACTGCCTTAAGGGTCTTTATTAGTATTAGCCAAGTGTTAGTTGGATAGTCAGTCAGTCAGTCAGTCAGTTAGTTAGTTAGTAAGTTAGTTTGTCAGTCGGTTATTTATTTATCTTTTTATTTATTTATTTATTTATTTTTTTGCTTGCTTGCTTGTTTTTTTAGTTTGTTTTTAGGGCAATTTTGGGCCTATTAGGTTTCTCTCTTTCTGGTAGTAGTACCCGGAGCTATTAGGGATTTTTAGAGTACTAAATTAGGAAAATAAACCAAATTTACCTAAAATTTTTCGTCCAAAATCCTCGTCTAATTTACATTGCGTAATCATCTTTACTTGCCGAAAACCGCTAGCATCACGAAAATTGATGGCGTCACAAATGGTATATCATTTCTCCAGGGTATCGAATTTTAGAGTTAAAGAATCCAGACACTAATCGCAAAGAGTAGGGCATGGAGTTCCAGGTGTGCTGGTCTGGTCTTTGTGCTATAGAGGGCTACTGGGTTATCATTCTCCTCACTGTCATGTGCTACCCTCTTAAAACAAAGTCTATTGGTTGATTGATTGATTGATTGATTGATTGATTGATTGATTGATTGATTGATTGATTGATTGATTGAATTCAACGGAAAGTTAATGGTTGCTGCTTGACAAAAGCCTTATACGTTTTAACCTCATTCCATTTCGTCTCTTACAAGGTGTAGACGACGAGGGTGAAAATGGTGTTCTCACAGTTATTGTTAGGCTTGTTTCGGCTGAAAGAGATCAGATATACTGCAATGTCACTGCAGGTACGATGTGGCAGATAATTTTCATGTTATTTCTCACTTCTTCAGGGAATGATGATTCAATTATGTCTCATAACCCCTTAAACTTTCTTTTTATTTACATAATTGTATGTACATTATTACATTATTGTATGTACATTATTGTTTGTACATTATTGTATTATTGATTTTGTACATTATAGCGATAGGAGTGTCTACAACAAGACATCGTTTTCAAGAACGGGGAAAAAGTTTTCTTTTTATTTCTGTTGTTACATTGACGGTTGATCCCTCGTGGAGTTTTAAGGTCAAATATTCTACTTTTTGGTCCTTAAACCAAGAGAAAATATATTATTTTGCCAGACTGTAGCATGGGAATTTAAGCTTGGAGCCTTTTATTGCCCTCCATCTTTATGGCATGATATTTCTCTATTATTGGCAAAATTTGGGTTGCATGCGATAAATTATTTGTTTCACAGGCGGATATGAAGATGTCACATTTTAAACCTATATTTTCTTACTTTAAAGTACCTTGAGAGTAGAAAGCTTACTAGAAATTGCCAGAGAACATTGAAACTACTTCTTTTTAGGCTATTCTCTTTTTGACCGAGCGAGTAAAATTATCGTTTGCCGGCGAACAATAAATTAAATAAAAAAATGTTAAAGGCCGGGTTAAGGGAATGTAGTTTGAGATCATAATAGCGTTGTCGAGACATTTCTTCTCTATTGAAATTGCAAGTAAATGTTTCCGTATCGTAATGTGGTTCTACCCTTTTGAGTCTGTGGATGAAATCCAAGAGAAAATGCTATTTTCTCTCGATGAAATCTGAATAAAAGCCACAGAAGAGCAGTACGCTCTTATGACGCTGGTTTTTGTCCTTTTTATGTACTCAGGGATCTGACGTTTCAAAATGGAAGCTACTGATGCCACCTTTTCTTCGTTGCTGTTAATTAGTAAGCGGTAAGCTTATGCGGAGATATTTTATCGAGCTGTTTCTCTTTCACCTTTTGTTTGTTGGTTTCTCAATGAGCCCGAGAAGTATCGCAAATCTCTATGGCAAAATAAAAAAAAAATAAGCATGACCTTTGTAAGATTTTCACTTCTTCAGTCGACATTTCTGTTTTTCTTTACGAGTCTTCAGCCTGACTGAATTGATTTTACCTGACCAAACGTTTGTGTTTGATGTAGTCACACTTGTTCAAAAATAGCAAAATGATACTTTATTTCTTGAAAGTGCCTCGTAGATCTTGCATGGAAGCATAATTTTTAACAAACAAAATGTTACCTGACAATGACGAAGTAGTTGGGATTCCTGTGCTCCAATTTGGGATTACTCCTGTTGACGCTAATGACGACGAGTCTGCTGCGGATGACACCAACATAAAGGGCCCTGGTGGCGATGCGGATGTACTGTGATTAATTTCTGCACTGGAGTTCACTGCCAGTGAGGAAGAGATGCTTTTTGCCTGATTGCTCGAAACAGCAACTGGTGTCGACACCATATCAGAAGATGACCCCGGAGTAGAGGACACTGAAGGTAATGCAGCTCTAGTTAGATATATTTCCAGAGTGGAGCTTACTGCTACTGATGATGAACTACGTTCTCCTAGGCTGCTTGAAGAAATTGACGTTGAAAATATGGACGAACTTTGATCTATTGTCACGCTCGAGTTCATTTCCACAGATGACGAGCTGCGTCTCGCGCGACTGCTTGGAACAACAGCTGACAGCGATACCACTTGAGAAGAAAACGAAGCGCTTTCCCTTGCGAGGCTTGCGGGAAACGAAGGAACAATCGTCGAAGAGCCAACTTCTGCGGATAAAGATGATGAAGGTGTTTTTGGAGTTCAAAATTCAAGGAGCAAGGAAAAGGTGCAAGAACGGGAAAGTGGAGGGAAATAATGGGGGAAAGCTTTTAAGGGAGCACCAGAGCCCCTTCCTTCAGTTTCCCGAAATGCCGGCTCCTCATCGTTACTTATATTCAGGTTTTTTTTTCTTGTTTTTCTTCAACAACCAACCATTCAGAACACCACTCACCGTTCGTCCACCATTCAAACTTTGCGTTTTGTTCACTTTGAGGCTTGATTCAGTACAGAGTAAAAAAAAAACAAAACAAAACAAAATTATTCGTACAAAAAACACCGCTCTCTCCAAACAACAAAAACCAAACCTGACGCCATGAAAGAGAACTTTCCTGTAACAACTTGCACTCTTCCAGTGGTAAATAGAAAAAAATTCATGAAACGTAAAAAAGGATAGTCCTTGAAAAAAGCTTTCAAAATTACAAACAATCTCATTTCTTTTTCATCTCTTACCTGTCAAAGACCAAGAGAGTGGAGATCGTGTGATCACAGATGTCGCTTGGCTCGCTTCTGCTAAAAGACAACAGATACATATCGCAACCTCAATGCACATACAAAAAGGCAGGTTCATTTTCACTGATTTTTCTAATGGGTGAAATCCTAAAGTGAGACCGCGAAATGAAAGCTACTGAGAGGTACTAGCTTATGCTCCTGTTCATTATCTTGTACAAGGTTGTTCTACGCTTTGAGTCTGTGAATGAAATCCTAAAATGTAATAATTCCTTTCAAAATACTGAGCAGCACTTCTCCCTGGTGTTGTTTATTATGCTGTACAAAATGCGTGTTAAATTTGAGTCAGTGAATGTAATTATAAAGTGTCATCATTTAAATGAAAGCCTTTGATAAGCACTTTCCAGCGGCGTTGTTTATCATGCTGCACAAGGTGGTTCTGACTTTCGAGTCTGTGGATGAAATCCTAAAGTGTTACCGTTACTGTGCAATACTTTCCAGTGAAGCTGTTCATTACGCTATGCAAGGTGGCTCTAACTTTTGACCGACACAAAACATTTTAAAGGGAAGCTACTGAAGAGCACTGCCGGAACTTGTGTTAAAAGATCTGTGAATTCCCTTGGTGGATGAGATCCTACAATGTGAAAACTCTAATGAAGCATCTTTGGTCGTATGTATTACGTTGTAGAGAATGTCTTTTTTTTTTTTTTGTCTTTTCAGCTCCACGATCAAGAAATATGAAAAACTTGTTAACACAAATTAACGATAATTTACACTGTAACTTCCTCAACATTCTTATTTTTCCCGGCGAGTCTTCAACAAGAAATAGATTTTACCGTACCTAACCTGTCACACATAAGCAGCTCGATCCTTTATTGCCCCGGATATCTTGGATGAAATTGTGTCTACTAAAAATCTCTGTCCATAAGTTGTATCCAAAGTTCCAAAGACTATTATTACCTGTTACTGATAAGGTAGTTGCGGTTCCTTTGCTTGAATTTGGCATTGGTGCTGTTAACATTGGTGGCGATGCCACTTCTGCGAGTGACGTTCCCAACACATAGGACACTGACCGCAACAGGGATGTGTTTTGATCTATTGACACACTGTAGTTTACTTCCACTAAAGAAGAACGGCTTTTCGCCCGACTGCTTGAAACACTATCTGATAACTGTACCACTGCTGAGGATAATACGTCGAGTACGGATGTACTTTGATCTATTGTCACCCTGGAGGTCACCGTCACAGATGACAAGCCGCCCGTTAGTAGTCTGCTTGACATAATTGGCGTTGGGGATATGTGTTTACTTTGTTCTTTGGTTTTCACGCTTGAGCTCACTGCCACAAATGACGAGCTAGTTGTCGCTTGGTCGCTTGAAACAGCAGATGATGGCAACATCAATACTGCTGAGGAGGACTTTGCCACAGAAGACACTAATGGAAATGTAGATACACTTAGTTTCTTTCACTTTTAATATTTCTTTGTTTGTTTGTTTTCTATTTTTTCCAAGTAGCGCTTCCTTTCGCTCGGCACTCAACTCGAGTGCCTGAAAAGCCTGTCAGGTTCGCTTTCAATTGACCGCTATCCCGCATAACGCACTGGAAATAATAGCCTCCCAGGCAGTCGTTTTTAGGGGCGTCGTAGTCTCCTTCCTAAAAACGCCCCTAAAAACGACTATTTGGGAAACTATGGGGATTACAGCAGTTTATTCGTATCTGTGATGATGACACCCCTCTTTTCAGAGTTATTAAAATAACGTAGACTCTTATATGTACTTGGGTAGTGATTAACAACCGGTTCTCCTGGTCTGGTCATATTGAATCTGTCCGAGGCAAGATTAGCACAAAGTTAGGTCTACCGCAAGAGTTACATGTTTTTAATAGTTTTAATTTACCTCTTTTTTATTATGGGGATATAATCTGGAGCAAAAGAGGTAATGCCACTTTGATGTCTGAGCTACAAGTGTTGCAACATAAGGCCGCTCGTTTTACATTAGATCTCCCTACCTATTCATCTGCATCTGAAGCGCTAAAGAGACTTGGATGGAAGCCCCAAGTGCGCCGTAGGATGGAGCATTATGCTGGTTTTTTATATAACCTACTTAATAATCATTTTTGCCACACTGTTCCAAACTTATTTAATGGGAATTCACTTGCTGGATAAGATTCTACAATGTGAAAACTGTAATGAAGCATCTTTGGTCCTATGTATTATGTTGTAGATGATGGTTTTAAACTTTGAGTGAGTTTGTGGATTCAAATGTAAGCTTCTCTCCAGCGTTTCCATTTCTCTTTTGTTGTAGTTGTTGTTGCTTCTTTTACTTTTGTCTTTTCTACACGATCAAGAAATATGCAAAACTTGTTAAGACAAATTATCACCGATAATTTACACTCTGACTTCCTCAAAATTCTCGTTTGTCGCACTTAAGAAATAGATTTTACCGTACCTAACCTGTTCAAAAACCCGCAGCTTGATGCTTTATTGCTCCGGATATCTTGGATGAATAAGCGTCTACTAAAAATCTCTACCCATAAGTTATGTCCAAAATTCCAAAGATTTTTACCTGTTACTGATGAGGTAGTTATGATTCCTGTGCTTGAATTTGACATTGATCCTGTTAACACTGGTGGCGATGCCACTACCGCGAGTGGCGCCAACACGGAAGAAACTGGCGGCACAGGGGATGTGTTTTGATCTATTGATACACTGGACTTCATTTCCACTGAGGAAGACCTGCTTTTTTCCCGACTGCTTGAAAGAACATCTGATAACTGCACCACTGCTGAGGATGATACGACGAGTACGGATGTACTTTGATCTATTGTCACCATGGAGCTCACCGTCACAGATGACAAGCTGCCCATTACTAGGCTTCTTGACATAATTGGCGTTGGGGATATGTGTTTACCTTGTTCTTTTGTTTCCACGCTTGAGCTCACTGTCACAAATGACGAACTCATTGTCGCTTGGCCGCTTGAAACAGCAAGTGATGGTAACATCAATGCGGCTGAGGAGGACTTTGCCACAGAAGAAACTAATAAAAATGTAGATACACTTAGCTCCTTTCACTTTTAATTCTTTCTTTTTTCGGTTTGTTTGTTTGTTTTCTATTTTCTCCAAGTAGTGCTTCCTTTCGCTCGCCACTCCACACGAGCGCCTGAAAAGTCTGTCAGGTTCGCTTTCAATTGACCGCTATCCCGCATAACGCACTGGGAATTATAGCCTCCCAGGCAGTCGTCTTTAAGGGCGTCGTACTCTCCTCCCTGATAACAACCCTAAAAACGACTGTGTGGGAGGCTATGAGAATTACAGCAGTTGGCAATGACACGTGACCCACTGCCTTCAAAAGAGTCGGTTAAAGTCCCAGGCGTACAGGCATTTTGTTTCCAAGGAGGGGGACTGGGGGCCGTGGACCATTTGTTTAAAACATTCTGAAATTTTTACGAAACAATCGAAAACAAACGAGGGTCATACGATGTACTAGTATAGGCCTACATGAATTAATCTTAAATTTGAATTGACATCGAAAATATTATTACATAATTATGAATCTAGCATGCAAGTAGGTAACGTTACAAATTGAACACTACGTTAAAATAAATAACTCTCCCTGCTATTGAGACGGCCGAAAATAACACTAATACGATCCATGTTACTGTAGAGGTGGCAGATGCCTTTTCAATGTCAATCATTACGATGTTGCTGACATGCTGCTGCCCCATGGCGCTGCAGAGGATGCCCATAAACTCGGCGAATTTTTAATCTGCGCAACGCACTGAAGGATCGTTCTGAAGAACACCATTAGCAAATGTCACTGCAAGCATATGCAACACATTGGAAATCTCTGGCCGCTCATCATGTCATGCATTGTCGGCAGTATTTCTGAAAGAGTCATGGAGCCGAATCCACGTACATTTTCTCCTCGGCTTCTAGCATTTCGCCCGTTCATTTTGTAAAATTTATTGGTGGGAAAGAAACTTTTTTTATTATGTGTTTCACTGTGACAGATATCTCCCAAAAGCAAAGAGATCGTCAAAGAAATTGTCGCGTACCTATCATTGACAAGTAGTCACATGACATTTGTCTTTAAATTTTGCCATTCCATAGATAAGCATTCTCAATTTTTTCAAAAACCAGTTAGTACAAGAGCGAATTTTGTTTGTCTTTGAAACATTATATCCTGTTCACTCAAAGGCGTGTATATACCTTTACAAATTAGAATGGTTACTTATCATGTGGCATAGTCTGAGCCTGCACTCCGGCTATCACAACTGTAAAGGGAATTTAAGTATAAACATTAAATATAAACTAAAGAAGAATGCACTTTACTTCATAGCCGCCATGCTGGTTTACCGTCAACAAATTAAGGGTCCACAGCTAGCCTCTCAACTTCGTCCGAAGTGCCCTGGGAAAATTCAAAATGGCGGACGGCGAAGAACCTGCTACACGTTGTAAAAATACTCCATGAATTGAAGAGTATTTTGTCTCATGAAACACTTGATTTTGGTCTTCGCTACACTTCTTCCGGGATCAAATATGCGGCCTATATTTGATAGCGGTGACAAAAATACTTTTGTTTCTGTTTAAAGTGACAAAATACTTCACGATTCGTGGAGCATTTCTGCAGCGTGTACCAGGGTCTTCGCCGCCCCCCATTTTGAATTTCGCGAGGACCCTGAGGCCGACATTGTTAGCATGTTTTCTGTTATGTTACACTGAGACTGCCATATGAGTCTCTAGGGATTAGTAGCATACGCGCTGTACTGAAAGAAATGGCAGGTGAAATAACTGGTCAGGTTGAAATTTACAAAGTGTTCCATACTAACATAAACAGCCTGTTTCAGTCTCCAAAATTACGAATAAAGAGTTCCTGTCCACTAACATGGCCGCAATGACGTCACATGCAAGCCATCAATGAAATACAAAAACTCAGTTTCTTCGTTTACTTTGCAACGTGAAGAATAGTTGTAACTAATTGAAAAACAACTAAAATAGAAAAATACTTACGGGAAAGCAGGATTAGCAAACTCAGAATGACAATCCTTTTCTCCATTCGCTCTAATGGGAATAAAAACTTCAATTGAAAGAGAACATGCTACAAGTCATGACTAAAACCTGTACCTTTTTGAGGCAATAAAGTTATATTAATATAAATTACCCCAAGAAACGAGGCGCTTGCACTAAATGATCACCTTTGATTCGCATCGGAAAGGTGTAACAAAGCTGCGCAAAACAAACACCTCTGACTACCTTTGACATATCTTGATAGTAGCACTTTTACATCAACTTTAACATCAATGGTGTTATACCTTTGGGACGTGTGAAAGGTACCTTTGCACAAGTAAAAAAAACACTTGGCAAGACTTAAAGCCTGCCTTGAACGTTTATTAAATTTACCACGTTTGACATAATAAGTCAAAGCTGAGTTAAAAGTGAGTGGTTAAAGCGATATCTCGTAAAATGTTATGAAAAACTTGGTATCTTGCAAAGGGAGTTGTAATCGAAACGATTTGTGTTGTTGTTGTTTTGTTGTGAGCCTTTAATATTGAAATCGGAAATCTACAAAAATCAATTTTTCAGACTCGTCGAAGAGGTCATATACTCACAGAGTTTCCCCAACAAATAAATGTTTTGTGTTAAATATAATTTTCAGAAGAACATGTCGTCATGTTCTCTTGTTTCATTTCATCCATGAGTGCAAACATTTACTTGCATTTTTCTGTTATTTACTATAAAAAGTATTAGGAAAAATTGTCAAGTGTTTAAATAAAATGCTTGCTTAATGAACTTTTTTGATAGTTTCGTTAGTGCCCTCTAGTGACTTGGTGTCGTACACCCAGAAAGGATGAAAAAGACTTGACCCCTAGGAGGTGGCCATTGAATGGTATCTTTTCTACAGTATCATAGGATATCTCTGGATCGATGGCAACTGGCCCCAAGAAGGGGGGGACTCCTCTCTTTCTAAGGGCAATGATTGCTGATAAATAAGAGCCCACTTGTAAGCTTTTTGTGCAATGAATCGTTATAAAGTATCTACTTAGAGATTTAATTAATTGATGATTAATACGGTGTTCTTCCATTGAAAACCATTCTGGACTTTTCGAAAAAACGCGCAATTTTCAAAGTCACCGGTTTCATTTCACTGGCTTAGAATCTTTATCGACGCTTCTTTCAATTAAAAGCTAATTTTAAAATGCATTTGTATGGTAAAGGGCAAATTGTAGGTAGCAAATTTCATGAGCTCTCGAACATTTTATATAACAAAAGCTAAGTGAAAGTGAACGTGTTAACTATTACATTCCAATAAAATGTGCACTTGGTATGTAGTAGCTAGGTTAAGGAATGACACAAAAGGGAGGGCCCCCCCCCCCCCCCCTATCCTTTGAAACTTTATCGGGAACCCGGGGAATGTGGATTGGTTGGTTTTATATTAGAGATACATAACCTGTTTTGAAAGAACTTGAACGGTGCGCCTGATTACGCATCATGCGTTGGTCTAGTACATGTATAAGGAAGGGTACAAGACGGGTTGTTTGTCTGGTGTATAGGACGCTTCTTCGTCGAGACGCATGATCCGTATGCCCGTCTTTACACCAAACGACCTAGTAGGCAGTCGTCGGACTGTTGTCCATGACTTAGCACGTTTACGAACATTTTTATCGGCGACTATTCAATCCAATTCGTGAACGGCAGACACGGCCAGTATCCCACAGATATAGCCTGATGCTGCTGCCTTTGCAGCTGCCTTTCTCATTGCTGGCTTTGCGTTGGCTTTGGCTTTCAGCTTTGTTTCCCCTGCTCGGAATGTCTGACTGCACATCGTCTTCCATTTGCCTCGATCTGTAGCAAGTGGCTCCAAGTTGTCGGTTGTCAGACCAGTCTCAAGTATGTCTCTCTTGCAAACATCCCTGAAGCGTAGCTTAGGTCTGACAACAGGACTCGAACCAAGCTCCAGCTCCCCATACAAGAGGTCCTTAGGGATTCGACAATCGGCGAACATGGCCCAACCAACTCAGTCTACGTTGTCTGAGGAGGGTGTACCTTCTCTTTCAAGTACGGCACTGTTGGAGACCTTATCAGTCCACGAAATAGACAGCAGGCGGCGAACGCATCTCATGTGGAAGATGTGCAAGCACTTCTCTTGCCCAGCATAAGTGGTCTAGGACTCGCTGCCGTAAAGTAAGGGGCTCACAATGCAGGCACGATAGACAGAATTTTAGTCTGTATATTGAGTTCATTGTTCTTTCACACTCGAGCGGAAAGCTTGGACATGTTGGTTGCAGCCTTTCCAATTCTTTTTCCGAGCTCCACATCAAGAGAGACATTGCCAGAGGTGGTAGAGCCAAGATAGGTAAACTGCGAGACGACATCCAGGGTGTAATCTTTGATGGTTAGAGCAGGCGTATCTTCGGAGCCTTGGCACATGACTTTTGTCTTCTTAAGGCTTATGTTGAGGCTGAAATCCTCGCACGCATTAGAGAACCGGTCGAGAAGGTTCTGGAGCTTTTCTTCACTATGTACGTCAAGGGTAACATCATCAGTGAAGAGAAAGTCGCGCAGCATTACCTTGCGAACTTTGGTCTTTGCTAGAAGGCGTGCAGGGTGGAAGAGTGTCCCATCAGAATAGGATGCCTTCATCAGCTGAACTAGCTGAACTGAACGCGTGTTTCAGGAGGACGGACAAGAAGATGTTGAAGAGTGTTGGAGCCAGTACACAGCCTTGTTTCACGCCACTGTTTATGCCGAATACCTCTGACATGCTTCCATCATATTGCACAGTGCCCCGTGTCCCATCATGAAATGACTTGATGAAGCTCAGGAGTTTTGGAGGGCAACCCATTAATGGCAGGATCTTAAAGAGCCCATCTCTACTGACCAAGTAAAAGGCCTTTGTTAGACCGATAAATGCGATGAAAAGGGGCTGTTGTTGCTCTCGGCACTTCTCCTGGAGTTGCCTCAGGGAGATCATACCCACTGTAGAGCGCTTGGAGCGGAAACCACATTGGGATTCAGGGTACACACTCTCAGCGAGCTGTTGTAGGCGGTGTAGTGCTACTCGGGCAAACATTTTTCCAGCAATGCATAGTAGTGAGATGCCACGATAGTTATTGCGGTCGTTGCGGTCACCATTGTACTTGTACCGGGTTATGATGTTGGAGTCTCTCGTCTCCTGTAGGACTGATCCCTCCTCCCAGCACCTGCAGAGCAGCTGATGGAGAGAATCAAGCGACTGGCGTCCACCACATTTGAATACTTCAGCCGGGATCCAATCCTGTCTTGGGGCCTTGCCATATAATATCTCCAAGATTTCCTTTGAGAGTTCTTCTTTGGAGTGAACGTCATCTAACTCAAGCAATGTGGGAAGCCTCTCAATTTTGTCGAGAGCAGAGGGTGAGACAAAATTCGTACCACCATAGAGCTCACTGTAGTGCTCCGCCCAGTACAACATCAGTTTCGACTTGTGAATAATGGTCTCCCCGGTTGATGTCTTCAGTGGAGCGCACTTTGACTGTGTAGCTCCAATTGCCTTCTTGATGCCCTCAAACAAGCTCCTGATATTTCCAGCGTCAGCGACTGACTGGATCTCGGCACAGAGACTCATCCAGTGGTTGTTGGCACAGTTCTTGCATTCTTCTTCTGCACGGCTTCTGGCCTGGCAGAGTGCTTCCGGGTAACGTTTTGAACGGGTATGCTGGTAGTTCTGCAGGGCATCCCTTTTTTCTTTAATTGAAGGTTGAAGGATCGCGATGTTTGCGTTGAACCAATCTTGGCTTTTGGGTTCCTTCTTACCGAAAGTCTGCAGTGCATGTGTCGCGTTCCTGATGTGTTGCCAGTGATCATCTGTATCGAGCTCTTGGCAGTCCTCGAGTTTGGTACTCAGGATGCCCTTGAATAGTGAGACTTTTTCAGGGATGGCAGTGGCAATAGTATTGATGCGAGTTTTGGCAGGTTGCTTAACATGATGAAATTTCTTTGGGCGCATCTGTATCTTTATGCAGACAAGGGAGTGAACAGTGTCGCAATCAACACCTTGGTATGCTCTCGTTATGCGAATGCTGTTGAGATGCTCCCGTCGAGAGATGATGAGGTCTGATCTGATGCCAGCTTTTGGATCTGGAGTGCATCTACGAAAAGCTATGTGACATCTTTATGCCAAAGAATGTGTTCCTAATGCAAAGATGATGGTAAGTACAGAACTCCAGCAGACGTTGCCCATTATCGTTGCATTTGCCAGTACCAAAATGACCTAGGCAGTTGGGCCGAGAGGCTCGGTCATTACCCACTTTTGCATCGAAGTCACCAAGAAAAATCAGTGCTTCGTTCTTCGGAATATGCTTGATAGCTTCATCGAGTTGGCTGTATAAGGCATCCTTAGCGTCAGAGCTAGAAGTCAAGATTGGAGCATAGACAGAAAGCAAGTTGGTGGTGCCTGAATCAGTGTGCATTAGACCCTCTGACTTGGTTGAACCTGGCTCCACCATCTGAGTCAGCTTGTTGCTGACAGCAAAACCGACTTCATACTCTCTAGGTTCGTCTTTGGCTTTGCCATGTCAGAAGAATGTGTACTCCTTTTTCTTAAGGCTTCCCGAACCAGCTAGGAGGGATTCCTGTAAAGCGGCGATGTCGACGTTGAGCCTATCCAACTCTCTGCTGATGACAGCTGTCTTGCGTAGTCAATCAGTGTCACGTATATTCTTGATCAGGCCAGTCAGCATCGTTCGAACATTCCAGCTTCCAAGGGTAAGAGCTTCTTCAAGTAGATCCTTAATTATTAGGTGATAGTGTCGCAGTCCACTTGTCAGTCTGTTTCCAAGCTTAAGTCCTGCTCACCCCAGTAAGATAGGTGGAAGGCGGCGGGAAAGCACCTTATTGACTGGGGGCTGCCCAGTTTAAGAAGGAGATAGGGTTAAACAGCCCCTCACACTGTCCAGAGTGACCTCTGGCGTCTGGCTCTATGCCAATCAAGCCATGACTTAGAAACCGGTACTGAATACCACTCCCCGGTTTGATTCCGTTCTGAGCAGAGCCGTGCGACATGCTGAAGTTGGCTCTCCAGGCGCTAGCCTGTTCGATGTGTATGGAGAGACTGGTTTGCCCATGTCCCAGAATCCCCCTCTCGGTCTTGCTGGTAGAGTGCGAAGGAAAGGCGTAGCCAGTATGTTCGGGACCAGGTCGACTGCAGGAGTTGCCAGTTACCGATATACCATCAGACTGCCTAATGGGGCTCCACTCCGGTTTTTCTGTCGGGGTTTACTCCCTTAGCCTTTGGCCATCCCTAGCTACCACAAGGCAGTGGGACCGTATCCGTGGTCAGGGGAGGTTAAGGGTGTGCTAACACTTGCCCAAAGTGTCCACCCAGGTTAGTGGAGGGAAGGAGGCGCCCTGCTGCTCCATTCTAGATCGGCTCCAAGCAAGGTCTAGCTCACGACCTACGAGATGCATAACCAGGAGCTCAAGGTTGTAGATTACAAGTATTACAAGTGAAAACGTGGCTTCGGGCCGCGAAAATGCGGTCGTAATAACGGGCTGGTCGGACTAACGAGGTTGTAATACTAAGGAAATGACTGTAATTTCAATACATTTGGAGCACGCCACCGAAAACTTAACTCGTGCCACCCGAGTACACAAAACGAGACCGAGGACAATAACTCGTGGCTTGAAGTCTTATCTCTCGGCCCATCGCGACCAAAAATATAAAAAAGAATTTGATAATGCTACCGAAACCTTAACTCGTGCCGCCTCACAGCCCGAGTAATAAGAGTAGACTTGTTCATTCTTTATGATAAGCTACTGGCCAAGTGTTGCACTGGTAACTAATAAAAGTGCACGATCGATTGATCAACCATGAAGTAATCTTTCTGAGTCATATCCGAAAACAATAAGTTTTCTTTGTCATAAGAGATTGCTTTGGAACTAAACCAAAACATTTGTCTGTTTGTTCTGTGGTGTACGTTAAATTAATTAATGAATTTTATTTTCATTTTTCTATTAATTTCAGCACAAATGATACTGATTGATGCGGAGGCCATAGGCTTTAAGTGTAACCTTGACACCAGTATAAAGGCACAAAACACATCGTGAACACTTGCACAGTTATTTAATCCTTTTCCCGTTTTATTTTTATTATTATTTTTTCCATCGTGAAAAACGAATTCAATGAAAGCACAAGTTCAGCCCACAGCGTGTTCCCTCCAAGCTGATTAAATCGCTTATCGATAGCCATCAGACGATATTTAATCAATCAAGTGTCAAGCAAAATAGTAAGGAAAAAAAACCTTCGATGACGTTTTCTGAAAACCCGTTTTGCTATCAATCTGACACTGACAAATAAAAATGAAACGTCATCAAATGCTTCTGATTTTCTTGCTGCTTACTATGTTCACTTTGGATACCACATTCATAGTGTTATTAACTGGGGGGCGTAGACAGAAGAATGAAAGTATGCCCTGATTATGTAAATCACGATTGATTGCATAGATTTGTGCTAACAGGAAATGGCAAATAACGCTTACTCTTTTGGTCCAAAAGAACCGGCGAAGGAAGCTTAATATCAAGATTACTGTCGGTTCATCCACTGCTCCACGATCATTGATTGTAATTGTGCTGGGAACCGAAGAATCAACTGAACCTTTTTCATTTTGTGCTTACGCTTCATGTGCTTGCATTCGTTCGTCTGGGTTAATGTGGTGTAGCCTGTCTGCTTCTGTTAGCAGGTGTGCAAGCGACGATCATAGGCGAACTTGACCGACTAGTTCTTGCAACTGAGTTAAAATAGTTATTTCCTAATCAAAAAGGTTGCTTACCTCTCTGTCTTGAGAAACTCATTATCGTTGTTTATCAGTCGAGAAGCCAACCTAAAGGGTCTCTACTCATCTGACTTTTCTCACGTGATCAGGTCTTTCGTAGCCAAAACATAGTGAAATAACCATCGATTATTGGTTACGAAACACCGCTTAACAAAAGAAACAACATCCTTTGTCATGATAGTTATAATTAATAGTTTGCTGCACTATTATGTAGCATAAGTGTTGATCGTCTGACAAACGATTACTCCCAGCTATGATTTCAAACCACGGTGACTAACACCTTCCATGGCAATCTCTTGTCATTGCTTAACTGTATGTTGACATTGCTCAGATAATACCTAGGTTACAATGATAAATCAAATTTTTAAGCGAGTTTTTTTATAGTTCCTTATAATCTGCTGAGGGTCTTTTAAGGAATTCAGTTACTTGAGTTGAGATTTGCAACAGGCTCATTTAGCAACCGACTGTATGGGGATCTCAGATAGAGATGCGAGTCATGCGAGTTGTTATATCACAGTCTAAATTCTATAAGGTTGTCTTACTTTCTACCTTTGACATCTTTCAGCGATCGTAGCTTATGTTTTGTAACTTGAAACACAATGCTCTTCTGAATAGATCAAAAGGGGAGCCGATCTGAACCCATAAATGGATAGCATCATGCGCGAATAAACAGTTTGCATCAAAGCGGTAGTCACACCCCTTGCCCACGCACGAAGGAAAGAAATTTATGCAATCTTGTTTTTGAGCGCGTTTCCGATGCGAGGAAATTATCAAATCCGCTTTAAGTAGAAAATAGAAAATCTGATATAAACTACAGTACTAATGAAAGATTAGGGGGTGGGTTTGATATTCTCGATCCCAGGACCTCAGCCAAGTTCTCTTTGCCAAGTTGGTTGTGATGTCATCCGCCCCTGCATAATCTGCGGGGATGCCAGATACGCGTCCCAAGATTCATTGATTTGTTGATTGTCCCATACAATCTCGACTCCAAACACAATTAGGAGTGCGTTCTTTCTATGTCGAACGTAACAATACCAAGATCCTATAAATACTTTTTTTCTTTTTGGATAAAAGAAATAAGACTTGCTCATTGAATATGATCAGTTACTGGCCAAGTATTGCACTGGTAACTAATAAGAGTGCGCGATCGATTGATCAACCATGAATTAATTATCTTTGTCATGAGAGATTGCTTTGAAACTAAATCAAAACATTTTTCTGTTTGTTCTGTGGTGTACGTTGTATTAATTGATGAATTTTATTTTCATTTTTTCCGTTGATTCCAGCTCAAATGATACTCATTGATGCGGAGGCCATAAGCTTTAAGTGTAACCTTGCCAGCAGTATTAAAGCACAAAACACATCGCACAGTTATTTAACCCTTTTTCCAATTTTATTTTTATTATTTTTTATTTCATCGTGGAAAGCGAATTCAACGCAAGCACAAGTTCAGCCTACAGCATGTTTCCTCCAAGCTGATTAAATCGCTTATCGATAGCCATCAGACGATATTTAATCAATCAAGTGTCAAGGAAAATATTAAAAACGAAAAAAAAAGCAACCTTCGATGAGGTTTTCTCAAACCTGGTTTGCTATCAATCGAGGCACCTATAAATAAGAATAAAACGTTATCAAATTCTTCTGAATTTCTTGCTGTTTACTATGTCTATTTTGGGTGCCACAGACATAATGTTATTAACTGGTTCCCCTTGCGTAGACAATAGTATGAAAGTATGCTCCGATTATGTAAATCACGATTGATTGCACAGGGTTGTGCTAACAGGAAATGGCAAATAACTCGAAATCCTTTGGTCCAAAAGAACCGGCGAAGGAAGCTTAGTCTCACGATTACTGTCGGTTCATCCACTGCTCCACGATCATCGATCATGCTGGGAACCGAAGAATCAAAACCTTTTTCAATTTGTGCTTACGATTCAGTGCTTTCATTGGTTCGTCAGTGTTAATGTGGTGTAGCCTGTCTGCTTCTGTTAGCAGTTGTGCAAGCGACGATCATAGGCGAACTAGACCGACTAGTTCTTGCAACTGAGGTAAAATAGTTATTTCCTCATCTAAAACGTTATTGCTTACCTTTCTGTTTTGAGAAACTGGTAATCGTTGTTTATCAGTCGAGAAGCCAGCTTAATGAGTCTCTACTCATCTGACTTTTCTCACGTGATCAGGTCTTTCGTAGCCAAAACATAGTGAAATAACCTTCGATTATCGGTTACGAAAAACCGCTTAACAAAAGAAACAACATCCTTTGTCATGATAGTTATAATTAATAGTTTGTTGCACTATTATGTGGCATAAGTGTTGATCGACTGACAAACGATTACTCCCAGCTATGATTTCAAACCACGATGACTAACAACTTCCATGGCAATCTCTTGTCATTTCTCAGATAATACCAAGGTATGATTCATCATACTTGCCAAGCGGCTTCGAGTCAACAAATGGAAACCACTCAACTGAGGAACACAAAGAAACACGACATCATGGTTAGCACATTAAAGTGCAACTATCCCCCAAATTTTCTTTCGCTAAACGAAAACTCCTAATTGTCGTGATTAATTGTACGAAAGAAACTTTTTCGTAGCAATTTTCTTTACATTTTTATGGCCCGTAAAGCTTTAATTTTTTTTTCAGTGGTTCTTTTGTTCACCGCCTCGCAAGAAGGAGAATGGGTCTCCGTGTGATGTCATCAAAGGACCTTTGAATGCAAAGTTGTTGCAAAGAGGCAGAATTGTTGATCATTGGAGGCGAATTGTATGATGCCTGAAGCATGTGTTGTCTTTGGTTGTAATAATACAGATGAAAAACATTGGGTTTACTTGCACTTCAAAGTTACTCTACCTTACAAAATAGGTAGAATCACTTAGCTCAGAGTTCGAACGACACTTAATTCATTTCACTTCACTTATTTATTTGATGTTACCTTGTTCATTACATGTGCCTCCTTCCCACGATGTGCAAGATCCTTCCTTCCTTCATCACAGAAATAGCATAGTGAAGACTCATGGTTCCTTGCAGCTTCAACATCATTTCAAACTTGAAAGTAAAATGAATTTAAAAGAGAAAAATTCCTTACTTTTAATGGCATGTACCATTAAAAATCGGATGTAGAGAGACTTTGACTGGTCAGAAAGTCTGGTAGAAGAGGCCTCACAGAGACGGAAAATAGCGGGAAATAAACCTGATATTACGATTAAATTGAGCGGTTTCCAATTGAGTGTCGTAAAACCAAAACCAAAGTAATTACTCTGGCCAATTGCAACACATGTAAACAACACAACAAGGCCAATCAGAATTCTAACCAAATACATGCAACTGGCGCCAAGCGCGGGATAACGCGTGCGGCCAAACACGATTGGTTTTGGTTTGGTTTCCTATTGGCTGGGAAAGTGACGGGAGTTTGTCAACCAATCACCCAGCGTAGTACTGCAAAACCAAAGCAAACGCGAAATTACTTTCGTAACCGCTCTCAAGACCAACAGAATCACGTATATTCAATTATCGACATCTAAAAGAAACAATTGAACAAAGGTAGCTGAGATAAGAAACTCTCTAATAAGGATTTAGACAAGTGAAACAGCAAAAAAGCGAATAAAGTACATAGAGACAGTACAAGTTGTTATCGTAGGACTAACATAGGGACTATAAATAAATACATTTAGGGAATCTCAAGTCACTAGTTAGGAATCATAAGTCAACTCAGGCATATTAAGGCATGGCCAAAAGCCTAATTTGCATAAAAAATAGAAAACAATCATAACATTTCGCACATTAAACAAAAAACTGTCAAACTTGGTAGATATATAAAACTTGAAGACCTTAACTGATTTTTGCTTCAAAGTGATAAGCATTTTGGTCACGTGACCTGTAAATGATCATTGATTGTTAAAGATCTTCTAAGCCAAATGGGGTATATAAAATTAAATAGAATTAAATCCCCTTTGGTCTCATACGTTTACATGTCAAGGGCTTGAAATGAATTAGCCTTGTTTGCGTGTCCACATTAAATAGCAGTACTTCAATTAAGGGAAATAGGTCACGTGACATCAGAAATGGCTTAATAACTTCTAATAGAAATGACAGGTACCACCATACAAGGCTAATTAATGATGAACTTTGATAGTCTAATAGTATAACACCCAAAAAGGTTTGATTATAGTTTGTTTTACATACCCCGTTTTACTTTAAAGATTTTAGACCTTAATCATCATTTAATGGTCACGTGACCAAAATGTTCCACACTTTAAAGCAAGAATCAGTTAAGGTCATCAGGTTTTATAAGACTGCCAAGTTTGACGTTTCTTTGTTCAATCCACGAAATGTTATGATTGTTTTTATAATTTTATGCAAATGAGGCTTTTGGCCATGCCTTAATATGCCTGAGAACTATGTAACTACCTAGGAATCACAAGTCAACTATGTTACTAGTTAGGAATCACAAGTCAACTATGTTACTAGTTAGGAATCACAAGTCAACTATGTTGCTAGTTAGGAATCACTAGTGAACTATGTTCCTAGTTAGGAATCACAAGTCAACTATGTTACTAGTTAGGAATCACAAGTCAACTATGTTACTAGTTACGAATCCCAAGTCAACTATGTAACTACCTAGGAATCACTAGTGAACTATGTTACTAGTTGGGAATCACAAGTCAACTATGTTACCAGTTAGGAATCACAAGTCAACTATGTTGCTAGTTAGGAATCACAAGTCAACTATGTTACTAGTTGAGAATCCCAAGTCAACTATTATGGTCGTCCAAATGTTTCAATATTCGCTAAGTTGTATTTGCTGTCGCTAAATTACATTCGCTATCGCTAAATTACATTCGCTGTCGCTAAATTGTTCATTCGCTGTCGCTAATACTTATTCGCTATCGCTAAATTGCACATTCGCTGTCGCTAATACTCATTTGCTATCGCTAAATTTCATTCGCTTTCGCTAAATTACATTCGCTGTCGCTAATACTTATTCGCTATCGCTAAATTGTACATTCGCTGTCGCTAATACTCATTTGCTATCGCTAAATTTCGTTCGCTTTCGCTAAATTACATTCGCTGTCGCTAATACTTATTCGCTATCGCTGATATTCATTCGCTCTCGCTAAATTTCATTCGCTGTCGCTGAGTGTTTCCATGTCATGCGCTAAAAATTAACTCAGGGTATCACGGGAAGGTTTGTGGAAAGCCGCTAACCGCAGATTTGCATTCAAAAGCATGTGAGATTTCACGATGGCCGACGAAAAGGTATGGAAATGCTGTTCTGAAATTAAAATTTCAGATTTAGTTCGCTTCTAAGCCGTTCCTCAGTGAAAAGCTGGAGCTAGTATACGAAAAGGCTTTCTCCGGGGCTTTGTATGAGCTTAAAGTTTGGCTCATGGCACCATCGTGCTTCGTCGAGGCGGGAAAATACGTTCAGGCGAATGCAGCGGGACTCTGTAAAACGAGGATACGGACGGGCGGATGGCGGACGGCGGACGGCGGAGGGGGCTTTAAAAAAAAGAAGAAGAAGAAGAAGAAGAAATAGGATGTTGATACTGTTAAATTTATTGGTTAATTGTCACCTTTTAAGAAATGCTAGCTTTGGCTATTTTTCTTTTTTTTTAATTTGAATTAATTTATATCTTATTGTAAGTCAAAAAGCGAAAACGCCGTAGAATGTTTCTTCTCGTTTTTCAACCAAATCAGTTTGCAGTGGAACTCCGTACATTAGTACAACACACCATCCAGCAAAACAACACATTCACATTCATCAGGAACAGTTACGGGATAATCTGATTAACGGGAAAAGTACTGTACGAGCTCTTGTTAGGCAACAGAGAGATTGATACAAGTTATTAAAAGATTATTTTAAGATGTCCAAAGACTTATATGCGTAGGATTTGCGAACGTATCATTTTCTTCCCTTTAAATTTGCACACAAGCAAAGTTTTCCTTACAATAGGGGGACTTTTTTGATCGGGTTTTGCGTCTTTTCGGTTTTGATATTCATTGTGGATTTTGGTTTTTCCCTTTTTTGAACATTCAGTTTTTTTACCTGACAGAAAAAACAGGTTTTTTCGGTCAGTTTCTGGTTTTCCCCAGTTGCCTCGGCGGCGGCCTTCAGTCCCTAGTTGTCAGGGGTCGTCTTCTCCGTGAACTTGGTACAGTCGAACTTCGATTATCCGGACTCGTTGGGACTTGAATAAATAGTCCGGATAATCGAAAATATGAATATTAATGAGACAGTAATGTAAAGGAACGAGATAAAGTAAACAGAATTTAATTGTGAATAGACTTTTAAACTTGTCTAACCAACCGGTTGATGCTTTGAAGCTTTCGCGATCGGTCGACTCCGCTTTCTATTGCGCTGAGAAATGTTTCGCTTTCTCCTTAAGAAGCGGACCTGAAATTGGTGTTCCACTGCTGAATAAACCGAGGAATACTGTCTTTTCTAACTCGTGTTCCTCTACATCAGACATCTTGGCAGAACGTAACTTTTTCGTGACCGCAAACGTCCAAATATGGAACCAATAAATTTTTCCCAGAGAAAAAAAGTGACATTTTTTCAAGCACGAGAAGTTCATGTTCGTTTCAGCGAGGGACCACAAAAAAAGTCGCGATCTTTAATTCGTCTCGATTGTTCAAGACATGCTCTGCTCTAAATTAAAACTTGAAAGGAAACGTCGCTTGTGTGCAGATTTCATGTCCTGGGAGGAAAATGACACGTTCGCAAATCCTACGCAGGGAAATCTTTGGACATCTTAAAATAATCTTTAATAACTTGTATCGATGTGTCTGTTCGAACAATAACCACGATTTCCAATCTATGCCTAACAAGAGCTCATACATTACTTTTCCCGTTTATCAGATTATCCCTAGCCTCCCACGCAGTCGTTTTTAGTGGGAGGCTAGATTATCCCGTAACTGTTCATGAATATGAAAGTGTTGTTTTGCCGGATGGTGTGTCGTACTAATGTACGGAGTTCCTCTGCAAACTCAGACTGATTTGGTTGAAAAACGAGAAAAAACATTCTATAGCGTTTTCGCTGTTTGACTGACAATAAGATTTAAATTAATTCAAATTAAAAAAAAAAAATAGCCAAAGCTAGCATTTCTTAGAAGGTGACAATTAACCAAAAAATTTAACAGTATCAACATCCTAGCTATTTTCTTTTTTCTTGTTTTTTTTTTAAAGCCCCATCCGCCATCCGCCGTCAGCATCCGCCCGTCCGTATCCTCGTTTTACAGAGTCCCGCTGCATTCGCCTGAACGTATTTTCCCGCCTCGACGAAGCACGATGGTGCCATGAGCCAAACTTTAAGCTCATACAAAGCCCCGGAGAAAGCCTTTTCGTATACTAGCTCCAGCTTTTCACTGAGGAACGGCTTAGAAGCGAACTAAATCTGAAATTTTAATTTCAGAACAGCATTTCCATACCTTTTCGTCGGCCATCGTGAGATCTCACATGCTTTTGAATGCAAATCTGCGGTTAGCGGCTTTCCACAAACTTTCCCGTGTGGGGATACCCTGAGTTAATTTTTAGCGCATGAAATGGAAACACTCAGCGACGCAAATTTCCCTTTCGTAAACGGTTGTTGCCATTTGAAACGGTCGATGCTATTTCTCAGAACGGTCGTTGCCATTTGAAACGGTCGATGTCATTTCTCACAACGGTCGTTGCCATTGAAAATGGTTGATGCCATTTCGAAAACTAGCCGAGCAGAGGACAGCCCTCGTGAGTAGCTCGTACGTGGTTGGCACGCTCGGACGTCACTTCCGGGCAGTGTTGTTTACAAGGTGGCGGAGAAATCCACGTGCGCGGGAGTTGAGCCAGCTGAACCAGAACCAACCCATTCTTCTTGTGCAGAAACAAAACAAAAATCAATTAAGAAGCCAACGGGGTGGAACTCCTTTATGCAGTCAGTTGCGGTGAGTTTGTTTTGTATTTCCCGAAATATTCAATCATTGTCAGCCTGGATAAAGTGCTTGTTCATCCTTTGTATGCGATTATAAGTGATTAAGATTAAGTCATCAGAAATATCAGTGAAAAATAAACCGCATGTAAAATTTTCGTTTATGTCATTAACAAATATGTTATCTATAAGTGTTGCACTTATATTCGTTATTCTTGTAGGCCTTGAAATTACATTCGATATAAGCTGATATAGTTTCCTCGTTCTTTGTATCAATGTCAAGGAACAACTTGGAAAGAGAGCAGGAATCGGGCAGGTTTCCAAAGTGGTTGGCAATATGTGGAAGAAATTGCCGACAGACAGACGAAAGGTTAGTTATAAACTTCTAACATTGCGAGTGTTTGTGTATTAACCCTGCCCCATTTCAGTGGACTGCTGTGTTTTACATGGCTAACTTTGTAAGGACTGAGAGTGTAAATGTTCTCGTCAAACTTTCCAATTAAAAGTATTTTAGGTTATGAATGTTGATCTTGAATCAAGCTGGGACCTCAAGCTGAATGTCAATTTTGTAATACAATGTTCAGACTTGTTATTTTTACCAGAAAGAACTCTAAAATATACCTAGGGGATAGCATGGCCCATTATAATGTACCAATTAATTTACCCTAAATTTTAGTTAGCAATAACTTACACGTGGTGGACCCAGGTTTTGAGGAAAGGGGGGGAGGGGGGGTGGGGGCAAGGGGGTATTATCCTCAAAAAATTATGATAGAGGGTGAAAAAAAAAGCTGTTTTTGCAATCTAGTTTATATAAAAATAGGGGGGATCATAAATACACGATTGTTCCCTAATATATTTACCCCCTTTTAAAATATCATGCTATGATCTTCATAGGACTGGAAAGATAAAGCACAGAGCTTGAGGGAAGACCTTGATATGGGAATAGCAGATGTCCAACCTGCAGCACCCAGTTCACAAGGGAGAAGGACTTTAAATACCTCCAGAAAGGTTGTCATGAGTGCATTTGCAAGGAATACAATGAATCGTTTGACCATGAGCAAAAGCTAAGAAGGCTTAAAGACAAGAAACATAAAGACAGTTACAAGTGTGATCATTGTCAAAAGACTTTTGCTGAGAAACGAAATCTTATAAGACACCAAAAGTCACATGTTTAGTTAACCTATCCTGCATTTAGTGATTTTAATTGGAGATGATTTGAAAGGACTATTGGATCAATCTATAATACATAATTGTTTTTGTTTTTAAATTATTATTATTATTATCGATTTTTGAAATTAATTGTGGTCATTGCAGCACACATGTACATCATGTTACTGTTCAAACCAAATTTTAAATCATTACAAATGTTGTGTTAGACTTTAACAGGAAAAATGAATAATAACCTTGTTGTTCAGGGGCAGATCCAAGGAGAGAGGTATTTAATCTAGGCAATTTGCCATAAGTGAATTTCCCTCTATGTTAAACATAATGCGAACATTCCATTGTTTATTCACTAAGATTTCTCTGTTTTCCTATTTTTTCCTTTGCATGTGCTTTGTCTTGGATTTCATAGTATGGGACCCAGACTTCTTACTACTTTTAGTGTTTGTTTGTACTGCTGTAGCCAAGTCATGGCTGCGCTTCCTCTTGGAGGTGGATTCTTGAAGTTGTACTGGTCGCCCTTTTGATACAACCTGACAGCTTCCACTACCACACTTTTCTGTTGGGCTGGACTCGGATCTTTTTTCCATTTCCAGTTTTTTTTCACCTCACTGGACCCAAAAGTAAAAAGAGCGCTTGCCAAATTAGAATGCCTAGATCTAGCAGCGGTTAAGGATGTTACCCTTTTTGCGAACCTGATTATTAGCCAAATTAAGGTCTCTTGAGCTTTGGAGCTTTTGAATTATTTGTTCACAAGAGTTTCTCAACAATTGTTCAGCATTTGCAATGGAATCATCCTCATCATCATCATTGCTCTGTATTGGTCCAGCAGTGCAGCAGTTTGGCCCTTGTTGTGCTGTTTCTATACTAGTGGATGCCTTTGTTGCAAAACCATTAGAAACATCAGTTTGTGATGTTTGTCCAGCATCACTAGAACGAAATGGCTTATAACAAGCAACAGGAAGTGTCTTTCCTATTGCTAGCCAGGCCAATTTCTGCCTCTCATGTGGATTACTGACTGGAATGAAGTTTATCCAGTCTGCTAGATTTGCCACCCACAGGACATACTGGTGTTTGCATGGGCTCCCGTCTTTACCAACCGTGCAGCTACATATCCCAAGAGTCATGTCCACTGTATAACTGTCAAAGAACCAATGAGACACTTCATAAATATCTCAATACAACTGGAATTTTTGTTTTTCAATCTGTAATAGATACATTCTAAACCTTCAACTGGTTGATCCACTAAGATATTAATGGAAATATTCCTAACAGCAGAGTAAGGGCTTGCTCTTACTCTGCTATAAAAAACTCAATAACCCTGCCAAGAAGGGAAATTACTAAAGGTACCCCACCCCCTGGACAATATATTACTCATGTTTTGGTCTTCCTTATGCTAAATCAACATCCTTAAAATGCAGCATATGGATGAACTGCAGGAATTATCTCATATGTTATGCATGTTATGTCCCCATGATTTATGTATTTTTGCTCCAAAGGGGAGGAGCCTAGAAACACTGCCCCCTCCCCCCTCCTTCCCCTATCAAGATAATTTGAATCAGACAATGGGGGAAAGATAGGAAAATAATGCCCACCCACACATGCCCTCTTGTACCACCAGAGCATTATGCTGTTGTGACGGCGAAGAAAAAACACTACTGACCTGTGACTGCTATCTGAAGAGCTTCCAACTTTGAATACATTATTTCCAAAGTTCTCTACAGTTGAGATGTAGGCATCAAGATCTTTTTTATCTGGGACTTTAAACCCTGTGCTTCCGTCTTTCCCTTTCCCAAAGAATCGATGACTGTACACGCCATCAAAACTTCCATCAGCAATACTAAGGAGCTTATTCTATTAGTGATCTTCTAGATTAATAGTCAGCTTGTCTAGAAGCCCAACAACATTGTACTCTTTGGTGCGCTGCAGAATTACATCCTTAAGAACCAAAAACTGAGGCTCGGCAAAATTGTTGGTGTGGTTCCCTCTAACAGGCAGTTCAGTTCTAAAGCATAGAGCAAACGATTCTTTGAATAGATTTTGCAAATAGCCGACTAGATTTGGGTATTTCTTGCAACGGCCATCATTAAAAAGTTCACTGAAGCAGTTCTCAAAATCTTGTTTTGTCTCGGCATATAAGGACCTCTTGAAAAGGGTGAGAAAATAGGGTCTATCTGCTTGGCTGATACTGTTCTTGCTCTCGTGAAGCCATCTCCAAAGTTGTTGGAGCATGTGGAAGATGCAAAGAAGTAAAACAGATGTTGGCCAAACAGACTTCAGAGCATTTCTTTCCTCTTTACAGTTGTCTGTTAGGATGACTTGGGGGCCTTGTTCCCGACCACGACCATTGAAGGCATACTCTGGTAAACAGGACCGAAGCATTTCAAAGCCCTGTTTAAGTGTACGCTCCTGCTCATCACTGGTGATCAAGATGCCAAGTGGAAATGCTCCAGATACATTGTTTGTGCACATTAAAAACACTTTAAGATTGTGCTCTTCTGTATTAGAAGTAGCATTACCAAAAACCATCTCACCAGACTGCTGCACTTCCTTGTGTACACGGTTCATGAGAGGCGTTACAATAGCAATTATCAGAGGTGTATCAACACCTTCATACATCTGGTAACAAGTAGTAACTTCAGGGTTGTCTTTCTTGTATTGTTGAAGCCTTTCGGAAAGTCTTTCAAACATCATAACGCCCTGTCCACCATACCTATCCTTACCAAATTGCGTTCTCGGCATAACTGCCCGATTGGCCTTTTTCCTGTGAAATTCCAATTCATCCTGACATGATTCTTTGAGTTCTTTCAAGTACTGTTGCCTTGCGATTGCTAGTGTATGCCCACTTTCAACCAACTTCAAAACCCTTTCTGTGCACTCAGGAGAAAGGTCACGGAAGTTAGAGGCCTCCAGAGTTTCAAGTGAATGGTTGTGTTCCCACCCTATGTTCACAGAACAACATCCCTCGCTGTCTATTTTGACTATCATCTGTAACGGGCAATTGGTGTTCTTTACTCTGGCAGATGGGTTCAAGTACAATTTCTGCTGTGGACCTTTACTTGGACTCCAGTTGCGAGTGTTGTGTTGGCGTCTATAGTACATGTAGTTTTGCAACACATAGCCGCTTGTTGGTACCTTCTTTGTCTTTAACTTCACTGAGATGCTGTTTATCACTTCATATTCGGATATCCACTGCTCCAGGTTTTCTTTCGTTATATCTTCGGTCAAAAAGTACACTTTGAACTTTTCTCCATTTCCTGAAACTGCCCTCAGGTAGTAAAATGAATCATCTGGCAGCGAAGCCAGAAAACTCTCCTTTGTTATTTCGGTCGATTCAAAAGATTTACTTTTCGATTCGACTTCTTCTATAGTTGAAGATATTAGATCTTTGAGAAAATTGTCAGGTTTGTCCGCCATTTTGATTTGATAAAAATCGCGATGGTTTGTAGGACAGCTAGTCACGCATTCACTGGCGAAAAATGTCTGCGCAGGCGCTGTGCAAATTATCACGTGACGTGATTCCGTGAATCTTATTGGCTCTTTGATGAAAACCGCTCACAAGCAAGGAAGGAAAAATGGCTGCCGTAGGACAGTCGAATACCTGTTGTTTTTGCCAGTTCTGTGAGAGATCGGGGGCAGTTTTATCGCCGATTTCAAGTGGAACGTATTGTCTGAAAAATTTTACGTTACGGTAACGTTTGGCTCAGAGATTCCAACTTGTGATCGAATAGAAATCGGTGATGTAAAACGATGTTCTCGCTGGAAAGAGCTGCGAAAAAGGTATGTTTTTGTCACATTTTATGATAATGCAAGTGTCTTGCCACCTGGTACAAAAAGTTATTATATAGAGTCAGAAGCGCAACTCTTGGGCTTTAGGTAGATACAGGAATTAGCTTGTACCAGGTGGCAGGGAAGGTGCAGTGTTATATAATATGTTGCCCATTTTTTGCACCATTACAGTAATTTTTGGCATACGGGTGAGCAGAATGTAGATGGTTCGATTTAGGGAAAAACCAGTACAGACTGTAATCGTATGATGGCGCCGATCTTGAAGCCTTTTGGTATTTTGAATACGTAATTAAGCTCTCTAGGCATCTAACGATTCCTAACTATTTCCAGATCAGATATATATGTTATATAATTTTCACCAATCTGGGCTGGAAACCTCTGGAAATAGAGTTCCCAGATACCTTTTTAATTATTATAATGTGAAAAACCATGACATCCACCACTACAATACTAGAAATAATGATTATTTTGGAAAAAAGTTAACTTAGAATGCAAGAAGCGCTTTTTTCTACAAAGGTGCAAAATTTTTTAATAATTCTTAGAATTTATGACTGTTTGAAACTTCCTTTTAATGTTTAATGTTCCCAGAATATTGTGATCTCCTTTTATTTTATTTTTTTCTTACCCAGGACCTGCATTGATAGCAGTTTTCTTCTTAAAACTGATACAGCAATCCTGTATAAATATGTTTGAATTATAATTATTATTATTAATTACATAAACAGTTATACATGTATGCTCATATTTAACTGAACAATTGCTAGTCTATTGAATTTCTCATCTTGTGCAACACTGTAATAAGTCAAAGGAAAAGCAAGAAGAGTGTACAATACATGTAGGTTGATTTCCTTACTAGTAATATTCAGTCGTAAATATAAAGTCACTGAGCAGTCGCGACCCATGGGCTTGTAATATTTTCATGAATATTTTGCTCAGAGAAAAGAGGAGACACTTACAGTTTTTAACAAAGGTTGTTCCCTGCATATGTCTTCATTTTAAACTACATGTATGCAAATAACTGCTTGGAATTTATGTATTATTGAGCAGATATAATTTCTAAATAAGTAAAGTTTTCAACTTTTCTGTCGGGATGATTATTCATTAGACAACCTAAAAACAATGCTGTTTGTAGATGATGTACAGTTAAAATATCAAATAAGAGTTTCAATTTAAAACAGTTTTGAAAGAATTTGATGGGGTGGTTGCATGATCGATTAGTCAGTATATGATGTCAACTGCAGTCGTAACATTTATTTTTATTTCTTTTTATTTTCCCTCTGTGTTAATGTTTTCTCAATTTATTTTATTTTCAAGATAGATGTCGTACTTAAATGGCATGTGCAACTGAGTAAAGCAAATTAATCTAGTATTTCTCTATTCACATAGATTCAAATCCAATAAGGATTTCTTGTTACCTTAATGCTAAGCAATAACTTTTTCACTCTTTTATTATTTTTTTATACCACATCCATGTTGCACAACATCATCATTGTTTTTGACGGGGTCTTAGTTTTCAAGGGACCTTATTTTTTTCTCCATGGTTGTTTATTTTAAATTTCATTTTTTTAAATGGATAGAAAAATAAGATGAAGTAAATGGTAAAACATAAAAACATTTACATATTACATTTACACTAGTAATTATTACTAGTGCCAGCAGACTTAAAAATATTAAAAATACACTGTAAATAAAGGAAAGAAAGAATTTATGCAAAGGATCTTGAATTACTTGCATTTATTAATGTTGGCTTAATTATTTATTCTTTCTTTAGGGTTGGCAGCATTGAAAGAGGCCTTGAAACCAGAGAACTGTTCAAGTATAGGACATCTTTTGTTCACTTTTAGTGCCATCTAACATTTCTTGCCACCAGGAAGATAAATTATAAATGTTATTGCAGTTTGAGAGTTTTGTTATTGGGCAGAAGAAAAGGGGGCCTTCTCTTGAATAAATTTTTTTATGATCATTTGTTTAGTTTCTGTAGTTCTTGCTTGAAAGTGTTTCACAGCAAAACCAAAAAAGGTGGATTAGATTTTCAGGCTTGGTTCAAGGCAGAATATTGTTACAGACCTACAGTTTGTATTTGATAAACAGTTGTTCAAATATACCCCACTCCATGCTCATGTGATGCTTACATAGTAGAAAATTATGAATTCCAAATGAATTGAAAATGGACTTTGAGAAACTCTAGCATATCCATGGAGATAAGCAAACTAAAAGTTATTTGTACACCTTTTTCTTTAAAACATTGGTATTATTACCCATATTTTCCCTTAATTTCTGAGTACAGAAATACTGCAGCCTGGTTAGCAAAGTTGGTTGTGTACCAGACTGTGCAGCAGTTGGCCTGGGTTTGATTTATGACCAGACAAACACTCAGGGTCTTTAAATAAATGAGGAGAAAGTGCTGCCTTTGCACTATCACCTGTCACCTGCAAATGGTTAGACTTTCTAGTCTTCTCTGATAAGGACAAAAAACCATAGGCTACATCTCATTGTACTTTCACTTAAATCTGACTCTGTGGGACATAAAAGAACTTCCGGGGACATAAATCTCAGCTCTGTCAGTGACCACCCCTAGTGTCTATCACAAATCCAAATTCACTGTACAGGGTTATTTCTAACTCATTACTTCAGGCTGCTTAACCGCAGATTACAATAATTTATTATATTATTCTGCAGCTTAAGCAGTCTGGCAAAGTGCCCAAAACAGTGTTGCAAATTATCCCTGAAAAGCCCCATGAGGAGTGAATGAGATAAACAAAATGAAATAAAAACCAACTTTTTTTTCCTCAAAATTCTCTCTTTTTGAAGGTAATAGCGAGTGATTGAAGCTGAGAATTTGTCTTCAATGAGAGGCCTTAAGGGTTGTGCATTTGAATGGCTTTTTGGCCCTTGGGGGCACAAATTTGAACAATTAACCTATCACCCTAAGTTTACAAAGTTCAAATACCTGGAGGGTTGCTTGGGGATGGGGGATGTTGAAGTTTTCACTTGATCAGTGCATTTTGTCAAAAATCAAAATTAACAAGCTATCACTGAAATTGTACAATTAATTTGCTTATTTACAAAGTGAAGCTGCATTTTTGTAAGCTCTCTTGTTTGAAATTGAATATGAATGGATATAAATGGAGAAATTTACAAGCAGTGGTCAGTGGCTGCCCATTATTTGCTTTTAAATCTTGTTTTAATCTTTTTGATACCAGAGTAAACAATGCAATATTTAGAAATAAATTCTACTTCCCATGTTTGAGAGAGGATTGCCTTTTATTTGTCACCGTCTGTGTAACAAACAAATGTAAAAAATTCAACATTGTGTTACCATGGAAATTCATTACCATTAAAGATATTGGATGATAACATTGTACCTCACTGTTAGTGATAACATGTCATGTTGTTAAGCATCAATGGACACTTTCTGTCTGGAATAATACCGTGTACATGACATTCCTTCCATTCATGTGTGCATGTGCTTTGTGGTTATTTACATGCATATTATTTCTGAAAGTACACACAAGTAAAACACAAGTCACAAATTTCAGTGTAACGTACCATTTTTTAATCACGTTTATATTGTGGCTCAAATTTCACTTTTATTCACTTTTATTTTTATTTTCCTTCCTTTTTGTGTTTGGTAATTTATGGTTATGGGGATAAGCTAAAGGAAAATTTTACTTAACCAAACAAAAATTTCAACCACAACATCTACATTAACGGCAATAACATAGCTACTTCAGGTCTGTTGTTAGACCTCATTGGAATAACAATCACTCACTGAAACCCACATCAGTTGTTTTGTAGAGACAGAGTTTGTAGCCTGTCTTTGAAATAAAAAGAACAGATAGTCAAGTATAGTGTTTGTTCGTAGAATTTTCTCTTAACTTAAGGTCGCAATGAAATGTCCGAAAGATAGTAGCTTTGGAGTGGAAATGTGGGCCGGTAAGTGGGGACATTTTCCCCTATCCTATCACATAAAAGGTGCAAAATCTTGAGACATTTCTTGTGAAATTAGACATCAGCATTACCAGTATTCATTTGCTTCTCGAGAGGCTCTCATCCAGTGACAAAGGTAAACCGCGCAATTAAATATTTACTTACGTTTCTACTCGAAAATCGAGTCGTAGACTCATCGGATTCTCTTAAATTACCATGGTACTCTTCACCTGCTCTGGTTTTTCTTCCTAAACCGGCAGATGAGCATTACTCCACAAGTACAGCTCTTGGCCGAGACCAAGAAATCTCACGTACACCCTTCTGATCTCGCGATAAACGTTTGTGTTTGTCTCCTTTCTTCCTTTCTTGTACAAACTTTAATTCCTCGGCACAAAAAAACTACGGTACAGAGATTTCTCGACAAAGACACTTTGAAAATTTTACGCTTATGTTTTCAGGCTGGTCGTAAAATTTTGAAAACTCCGCCATCATGCAGATCATCAACCGCCATTTTGATTGGGATTGTTGTTGCTGTCCAGGCTCCGCGCGCAAGCTGAGCTACTAAGTCACGTGGTTGAATTTCAACCAATCAGACATTTTTCGCCAGTGAAAGTCACGCATTGCTCTGATTGTCACGCATGTCGTCGGAGAGAGTCGGAAATATCGGTTCCTTCTTGGCATCGACCTTTACGATGGCATCAACCGTCATGAGAAATGGCATCGACCGTTTCAAATGGCGACGACCGTTGTGAGAAATAGCATCGACCGTTTCAAATGGCAACGACCGTTTACGAAAGGGAAATTTGCCTCAGCGACAGCGAATGAAATTTAGCGAGAGCGAATGAATATCAGCGATAGCGAATAAGTATTAGCGACAGCGAATGTAATTTAGCGAAAGCGAATGAAATTTAGCGATAGCAAATGAGTATTAGCGACAGCGAATGTACAATTTAGCGATAGCGAATAAGTATTAGCGACAGCGAATGAACAATTTAGCGACAGCGAATGTAATTTAGCGATAGCGAATGTAATTTAGCGACAGCGAATACAACTTAGCGAATATTGAAACATTTGGACGACCATAGTAATTTTCATAATACTGGTAATAATGATAATAATAACTAAAATGAATAACAAATAATTATTAAATTAAGCTGGCCGTGTGTGCGAGAGTCCAAAAAGACATGAATTCACAATGGTCCGAAGTAATCTTTAAGTTTTTGTGGGAAAGAGTGATGTCATTCCAAATTCGAGGGCGTTGCCACGAAGTGCAAAGAGTATTTATGAGAATAAAGATGACTCCACACAGGAAAGTTAGCCTCCTATGCCTATCGAAAGTTTCTATCGTGACAAAACTTTATGCACGCCATATTATGAAATATTTTTGTCCTTCTGAACAGCACTCAATGGCCGAGACAGAATTTGACTCTTGATTAGCGTTTGTTTGAAGTTCTATTTGTTTATCCCAGCACGCCATTTTTTTCCTTCTTTCTTTTCTCATTCGACCCAGGCTTTCGCGGCAGTTAATATTCAAAATGGCTGCGAGGATTATTTAATATGCAGAAACTTTAATTCGACCATTCCTGCTTTCGTCGTTGCAAGGAAACGAAGCACGTCATGGCCGACAACACAGCAAAAACTCTCAAAATTGCAAGGCTCGTTGCCTTAGCACATATCGTTGTCGGAGTGCTCTTGTTTATATTTGGAATCGCTGATCGTGTTCACGGTTACTTTTGGACTGGAGAAGGTTGTTTTGGCATTTGGTGTGGAGTATGGGTAGGTTGCTTGCGCAGTAATATTATCCTGAACTTGTTTATCAACAAGTCTGCACTATCACCTGTCTTTAAGAGTGGCGAAGGAAGGGTTTGTCAAACCCATCCGTAACTTAACAATTGGTGCACCCAATTGAAAAATTTAAGCTTAATTAAAGCTTAATTTGTCGAAGCAAAGCTCGTGGTAAGCTTAAAATTATCTGTTGCCCGATCCATTTCAACTTCGAGCTACTCGACAATTCTTTAGAATTTTACATCAGCTAACTGGTAATTTTTTTTACCAATTTAAATATCATATCACGTCTGAAATGTCGTTCTGATCATGAATTTAAAAACAGTCTTGCGTTAAGCTGCGTTAAGCTGGCCCGAAAATTGAAACTAAAGGCATGGGCGCATTCGGTTCAGAAGCGGAAAAACAGAATGACTTTGTGCACTGCCTGAAAATATTGCGTAGTATTTTATTTTTTATTTATTTATTTTTTTATATATATTTCCTTCCCGTTACGGCGTTACCCTGCTAGTAGAGTGGCTTCTATCTTTCCTGGCTTAACTAGAATTAAGATCAAAGTGAGTCTGCTTGCGGGGTCTGCACCTCCCTCTCAATATCCTTCCATTTTTTCATTTTTTGCTCTTTGTCTCCATCCTCATCCTCTTCCCCCAATGCTTCTTGTAAAAGCTGGACTTGTCAGTGGCTATGTTCACATTGTACTGCTTGTACAAATACAGTGTATTATAGTATGCAGTGCTGGAAACAGATTAAGATAGATAGATCATTTTAAAAACCAAATCTTGCAGTCAAAGCAATTAAATTACATAGGTTCAAAATTACAATGAGTGAACAGCATAGGTTTAAAATTACGAAAATTATCACAAATAGCTTTGTAAGAGGAAATAATTAAAACAATTGACAAAAGCAATAGTGGACAATGTACAATAGCCTACATGGCAGGAGAAATCAGGGAGGGGGAGCGAGAAAAAGTGAGGGGGGGATGACACCTGAAGGAGATCATTTATACAAATACATGTACATGTACATGTACTTGCGTGTACTCATGCATGAAGGTTGCTACACTTCATGGTTAGCATAAAACCTTACCTTAAGATTCTTAGTCAGACCTCAGCACTATTTACCACACACATTACAAAAAAGCAAAATAAGAGTACTACAGAATATAATTATATAATTTATGTAGAGAAAGTGGTAAGGAAGCCTTAGGAGAAACCGCAGGGCTTATAGAAGAGTTGTTATGTACTGTGAGACGGTTGATACAGTCACAGTTGAAACAAATAGACGGGAAACGTGTAAACATTTGAGAAAAAATAGCATGTAAGGTCAATTATAGAGATACAGAATTTAAGTACAGATAGTTGCCGTTGATATAATTTTTTTTATTGTTATAATAATTTTAACTTTAGGTTGGAGATTTTTATCTCCAATCTTCATGTTTGCAAATCCCAGAGAAATATTAATAAAAAAAAGTTGTCTGAATTATACTCCTTCTTCGTTATTGTTTGTTGTCACCATTTTGAATTTCTATTCTCGCAACATTTATTATCAATGATGAATAATTTGTGGGGCATATGCATATTTAATAATTGCACCATACTACATGTATTTCAAAAGTAAAGAATACCATGCCGTGCAATCAGTCAAGGTTCTTAACAAATAATGATTGGATGGTGGTATAATTATTTATTTAATTTTATGGATCATTGTATGTTGTGTTGTAGATGTGTATCACGGGAGCTCTAGGGATTCCAGCGAGTAACAGAGAGAGAAATGCCACTAGCATTGCAATGGTAAGGCAACAAATCTTTACCACTTAGAACTTGTTCTCCTCCCCTCCCTCCTGACCCCCTTAAACCTTCTGGAATACATGTAACTGACTCCCAAAATGCACAGAATGAAAGCTGACTTTTGATGACATATACATGAAATTATGTGTAACAGCTACATGACACTTCTCAGCTAATAACAGGTTGAAATCATTTTTTTGGGCTGAACAGTAATAAAAAGCAAGCTGAGACTTCTGCTAGTCAACCAGGGAGAAATGTGCATACTAATATAACATCATTGAACTGACTGTATCCTTACAATTTCTGAGTCTATCACATGGCATCACAGTTTTATTTTCCCTAAACATTAATGTACACTTTAAGAAGACCCTGAAATCATCAATAACCGTAAGCTCAAAGATCACAGCATTTCATACTGGTGACTTCACTGCAAGAGAAAACAGTTCTTTTTTTTTTTTTTTTAATCTGTTCAGTGTTCATGGCCTGCAGGAAATCATTGAAACATCAGCTGGCAGTTTGCAATTTTAAATACCTCAGGGTTGCTGAACTCCCACAACGTCAATTGCCAAACCCCATTAATTTCTTTTGTCTCATCATTGAACTTCCTCATTTAGTACACTGTGCTTTAAGTCATAAAGAATTGCTTGGTGTGGCATTCCCAACCACTTTAGGCAACTTTTGGCAATGTATCAGATTGGTTTCATTATGAGCCGGGTTGCATGACAAGCACTAGACTAAACACATTTGATTTAAGTAATGTAATGAATGTGAAGGCAACCATGCAACAACACTCTGGACACAAATGGGTGGATCTCGCTAGTAGAGGACCTTTTCCAGTTTAGCATTAAATTTTAGCCCCACCAAAGATAATTATTTGCAAGGGTCAGGTTATAACAAGTAGATGTTGCAAATTCTCGGAAAAAAATTCTGAGCCTCAAAGGTCATGCATCTGATTCCTGCTGGGGGCTTGGAAATTTTTTCTGAGAATTCACAAGGTGTACTTACATCAGTGTTCGACACTAACGCTTGCCCGATTGCCCGGGGCAAGTAAAATGATTCAATGGGCAAGTAAAACTACGGTAAAAGTTGCCCGATCGGGCAAGCAGATGTTTTGCTCCTGTCCACAGTGTGTCCAGCAGAAAATAAAGCGAATTGAAAACTCTTTGCCGTCAATTTATTTATTGTGTTAATATGGGTACCTACCTTGGGATATTTTCATACCCGTTAGCCGTAGATCGAAAAGAGATACATATTAGTTTGAACAAGATACAACGAAACGAGCACGAAACACTGTGCACAAAATCGTGGCCGCCATGTTTTTTTTAACCCGCAAAGAATGCTGGTAAATTTACCGTACCCAGGCTCCAAGTGGCTAAATTTACGCTTTGTATTTTCCCGGGATAAACGGCGAGCGAAGCGAGGCGGCGATTTTTTGGGCAACCAAAAAATACGCTAGGCAACAAAAAATAGATACCTGGTTGCCCAAAAGGCAATTTAGCAGGAAAGTTAGTGTCGAATACTGTACATGTACAGTCGACTCCTGATAACTTGGACCTTCAAGGGAAATTGAAAAAGGTTCGAGTTATCAGGAGTTTGAGTTATCAAGGGAAAAAGTAAATAGAAAATGGCATGAATGGAAAGGAAAATTGGTTCGAGTTAGCAGGAGGTTCGAGTTTGCAAGGGTTCGAGTTATCGGGAGTCGACTGTATTATCTTTTTCACTGTCATAGCATTGGGTGGTTGCCTCAGGTTCACTAGTACTAAACCTTGCAATAAGTTTTAATTAATGACTACTGATTAGAAGAAGCTGGTGGAATGGAATAATTTATTCATTAAGCATCAATATCAATTTTTAATCAAAGGAGATTTAGTCAGATTGTGGAAGTTTTATAAGTCTACCTTTAATATTAATTTCGATTAATAAACCAGTAACGAAAGGTAGAATCAACAACAAGTCTTCTATGCATACATGTAATTTACACAAAGAAGTATTGTATACAGTTGCAGTAGTTTTGTCTGCAATACAATTAAAATATTAAACACCTGGATATTTACGAATCTACTTTTTTCAAGCTCAGCCAGAATAAGTATTCATAAATTTATTAGAAGGTTCTTAATATATAACGTGTGTAAATGACGAATTTCAGCCTGTAGGTTCTTAATCCACTTGTTCTTTTATGCAGGTGTTTTCTGTACTTGTCGAAAGTTCACAATATTTTAATTTCTTCCTAGTCTGGAGCTTTCATGGGCCTCTCCATCACGTCATCTGTGTTTGGTGGTGTAATCATCATTTGCTACAGCATCTCCATTTCAGTGTACCATTACTGGGGGTATAATCATTATTATGATAAGAACCATTCAGAGATGGCTATCACAGCAATCATCTTGATTCTTGGAATTATTGAGTTTGGCATTGGAATCTGGGCTGCTGTACTGTGCTGTTTTCTGACTAATTGTAACTGCTGCATCACAGCAGCAGACCAGGTATGGAGTGACTTGAATTTGTCCAGTGGAGATTAAAATACCCTACTGACATGTAGCATTAAAGCATCCAAACTACATGCAGTATTAAAATTGGAAGGACATAGGTTCAACTCCTGTTGTGAGAACTCAGATTTTCTTTTTCCCAGTATATACCTGCGTCACATCCAGGTGGGAGGGAGGCGGGGGGGGGGGGGGGGGGAGGGGGTACTCCAGATTTAGAGTGATGGGGAGATCAAATGGGGGCAACAATCAAAACAAAGAAAAGTCCCTGGAGCTTCCAAATAAAACCCAGAAAAATTGCTGGATCAAAAATTAACCCCAAAAATCCCATGCTGAATTTCAAGCCTTAAAAATTTCCAGAAAGGATTAAATGATACATGTACATGTATAACACGATAGTCATTCTTATTTCTAACAACACCAGTGTTGATAAAGCCAGGCGATAAACACTATGGATGTCAGAGAAATCAGTTGAATGAATTGATGCCTTTATCTTCAGATTGTTTTAAATACCCCAAAAAATCCCTACTTAAATCAAGCCACACAAATAAATACTTGCCAAATTTTTCTACCCCCCAAAAAATCCTGGAATTGAAAATTTCAAACCCATAAAAATCCTTTGATCATGATAATCCCTTTCACTTGAAATCCAGGGTACCCCCACTGGGTGTCACTTACATGTACACTGAAAAAAAAAACGTGTACAGTATATCAAGAATATTTTTCCTCTTTATTTACCATGAATCGTCTATTTGTATGGCTTGTGACATTTTAACCATGCTATAGAAAAAAGGACTTACAAAACATGATTGCATTGCTTCAAGTTGCGATTAGTTCATTGCATTAAAACTTCATTCTGTTCTGATTGATTAGAATAATTTAATACCTTGGGTTTGATTTCAGCACTCTTGAACTGATAAAAATTGCTCTTTAAGTCTACTACGACTGTATATTCATGTCTGTTTAGCTTAACCTTACTGTAAACATATTTTTACTGCCATTATGTATGATTATGATGTATGATTATTTATTAATAAATGGTAACAAATTAAAAATATAATTATATAGTTACATTACACACTGTATGCACAGACCAAATCAACATGTACAATGTACAATTTACATGTAATGTCATAAACATTACAGGCAGTCACTGAGTTCAGCTGTTTTCACTGTTCTTGGCGATTTTCAAAGCTGTGATTTTGCAGTCAAAATCTGACTGAGAATTCACCATGGAGATCTAGGGTGACCTGAATGTGTAAATTGCATTATGACCTTTAAAGAATCTTACTGCTTTGCATTATTACATACATGTATGAACACACTGATTATTACTTAGTCAAATGAACAAGATACTGGTGACAAATGTTCCCTAAGGAATATACTGGACTTCTTGTTTCCAAGTACATAGACGTGACCGTCATACAAACTTTGAGTTTGAATGATCAATAAGCTTACAGATGGAGTTTTGCTTATAATAAGCATGTCTGTAGAGACACCATAAAAGTTTACAAAACCTTTTTTTTTTCTTTCAAAATTTTAGCCTCGAAACTGAGGATGGGGCTGATCTACTAGTGCAGCTTATCTGCTGGTGTTTACGCTAAGTACAGTGTAACAGGGCCCAGGTTGTTTTATAAGCTAATTTGAAGCTAATGGTAAAGAAAAATCTAAGTTTAAAGTGAGGAACAAAAATTATTTTAAAGAATCTTTATTGATTAGTAATAATTTATTAAACTCAAATAAAAGTTTACATTAACCCAGGATTAGCTTAATCGGACTTTGAATAACTGGGCCCAGAAGTTTTAATCCTTAATCTTTCATTTTGTTGGTTGTATCTACATTGAAGGCAACTTCAGTTGTGTATGTGACTGGTCAGGGTACGGTTTCTGGTGGTTATGTCATGGGGCAAGGTCCCGGTGGTGTGCCTGTGGCCATTCCTATGCAGCAAACTGGAGGTGTTGTTACAGTTCCAGGTGCTTATCCTCAAGTGGTCCACATGCCTGCCACTGGTATGGTCCAGGTTGCTGGCCAGCCTCAAATGTACCAAGTGTCTACAGCTGGGGCTGCAGCAGGACAGCCTCAATTGGGGTATGTCCCTACATCTGGGGCCCAAATGGTCATGGTGCCTAATCCTGGTAATGCAGGGGTCCAACCTCAGGTGGGCCATACGCCCCTTCCTGCCGGGGCTGAGGGAGGTCAGCTGCAGATGGTCCATGGGGCTGTAGGCGCAGAGGGGGGTCAGCCTCAGTTTGTTAGAGTGACTCCGGATGGCCCTATGATGGGAGCACCGGGAAACCAGTACACACAGATGCCGCCACAGTACAATGCCGATGAACAAGTAAGGCAGATATACATGAGACACCTTTAAAGTGCATGTACCTGTGGAGACTTTTTTGGCTATTGTTCATCATGTGCGACTTTTTTCACTTCTGTTTTATACAAGCGCCAAACGACCGTAATTAGCAAATTTGGAAGCAGATTGTTGTAATTACAGTGACCGTGGTCAAAAAACTTCCCATAATTCTGGTTGCTTCTTATAACCGGGTGTTTAGGTGAAATTTTCATTTTGCATTTACTTGTACTGTTACAGTCGTGTTTTAAAGTTAATAGTGCATCTTATGACCGAGTGCGCCTTATAACCGAAAAAATATGGTATGCACTGCAGATAAAAGTTATGTACTAGAAGAAAAGGTTCTTGCAGTTATCTTCCCCATGAGACTGTTGCGAAAAAACCTGAGAAAAAAAATCGGGCTTGAATGTTCAAGCCTGAAATTTTTCAGGGTTTTTTGCGACAGTCTGCGAGAATCTTTTCTTCCATATACTGTAAGTAGCACATTTTCCAGCTGACCCTTAGCACCCAACACATGCTATTAGTTTATGATGAATTGATACATTTAGTTCAATTCTTTTATTGTTTTTATTTCTTTCTTTGTAGATTCCTGTCAAGACCTAATGAAGCATGGCATTTCTGTTTGAACATTGTAGTGTGATACAGTCATATTTAGGCATTACTCATGCACCCATAGGGAGTGGGGGATTCCCATATAAAAAGTGGCAAGGGTGATCATCAGAAATTTTGAAAAGAAACCCTAAAAGTTACCAGAATTCTATTTTGTGGGTATGGTGTAAATAGTTTTTACCCCAAAAAGGTACCAACTCTAAAGCAATACACTAAGTGACAGTTGGCTGACATTTACTTCTTCTCATATTTCTTGGCTCAGTTAACTCTAAAAGGTACCCCCATACTTATTTTAGTACACTGAGGTGTACCAAACCACGAATTTTAACCCCCAAGGGTAGGTTGATCGCACCCATCATTTTTATATGGGATTCACCCCCCCCCCCCCCCTCCTCCCTCCGCAGCACGTTTGAAAGCATTAATTTTAATTGCATTTTAATTGCTTTGACACATACCTACAAACATGAGTTAAGCTTCTAGTAGCAGGTGGTCTTTGCTAAGCTTTGTAGAGCTTGTCGAAGTAGATTCCCCTCCAACCATAGAATATGGGATGTAACCTTATTTAGTAGTTGTAATTAATAAGTGTTAATTACTGTAGCCTGAGTATCAGACTTTTTTTTTGGGGGGGGGGGGGGGGGAGGGGGAAGAGAGGAAGAGGAAAAGGCTTTCCCTCCCCCTCCCCCGCCCCTTCCCCCCTCCCCTTAGGAAGGCCTGATACTCAGGCTATATTTACTGTAAATACGTTTGGCACAGCGCTTATTACACACAACCAATTTTGTAGTAACAAAGAGGCTATAAGGAGTTATGAACTCCCAACGTTAGACATGATAGGCAGAAACTCAACAGTTATTGATTCAAACATCAATATTTAGTTTGACTTCACTCTTGTCATAAGTAACTATTTATAGTCTTGATGCTACACTGACGTTTTACTTAGAAGACTGAAAGTCACTAAGAATAACATAGCGTTGCCATAAGAGTGAGGCTGCCCCTTGTAAGTTAAGTTTTTATTTGTAAGTTATTTTGTAATTCAAACTCAACTAAGTTATTTTGTAACTCAGACTAAACAACTGTTGAATCAAATGTCAATTTAATTTGACTGCACTCTTGTCATAAAAGTTGTTACTCTTTGTAGTCTTGATGTTACGGTGTAAATTTTACTTAGAAGACTCAAAGTCACTTAGAATAACATAGCGTTGCCATAAAAGCGAGGCTGCTCCTTGTATGGAAAGTTTTCATTTATAAGTTATTTTGTAATAGCCATTTTATTTCTTGACTGGTTGAACTATGTAAGGAATAGGGGGAGGGGGAGGGGGAGGGGGAGATAGAAGCAGGGCGTGAGACCGAGAAGCAATGCTCTCACAACTTGAAAAGCAATCCACTCACAATGTGACCAGCGGAGTTTGAATTACCAACCGCCGTTCGGCAAATGAGCCCACGCGAGGAAAGCCGGACCCGAGGCGACCCTAAGTTTGAATCCGCTGACAAAAGCCTCCATGAACCCCCCCCCCCCCCCCCCCAGTTATATGAAGTACCGGAGCAAGCATGCTAAACATTAATTTAATTAAACCTGCTGTATTTATTATTAATAAACCGTTTTTGCTTCGTTGTTTTGTTGCCCCATTACAGAACTCTCTTTTAGAATTGTTCATATTCACGCGAATTACAGTCAGATGGCTCCATGGTCAGATCGCTCCAACAAAAGTTAGATCGCTCCTTCATAAAAGTTAGATCGCTCCACAACAGAAGTGACTTAGCTCCATATATAAAACTAGACAAATTTTGTTAACAGAGCTGCCCGATGTTGTCCAAATATATGTAAGTCAGTTCAGGTGCACACAGCTTCGATTACCATATACGCGTCCCCAATCATTTTGTTCGATTACACTTTTAGCTAATTCAGCACACACAATTTTGCATACATTCCAAACTTTAGATCTTGTTTTTCTTCCAATCTTTTATTTGTCTTCTTAGAACTACTTTACAAACTAACTCAACGATCAACAGTAGAACTAATTACTCGATCATTGCGATACATCTTGAACGATCTGTAAGAGATAATGTACTTTACACTATAAAGTTCACTTCTGTTGTGGAGCGATCTAACTTTTATGATGGAGTGATCTAACTGGGAGCTATCTGACCGGTTGCCATTCACCCTGGCGTGCCAGGCATGCATTCTTTTCTTCCAAAACGACAAAGGATCTATTCTCCTGAGAATATCACTTGGTTTGTAATCGGGGCAATTACACTGTAGCACATAGAGCGAATAAGGTCTAATGTCACTCGGGGTGAATAAATGAAAAAGAACTTCATATTGTTTGTCGAAAGACTTTCATCTGTGTCTAAAGCCGCCTCAGTAAAATGTATCGTTTCCCATTTCTCTCGTCAACTTCTGGGAGACAGAAAAATAAATCCTGTCTAGAGTAGTAGAGAAATGAGCGTTCTGGCTCAGGGACACAGGGACACAGTGCTAAAACAATAGCCAGGGGATTAACGTCATCAAAATTGATGACATCATCATCTTAAAATAGAATGAATGTTCTGAGCAAGGGACACAGGGACACGTCATCAAAATTGATGACATCATCATCTTAAAATAGAATGAATGTTCTGAGGAGGGGACACAGATACACAGTCACATGACAATAACTTGGGGATTAACCCCACGATAGCATCATAGTTTAAAATAGATTAAAATGATGTCATAGACTTATTTTTAACCACAGTGGTCTATAGATTTTTTATTATAAAAGATATCATTTTAAGGATAAAACAGTATCTTGAATTTGGAGTCAGTTAGTGTTTATCATTGTTTGACTTAACATGGTTCGACGAAAATGTAAACATTGCCCGGTCCCAGATTGTCAATCAAAATTTTTAGTTCGACTAGCAAATCATTTAAGTCAAGTACATGAATTTTCCGAATTGGAACGCAAATATTGGTTACAGTTCGCTAAACTACAAAGTATCAAGATGGTTCGTGTCATACATGAAAATAAAAATAATAATAATGAAAACTATTTGCATTTGGATGTTAACATAGAGAGAAAGAAAAAAATACGATAATAAACAATATATGAATTAAAAAAACCCTTAAACAATCTCTTTTTAAAAACGCTAAGTTTTCCCGTGTCTCTAAAATGCTTTGATAAATTATTGTAGATTTTTCCTCCACGGAAGGCGAAAGCCCTTTGGCCACTCGCAAGCTCCAGGATCTACAATTTCTAAGCTAAAAAATCTGCATTCGGAAGTCTTTTTATAAAAAACAAAACACAAATACGCGCGACACCCACGCGTGTGTCTGACTAAAATAAAGACACATAACGACGAATGGCCCGTTTGTTTTCTTTTTTGCCGTTTTGGCGTGGTTTTGGTCTTTCAGGCCTGGTTATGGCCTTTCTGGCCTGTGTTTGGCCTTTTCTGACACTCTATATAACCTGACTTTTACCGAAAACTCGGAGATAATGAAAAATATTTGTCGTGTGTGTTTCTCGCCTAAATTAACTAAGCACCTTTCCCGCCTAATGACTAAAAAAGATTCGTTTCAGGTTGAGCTTTGTTGAAGATTAAGGAGTTAATACAGTCTTTGTCGGCTTTGTTTATTTCAGCGCTCGGACTAAGAATGTTCCGGTTCATAAATTCCTTGCTCCTAAATTGTGCGTGTTTAAACACACACACACACACACACAGATTTCACAATGTGTATATCTTAATAGAGTCGATGATGTTTGATGTTAATGACTGTCCACCTTTACTTACGTTCACAAGCGTCAATGCGCTTTTGGTTTCAGATCAGAGATATAAGCTCTTGTGCAACCTCTCTTTACGGTCCGTTACCCACTAATTATGCAGAAGCAGTGACTTAAACCAAAACCTACATTTGCATAAAAACTCTACGGAAAAAGCCAATTAACTTATCATAAACAATAGACAGCTTAAGTTGGTAGAAATAATCAATTAAAACACAATCAAAACACGCGACTACTAAATGCTTGCTATTAAACAACGCTCATTACTTGAGAGACCTAAAAAGAACTTTATTGCCTTTAGATAGAGAATAAAAAAAATATAAAATTGTTTAACTACCAGAGATTTTGAAGGAATTAAGGTAACTCTCAGCTCTATATCCGAATCGCCGAGTTTGCTTTCGTATGTTTATAAAAGTCATCTGTTCCTATAGCTCAGAACGGGTTATGTCTGATTTAATTGTTGCTTTTTTAAGGGAATATATTGGTTCCATTACGGCAACTTAATGTGGACAGCGGTATCGTTATCTGTAAACGTTTTAACACGATGTCTAATTGGCGGCAAGAAAATTAAGGATAATTCAAACAGCGAATTTCAATTTTTTTTTTTTTCAAATAGTTGAATGTTATGATGACACTTGGGCTTGTCTTTTTGCACTAAAAAAATGTTACCCTCATTGAAATGGTTGTGTAAAGATGCAATAGATTGTTAGTACTTATCCGTTAATGAGTTTATTTTCTAGAAAAATGATTTTCCAATGATGCAATTGGTAGCCTATTGGCGTTGATGCAATTTCTGGAAATGAATGGCAAAAGGAGCCCTGTTGATGCTTTTGAATGTTAATACATATGTAAATGTCGTTCTTGGAGGTTTCTTTCGCGTAACTGAAGTTTATTTTTGGTTATATGTTGACCTTAACAAAACACCTATTGACACGAACGAATATTTTCTATAAATGAACGCAAAAGGTGTATTTCTGTTTTTGCAAACCTTGCCTCCTCTTCCTCCTCCTCCTCCTCCTCCGCCTTCTACTCCTCCTCCTCCTCCTCCTCCTCCTCCTCGGGGAAATCCTCCACCTCCACAACCACCACCACCGGTGGTGGTGGTTGTGGAGGTGGAAGTTTTCCCCGAGGAGGAGGAGGAGGAGGAGGAGGAGTAGAAGCATAAACATACGAAAGCAAACTCGGCGATTCGGATATAGAGTTGAGAGTTACCTTAATTCCTTCAAAATCTCTGGTAGTTAAACAATTTTATATTTTTTTAATTCTCTATTTAAAGGCAATAAAGTTCTTTTTAGGTCTCTCAAGAAATGTGCGTTGTTTAATAGCAAGCATTTAGGAGTCGCGTGTTTTGATTGTGTTTTAATTGATTATTTCTACCAAGTTAAGCTGTCTATTGTTTATGATAAGTTAATTGGCTTTTTCCGTAGAGTTTTTATGCAAATGTAGCTTTTGGTTTAAGTCACTGCTTCTGCATAATTAGTGGCTAACGGACCGTGAAGAGAGGTTGCACAAGAACTTAAGTCTCTTATCTGAAACCAAAAGCGCATTGACCCTTGTTAACGTAAGTAAAGGTGGACAGCCATTAACATCAAACATAATCGACTCTATTAAGATAGATACATTGTGAAATCTCTGTGTGTGTTTTAACACGCACAATTTAGGAGGAAGGAATTTATGAACCGGAACATTCTTAATCCGAGCGCTGTAATAAACAAAGCCAACAAAAGACTGTATTAACTCTTTAATCCTCAACAAAGCTCAACCTGAAACGAATCTTTTTTAGTCATTAGGCGGGAAAGGTGCTTAGTTAATTTAGGCGAGAAACACAAACGACAAATATTTTTTCATTATCTCCGAGTTTTCGGTAAAAGTCAGGTTATATAGAGTGTCAGAAAAGGCCAAACACAGGCCAGAAAGGCCATAACCACGCCTGAAAGACCAAAACCACGCCAAAACGGCCAAAAGGAGACAAACTGGCTATTCGTCGTTATGTGTCTTTATTTTACTCAGACACACGCGTGGGTGTCGCGCGTATTTGTGTTTTGTTTTTTCTAAAAAGACTTCCGAATGCAGATTCTTTAGCTTAGAAATTGTAGATCCTGGAGCTTGCGAGTGGCCAAAGGGCTTTCGCCTTCCGTGGAGCAAAAGTCTACAATAATTTATCGAAGCATTTCAGAGACACGGCAAGTCTTAGCGTTTTGAAAAAGAGACTTTTTTAAGAATCTTTTCAATTCATAGTTTTTTTCATTATCGTATTTTTTTCTTTCTCTCTATGTTACCATCCAAATGTAAATAGTTTGAATTATTTTTATTTTTATTTTCACGTATGGCGGAAAGGCCTCCAAAGAGGAGCTATACAATAAAGTATTTATGCATGTACTATATGACATCATGTATCCAAAAATAACTTCAAAAACCTGTCAAACCGGTGATACCGCCCATGACTGCCATAAGTTAAAAATAGAGCATGACATCATTGATAAACCTGTCAAACCAGTTCATAACCTGTTGGTAAGGCTAAAATAAAATATGACGTCATCCTATAATGAGTAATCAAGACAATAGGCGGTGACATCATCGGTGTTAATTTATGCCCCCGCGTATTAATGAGAATCCCCCGCGAAAAAGAGGCCTAACTGGTCCCCCCCTCACTACTCACACCTGGTGACAAAGTATACCCTTGAAGCACAAGCTGTCAATCATCTTTCGCGGTAAAATCAGAAATGCGATTGCTCGCCGGAAAATCATGGAGCCTTTGCAACGGAACTCTTTACTCTTTATTTTGTCTTTAATTTTAACTCAGAGAGTTTTAACATTACAGGAAATGCATAGGTACTTGATTGTTTACGAGTACTTGGCGACAAAACAAAAGAACAGGCGACATCTTCTGAACTGAAAATCGATGGTTCAGGCTGTCTGTAAAGATGAAATTCAAATACGATCGTAAGTTTAACTATTTGTATCGGCTTTTGCTTCTTTTTTATGTTTACTAACACATTAAAGACTGTTCCATGGAGTCCTCAAACTGCGAGGCGTATCTCCAGCCATCTATTTTGATTTTTTTGGATTAATTTTAGTTCACGGCAAAATGTCTATCTGTTCTGGCACCGCAGCACGTGGCTTTCAGTTGGTTTCCCTTTTCCTATTGGTCAAGTACGTTCTCAAGTGTGGTGTTGGCCATACTTAGCGGCGTACTTCGGCTTCTTTGAACTACGAACGTTTCCATGGTCACTAAGTAAAGTTTAAGTTGGTAGGTTTTACCCCTTCACACTCAAAGTAGGTTTCAAGTGCACTTAGATTATACTTACAAGCTCTAGTGTGAAGCCAACAAGTATCTGGTGACCTCTACTTGAGAGATAAAAATCTGCCGATTTTATTTTTTGGCGGGAAATCAACCATAGCTTCTTAGGCGCAGGGCCTCTTAAATTATTCTTTTGAACCTTTCTTTAGTACTTCGACTTACAGCTGTTTTAAACGGAAAAAGGCCGAAAGTTTTAAGTCCAAACATAGCTTGGTATCGAGTGTCATATGCAACGTCTTTAAATCCAAGTATTTTAGTCTTGTTAATGACCACTCATCATCATTATCGGTATTCCCCGTAAAGGTTTGTGAAATCCTTTATAACCTTTGTTTTTTACGTATAAGAAATCTTGACTAATGTAAGATTGACGAAAGCAACCAGAAGTTGTTGGAATTAAGGAGCAGGTCGGTGAGCGAGCAAAACAAGCTGCAAGGTACTGGGGAAGCGGCAGCGAAGGATCTGTCAGAAACTCCAAAAGTAAGTTTGATAAACAACAATTCAAGTTTTCTTCAGTGTTTATTTATTTATTTATTTTGTTGTTGTTGTTGTTGTTGTTGTTGTTAACAAAAACTACTTAATTAGCAACGCTTATAGAATATCAAAAAGGTTTTAGATTGAACGTCGCAAAACCAAATCCAACGTAATTACTCTGACGAACCACAAAGACGTAAGCAGTACAATGAACCAATCAAAATTCGAAGGGAATGCATGTGACCCTTACCAAGAGCAAGTCAATGTTAGTTTTGGTTTGGCTTCCATTGATTGAGAAAATGGCGCGGTATAGAGAGCAGTATAGCAAAACAAAACCAAACGCGATTTGCTTTCGATACTCAAATGAAAAGCACTCCAGAAACCTGTAGCATTGCGACTATTTGGTTGTCTCTCCGAAAGTGAATCACACGAAAGTCTTCACCTTCCAAACAAACAAATCCCGTTATATTTCTCAGACTGACAAGTGCCTGGAGTTCACAGCGATGCTTTAAAATCTATTTATAATGATCAGGCCCCAGTTGTTCAAAGGCCGGATAACTTTATCCACTGGATAAGGCACTCTTCAGCGTCTAAAATATACTTCACGTTAAATGTTTTCCAAGGTTTTCGTACACTCGCCAACTAAGCAGTGGTTACAGTGCACATATTCGGTTGTACAAGAGGAAATCCTGAAATCTTTGCACAGATTGAAACTGTTCGATAGTGACTTATCCACTGGATAAGGTTATCCGGCCTTTGAACAACTGGGGTCAGGGTGGTATTTCTAGCTGCTAGATCTGTTGAGGGCTCTTGACACAATAAGTCATAACATTCTGTCATCTGGCTGTTGCCTTGCCTGAAGGTTTGGTTCCTGGCCGCTTTCGAAATGCTATTAGCAGACAAATGCACCTTAAGGTGCAACAATTTAAACGTTGATGGTTTTACGCTGATGACTTACATGACAGTTTCACCTGTTCAAAGACAATGAGCAGGCTATGTTCCCCAAGGTACAGCTTGAAGGTTGCATAACTTAGCCCTCTAGCTGCAAAGTTATCAATGAACCGACTGAAATGCTTCTTACGTGACTCAAGAGGTGGTAGAGGAAGTGGGTGGCCGGATAGTGAGGTTTTAAACCAACATTTCCAAATACCGATTCGACCTGGAAACAGTGGAGTGAAGAGCCACTCCATGGATTCTAACGAAATTTCCATTTATTATTTATGTAATTTTTATTACAACATTGTTATGCAGAAGGATGGTTTCAGATGCTTACTGCTTCCTTAGCGATCAAAAGAATTCCAAATGAGGCTCGATTCATTTCCTTGTCTAGGCTGTACACTGATGGCTACTTGGGACAAAAAAATTTCCATATTGGGTTTCGTCGCTTGTCTCTCTGCCCATGGCGAATATATTTTCTGCCAAACCGACCGTTATTACAAAGTGATAATTTTGTCCCTAGGACATAAAATTTTGGTTCAGTTAGCTAGGAAAGAATAAATAGAAGTAAGAAGGGGAAAAACTAAAACAAAGAAGGCAAACTTTCAATGCAGTTATTTTAGAACACAATTTCCCACTTTCGAAAAGGCCGTCGTGTAAGTTCTGTTAAAACCTGTCCTTATATTTAAAATTTGAAAGTTTAAGTACGTTTCTATCCTTTTAACTACCATTAACAATTATTCCATGAGCGCGCGTTGGATATAAGATGGTAAATAGCCAACGTTGGCTATAACTAATCTCATATCCAATAAGCGCGAATGGAATAATTGTTACATTAAATTCTCCGCGTTTGGATATTGCTATTGAAGTTTACTGTATTTTATTTGAAGTAAAAATTTCTTTCAAATTAAAACTACCGGATGTTGAGGCAACTTCCGACAAAAGCGCGCGAAACGTAATGATCACATGACACGTGCAGCTCTTTGCAAACGGAGTTGAATGAAAAATCGAAAGCGAAGAAGATCGGACACAGTCGGACATCTCAAATTTAAGAAACGTTTAAATGTACGAGTTACAACCTTTCTGAGACAAGCATTCAAGTGCTTTTGAAGTTTCAGCTCATCAAGAAGCGTAGTAGTTGTGCACATTTGAGCAAATGTTTTGCTGTGTGGTGCCGAGCGAAGGAAGGGATTAAGGACGGCTTTTTTTTATGCTGAACTGAATTCCTCGCAGAAGTTTTAAAACAATTCAGGCAAGTCCAAGTGCACGAGGCTTAACCTCACTGAGACAAGCATTCAGTGCAAGTTTTTCAACTTCAAGCTTTTCGAGAAGCGTAAGAGCTGTGCCCATTTGTGCAAATGTTTTGCTGAGTGGTGCCGAACGACGGAAACGAACAATATGGCCGCCGCTCGTACGGATTTCATAGATGAACTTTTCCTGAAGTCCTCGTAAATGCGTAAAAACATAAACGCCGGCATAAAGTTCTTCTTGAGAAATTTCTTCGACTCTTACCGCCAGGATTTGCAAGCCATCCTGAAATTTTTGAAGGTCACCGGTTGTTATAATTGTTGTTGTTGTTATGTGATCTAAATCGTAAAATCTTGCAATTTTAAAGATTTTAAAGGAAACTTCAGAGATACGTACCATTAAATAGTGTCATATCGAACTTTGTGGCTTTTATTGTTGTTATATTGAAATGGCATTGTCTGGTATTTCTTTCTTTTCTTTTTTTTTTTTACCCTTCATTTTCCGGAGAACGCCGAAAAAAAAATTAGCTTAGCGACACCTGTGGCAATCGTTTTCCATATAAGGTCAAACTACAGTATATGAGCTGATAACCGGGATTTAGTGAACCAATCAGAACACTAGAAATGCATTATCCGAGGCTGAGAATTTAATAATTGTCTTTATCGCGATCCTGGGGGATCTTCCCATTGCGCTGAGACGACGTTATTTTGCGATATTGTCGTCTCAAAATGACGGTTTCTGATTGGCTCAAAAACTGTCATGTAAGCATGACAGCACGGCACTTAAACGGGTTCGGCTCGCACAGATCAAAATTGAACATGCGACGTTGGATGGTGTTGTTTATTTCTTTTCATTTGAGTTTACAAAGCTTCTGAAACTGTTCAAGGACCACTTATAAAATTTTTTTGTGGTGAACGTGTACCATGATACAGCGGATACAACTTTTTTCTTGAAGGTAAGCGAAAAAGAGTGATTATAAATTCGATGAAGCATAAGAGAAATTTACTTAAAAGACTTTCTTGAGTGTGAAAGCGGCCACGGTAAATAACAATGAGCTTAAATTCCAATAAAGTATGGCATTTTCAAAGCAAAAGGATCTGTTTCTTTTCTGATGTCTCTTTATCTCTAGAAAAAATTGCTCGAAGAGCTCTGCTGCGTTCTCTTTCATGGCCCAGGTCTGTCAATTTGATATTCTTGTCGTAGCGCCGAACGGCAGACTCGGCAATTTTTACAGTATTCTTCGCCGCTTGGTTTCTTTTAAATTTCCAAATCTCCACGGCATCTAAGCTAGGATAACAATGCTCTGTTTTCATTTTTGGGCACTAGTATGGTTGCTCTTTTTATTCTTGCTTCTGGTTGTGAGGTTTATTCATCACTGTTTTCTTGTTGTTGTTTATATCTCGGAGGGAAAAAATTTTCAATAAAATTTGCTGGTAAAATGTTCAAACCTACTAGCTCGTCTATTTCATCAATGGTAGGTGCTTTATGGACTGTAAATTTTTGCATTTTCTTTGTTTTAACGTAAAAATTAAAGCCAAAAATTCAAATTACCCGCCCCGAGAAAAAATTTCGCGAACAGATATTACCATGGCTACAGTTTAACTAAAGTATAAGAATTTCTCTTTCAATCAGCGCTCGATTTGTACTTTATTCGTTTTCTCTCTCCAACAAAATGTCAGTATCGCGATAAGAAAACTAAATTCGATTTTGAGACGGCATTACGACTTTATATTGACGGCGTTGAGAGAAAATATATTCCGTATTGGACTCCTTCGCTTCGCGACTCCGCCCAATATAAAGTCAATATAAAGTCGTAATGCCGTCTCAAAATCGAATTTAGTTTGTAATATGTCGTTGTTTTTTCTTTTAGTCATCGTCGCAAAAGGCGACGAGCCATTGTCTTACTTGCCCGCTTTGTTGAGGTACAATAGCAATGATGATCGAAGATGATTATGATGACAATGATGTGGATTCTAAAGGATTAAGATTGGTTGTTAAAGTGTTCTCGTTCCTTACAGTCGAAAATCAAGTAGATTCAAAGTGAATTAACTGTGCAATATTTGCCAGTCGAGAGCCTATATCAACAACAAGTTTAAAACAGATGATCATCAAACAACTTTTCCGATATCCATTTATTCAACGAGCGAAACTAACAGCGTCCAATTTGAATCAAACTGTTTCAAGAAACAGTTATGTTTATATTTGACAGGAAAGAGGCACCTTTTTGGTCAAAACTGGCAGAGATGGAAATGACAGCCGTAGAGAAGGTTGCATCACTGACAATGACATCCAAGGATATCTCGAAGCAATTCTACAATACCATGAACGTGAACTTAAAATTGCAAAGGAATCGGGAGACAAATTTCAAGAGTTTCAGGTTTTTTGGAATCTTGGGGACGTTTATCACAGACATGGAGATTTCATAAAGGCCGTACACTACCATGAATGTTGCCTAGAAATCACAAGAAAGGTGGGAGACGTCTTTAGGGAAGGAGATGTGCGTTGGGTTCTAGGTGACGAGTATTTTAAACTCGGAGATTACAAAAAAGCCATTCAATGCCATGAGCATTTCCTAGAAATCGTAAAAAAAGTGGGGAAGGTCTCAGCTGAAGGAAAGGTGTATAATGATCTAGGCAATAATTATGCCAAACTCGGAGATTTCAAAAAAGCCATACACTACCATGAACGTTCCCTAGAAATCGTAATAAAGGTTGGAGATATCTCAGCTGAAGGAATGGTGTATGGCAATCTAGGTACGGATTATAGCAGCTTGGGAGACTCCAAAAAAGCAATATACTACCATGAACGCTCCCTTGAGATCGCGAGAAGAATGGGAACCATCTCAAGTGAAGCAGCGGCGTGTGCTATTTTAGGCAACGATTATCTTGATCTCGGAGATTTCAAAAAAGCCATACACTACCATGAACTTTGTCTTAAAATCGCAAGAGAAGTGGGAGACGTCTCAAGAGAAGGTACGGCGTATGGTAATCTAGGCAACGTTTATTCTGAACTCGGAGATTTCAAAAAAGCCATCGAGAACCATGAACGTGAACTAGAAATCGCCAGAAAAATGGGAAATATTTCAAGTGAAGGAGAGGCGTATGGTAATCTAGGTAGCGATTATCTAAACCTCGGAGAGTTAAAAAAAGCCATAGGCTACCATGAACGTTGCCTAGAAATCGCAAGAAAAGTGGGAGACGTCTCAACTGAAGGAAAGGCGTATGTTATGGTAGGGCGCGATTATGCAAGACTTGGAGATTTCCAAAAAGCCGTACACTACCATGAATGTTGCCTAAAAATCGCAACAAAGGTGGGAGACGTTTTTATGGAAGAACTGGTGCGTTGTGATCTAGGCAACGAGTACGTTGAACTCGCAGATTACAAAAAAGCCATTCAGTACTATGAACGTTGCCTAGAAATCGTAAAAAAAAAAAAAATGGGGGACTCAAGTGTAGGAAAAGTGTATTGTAATCTAGGTAACGCTTATACCAAACTCGGAGATTTCAAAAAAGCCATACACTACCATGAACGTTCCCTAGAAATCGCAATAAAGGTTGGAGATATCTCAGCTGAAGGAATGGTGTATGGCAATCTAGGTACGGATTATAGCAGCTTGGGAGATTCCAAAAAAGCAATATACTACCATGAACTCTCCCTAGATATCGCGAGAAGAATGGGAACCATCTCAAGTGAAGGAGTCGCGTATGGTAATCTAGGCGACGATTATCTTGATCTCGGAGATTTCAAGAAAGCCATACACTACCAAGAACTTTGTCTTAAAATCGCAAGAGAACTGGGAGACGTCTCAAGAGAAGGAACGGCGTATCGTAATCTAGGCAACGTTTATTCTGAACTCGGAGATTTCAAAAAAGCCATCGAGAACCATGAACGTGACCTAGAAATCGCCAGAAAAGTGGGAAATATTTCAAGTGAAGGAAAGGCTTATTTTAATCTAGGCAACCATTATCAAGACCTCGGAGAGTTAAAAAAAGCCATAAACCTCAATGAACGTTGTCTAGAAATCGCAAGAAAAGTGGGGAACGTCTCAGATGAAGGAAAGGCGTATGGTAGTCTAGGCAATAATTATGCTGAACTCGGAGATTTCGAAAAAGCCATAGGCTACCATGAACGTTGCCTAGAAATCGCAAGAAAAGTGGGAGACGTCTCAACTGAAGGAAAGGCGTATGGTATGGTAGGGCGCGATTATGCAGGACTTGGAGATTTCCAAAAAGCCATACAATTTGATCAACAAGGCCTAGAAATCGCAAAACAATTGGGAGACAAAGTTACAACGGGCAAACACTTTTGTAACCTTGGATTTGACTTTGAATCAATGGGCTGTTTATCCAAGGCTATAGATTGTCACAGACAGAGTATCACAGCTTTGAATGATGTAAGGCGCGATCTTGCGTTTAATGATGACTGGAAGGTGAGCTTGCGCAATTTGTACCAAAGGGTGTACGTTAGTTTATGGCGTTTGTTGTTAAAGCAAGACAAGATCATGGAGGCTCTTTTATCTGCTGAGCAGGGACGTGCACAGGCTCTGAATGATCTCATGGAGTTCAAATATGCATCCAAAAACACCCAAGCCGAATCTTGCACAGAAATGGAAACTATAACTGACATTTTAAGTGGTTTTGCTTCCAATACAGTTTTTATAGCACTGGAAGCCCAAGAAGTCATTTTTTGGGTTTTACAGAAAGGAAAGAATGTTCAGTTAAGGAGAAAACAAATCCCCGACGGTGACGTTAATGCCCAAACTTTCTTAGACACCACAATGAAGAAACTTCGAGGAAGAGCTGATGTTAAATGCGAGGATCGTTCATTAAATATGACAGGAGCCGAGAGGTCCCCTTCCGATGAGAGACAAAGTCAGTCCTCCAATCCCTGGAATAGTGCTTTAAGTTTATTGCATGAAATTGTCATTAGTCCCATCCAAGATTTGCTGCTTGACGATGAAGTAATATTCGTCCCAGAGGGTCCATTATGTTTAGCTCCTTTCGCTGCATTCGTGGACACAGATTCAAAGTACCTCTGTGAATCTTTCAGAGTGCGTGTCACTCCATCGATGACGAGTTTGAAATTGATCGCAGATTGTCCCGCTGATTACCACATTAACAGTAGGGCGCTTCTCGTGGGTGATCCTTGGATACAGGAGGTTACTTTTGAGGGAACGAAGTTTCCGCAGCTGCCATTCGCACGAGAAGAAGCGCAGATGATTGGGAGAATACTTCACACTACGTCGCTAATTGGAGAGCATGCAACGAAGAATGAAGTATTGAAAAGACTCTCTTCGGTTGCTTTGGTGCACATTGCAGCACATGGGCGAATGGAAACAGGAGAAATTCTCTTAGCACCAAATCCTTCACAGGTATCACGGACTCCTATCGAGGAAGACTTCGTTTTAACGATGAAAGATGTGCTGAATGTTCAGATGCGAGCAAGGTTGGTCGTGCTGAGTTGCTGTCATAGTGCTCGTGGGGAGATTAAGGCTGAGGGTGTGGTTGGCATCGCACGGGCATTTTTGGGTGCTGGTGCCCGGTCTGTTCTTGTGTCATTGTGGGCGATTGATGACGAGGCTACTATGGAGTTCATGAAAATATTCTATCAGCACTTAATGAAAGGTGAAAGTGCCAGTGCAGCTTTGAACCAAGCCATGAAATCCATGAGAGAATCAGACGAGTTTAGTGCAGTAGATTACTGGGCTCCGTTTGTACTCATTGGTGATGATGTCACACTAGAATTAGGCGGACAAGAGTAGCTGACCTCCTCTGTGAGTACACTGATCAACGTTTGAATAAGAGAATTGACTTGTTCTCCTTGTTCTGCTTTTTGCAGCTCATTGTATTTAGCGTTTTGAAACCTATTACTTTTCAATTTAATGGAAAAAGTCCAAACGTTTTCAGTGGTACAGTTTCCCCGTTCATCGCTTAGGTTTGGGAAGATTACTGACTTTCTGTTGTTAGCATTTAAGACTTCTGTACCATTGGAAATTTTTCGTTCCTCCCCTGTTAAATGTTGCCTTGAAAATTAGTAACCGTTTGAGGTTTCTTGCTTATACAAACTTGTATCTTGCTTATACAAAAATTAACTAACTTACACACGAAATATTTTTTCATCAGTGAGGCGATTTTTTGGACAGTTTTAAAAACATGAGGAAGTAGATGAAGACTAACACATGCAGGAAATGTTGACGAAAAGCACTCCGCTGCTGCAACACTATTATGGATAATTATTGCAGACGTTTGTTGCTGTCACTCAAATTTACCTTCAATCCTTGGTGACTTTGCTTTATAGCTGCTGAACACAGAGCTGTTATAAATGAAGAAAAGACCAGAGGATCATTTATGACGGCTTACATGATGAAGAATCATCAAGACAAGACAAGGATGGTTAGGAACTCGTGCAAGAGACTGTAAATACTTGTTGCCGGTTTTTTTTTTTTTTTAATTATCGTGTGATTTTGAATATTTCGAAGTCGTTATCATATACCGTACAGTTTACTACAAACGTTTTTAGATAAGGATTGGACACTTTACACAGTTTTGAACCAGTTACACTACAAATTGTCTTAATATTTTTGAGCGATAAACTTCTGTGCTAAAAGGGTTTAGATTGGTTCATGGTTGCCTAGTGTGGGACTTGACAAATTCCTCCATGGGTTGGAAAAACCGTGCAATTTTAAAGAGTCAAATTAGACGTGAAGTATCTCAGACTTTTTTAATTTTTTTCTTGGTTGTTTAAATAGAATTACAGTAAATTGGTAGAAAAAGATAAAATTTAACTTAATAAAATTGTGGAAAGAAGTGTGTCTAGAATTTCAGTAAATTGGTATAAAAAGAAAAGATTTTAGTTTATCAAAATGCAAGAAAAGGGGTGTCTAGAATAAAAAAAACAGATGACTTCTCTTCATCATAGACGTGATTACCTCATAAATTACAATGTAGTGTACATAGATTTCATTTAATGTATAAAGGGTATATTAAATTGACTTTTTAAGTTTTCATTGATGTAACTCGTTCATTCAGTCAATCACAACAAGTGAGTTCAATAAATTATCATTATATTTATTATTATTGTTATTACTTTTTATTATTTTAATTTAAAAATTCTTTTCTGTTACAACTGCCATTTTACTCAGATGCCGATAGTAAGGCACTGTTATTTTTTTTCTTAATTTATAAAGAACTTAATGTTTATTTCATGAATTATAAAGGGTGGTAATAATAAGAAAAGAGCAAAAAATCATAAAAAATTAAAATGCCTAAAATCGAGCTGAAGGAATGAGGGCAGAAACGTGAGAATTAATGTCTTGTGACGTAAATGAAAATATTTTGTCTATATATGTTTTACACGAATTAAACTGAGTGCTTAATAAAGTCAATATGAAAATCGTATAGTAATATTCAGAAAGTTTCAATTACATTTAAATTAGCAAATTAGCAATTGCTTCTGCAAAACTGAATTCTTTTCATACTTGAGCTCAGTTTGCTTGTTTCGAAAATTGCAGATTTACGTAATCTTGTGTAGATGTTCTCGCAGATAAGCCACACTCCCGATTTTGAGCGAAAATTGTAAGCAAAAGGAGTACAGTTTATACGCAAGTGTTACTTTCCGGTACTGAGTTTTTTTTTTCCAGTCAATAAGGTTTGGTCTAAGGTGACATATTACTCACAGACAGATTGCATTACAGAAACTACATAATGCAGTAGTTTGGAACTTAATTAAATTTAGGCTGGTTATTCAGTATCTATTGCACACTTATTTAAAAGCGGAGTTACTCACAAGCAAGGAAAACTGTTTTTTTTTTTCACAACTGTATTCCATCACAAATATTATAACTTAAACTGTTTTTCCAAGGCAGACATTTACTCGAGTGACCCAAAATATTAATTCAGGACAGTAAAAAGTAGTAGGGCCTTCATGAATCTATGAAGAAAATTTTAAATGGTGGATATCTTTTCCCTAGTTTGTGAGATCCTCTTTGATCTTTGGTCTGTTGCTGTTGTTGTTTTGTTTTGTTTTGGGAGGTGGTCCCTCCTCAACCAGAGTACACGGACGAAACTTTGTAATGAAGTAGTTCATAGTCCTGTAACCTGATTGTATTTTATTTTGCTAAGCAATTGCATTGGAGAAAATATCAAAAGAGAACCCAAAAGGGTCAGAGCGCGAGCTGGGAACGAGTTCCCACGCGAGGCACCCACCAGAAAAATGAATTACAACACATGATCAATAGATGAAGATACAATATGATTGAGGATGATGTGATCATTTGAATAATTATCGTATACCACCAAAGGCAAATAAGAACAGGAAACAACAAGAGAAGAAAGCCCAGTATACAGGAGATACTTCTCACGTCACTGGATAACCCACTTAGTATAGCTTATTTAGTTTAACTTTAGAATGTTAACAAGCATTCCTCAGTATAGCTTATTTAGTTTAACTTCAGAATGTTAACAAGCATACCTCAGTATAGCTTATTTAGTTTAACTTCAAAATGTTAACAAGCATACCTCAGTATAGCTTATTTAGTTTCAGAGTGTTGACATGTTGAAAAGTAATAAAAACGTTCTTTGAAAGAGGACGGCGACGGTTTGTTTTTTCTGCGGAAAGGTAAATTAAGACATCTAAGCTGGCCACTTGTTCAGTAACGGAGCTTACACATTTCACCCCACGATGTAAGAATCACGTCTCAGAGAGAAGCTGTGATCATGCGTTTAGATCCTTAGACTTTCAATCTGTCACAGTGTCATTTCTTCGGGAAAGAAAATTTGTTCCTCATTGCCTTTATTTTTTATCTTTGGGGTATTACTTCATACCTGTCAGCTGTTACAGAAATGTAACAAAATGCGAGGGACCAGTTTCCGTTCACAAAACTGGGACCTTGAAATTGACCAATCAGTTTAATTGATAAAAACCATGTATTTTCAAAAATGTGGGAATTTGAATAGTTCTTTATCCTTAACAAGGAACTTTGCTTCGTATTGTCCATCCCCACCCAGGTGTACGAGTGGAAGTCCGGGGATTTACAATCGAAACTTGTACTCTATTCTGGAGGGTAGGGTGGGGCATACTTCTGGTCTTCTCGTGCTTTAGAAACTGCGGGGCATAACAACGGCCATTCCTGACACTTGCAGCTGGAGTAATTAGACCTTAACTTGCCAGACCTCAAATGAGGTTTTTAATGAAATGTTACCAGGTTTTCTAATCCATCAAACACTTAGTCGTGTGTGCTATTTGTCAAAATGTTTCACGTGACATTATATGCCCGACACACAAAACTGGGAGATATTTAATGATATAACCCAGGTGATCTCTCACAGTTTTCAAAAATTTTGAATTACTGAGTGAGTGATGAAGCCAGCCATTTCTGGCAAATAGAAATTGCGCTTTGATTTACGAGGATACTTTGTTTCCTTTTGTAACTGACAAAGAGCGGAACTTAGCATGTTTTATTTGCAAACTAAAGAGTGAAGATGGAGACCATTGACACCCTTGTTTTACCACACACTCTGTCTGATTTAATGCAAATGTGTGTTATCCAAATAAAGGCCAACATTATACACTTTCACACTTGTTGCTAATTTATGCAAAATTTATTTATCTTACAAAAGAAAGGATGTACCAAAACAATTAAAGTACAAGCACAAAAATGTAATGTGAGTTCTGACATTCATTCCACCTGCTTACAGAAAAAGAACTAAGGGTTTATGGCCAACTGTTTACCAGAACACTTCACATCACAATAGTCTTATAACAATAATATTAACGTCCTGTGATATGATGATTGTCCTGTTGCAACAGGTTTTGGTGAAACAGTCTAATGGCCTCCCACTGCCGAGGGGAGAACAGAATGTGAGGTCTTTTGCTTTTAATGTACTGATGTGCTCCTTCTGGGGTGAGGCTCTTGGTCTGTTTTAAAACAAAATTTACAAAATTAACTGGTCATTTAGCAGTTGAAATAAAGCCCAGATTTAAACAATTGAAGCTGTGATGACGAATAAAGAACTAATTCAATAAGCTAACTATAGACAATTTTTTTTTCCGAGGTGTGAAATAAGATACTTATACCACCCCACCCTAAATTCAGCTTTGTCAACCAAGACATGTACAAAGAGTAGAGAGAGTGACCACAAGCTGACAGAATAAAACTTGTTGAGCAAGAAATTTGTTCTTGGTGTTGCTATATTTTTCTTTTTTCTCCTGGGATCCAGACCATCATTTCCATTACATGTGCATGTATACAACTGGAGCAGTTGGTGGTGTGTAGTTGCAAAAACAAAGCTAAAATAACTACGGTGGCCCACAAGTGTCACGGAACAAACACCAAGTCACAGGGGCACCCAGCGACAGTTTTCTCTGAGATACTTAAAAACACAATTTTAGGCTATCTAGAGTGCCTTTAAAGCTCTGTAGATTCATTTCAGGCCGCGCTAAAATAATTTTATCTGTTCGGTCATTCTAGGGGAACTTGAGTATTTTGCGACTCGACTCGAAATTATTAGGGCATCTTTGTCCATTTCTCGAAAACCTTAGGTCTTATTTCCTTTCTGAAAATCTTAGCTGACCTTTCTTCGGTACCCAAAACCAAATGTTTATCAATCCGAAAACACTAGGCCTTAAATTTCCCATATCACGAACGTTCGAGTTGAAAATTTACCTTTAGAAAATTGTAGGGGATTAAGGGCCTTCCGAACAGATAATTTACCGAAACGATCCGCTGGGTGCCCCTGAAGTCACGGCACAACCACGCCAACTCACGGCACAAACACGCCAACTCACGGCACAACCGCGAGAGTGAATCGATGAATTTATTTGTAATTGTGTATTTGTTTCAGTAGAGTTACGCTTGATTCTAACCACGTGGAAACCTAATCACGATTTTTAAATGCTTGAAAACTTTCCACCACGCGATAAATTCAAATGTCAATCCTTACAAAATTGGATCTTAACCTTTGAGGATCTTTAATTCAGCTGACACGAGTGCTCTGTTTGTGTACATTCCGTGGCTACTTCGTAATACCGTCGGATTCGTATGTCATTATATTTCGTGTACACTACTGGTAATGCGGCAGTAATTAGCCCTGTACTGCTACTTTATCGGAAATAAGTTTTTACAGCACAAGTACATACTATATGTAGTATACAATATCAGGAATACTTCATCCACAGTAACGCGGCAGGTAACGCGGAAAGATACAGCATATTACGTTACTTGCAGGCAAATGTTAGAGGGGGGAGGGGCAAGCGAGGTTTTAGTCAGAAATTGAAGCATATACTATAGACTAGTATACCGGAACGGCAGTGAATGCTGCCTTGGGGAGGCAGGAGTGCTGTTATGATGGCAATAAGAAGGGAAGGTTGAAAGAGTTGAAAATGACCCAATTTTGGTGCCTATGTGAAACGAGAAAACGCAGTGATAACAAGAAACGTGTATAACAACGGAAATGTGTATTTAAGCCTGGTTTACACGTGCGACGCAAGCATAAGCATAAACGCAAGCATAAGCACAAGAAACCTACGTGTAAACCGGGACGACGCAAGCATAAGCATACGTTGCCATTTGCAAAATGGCGGCAGCAAATTTTCATGCTTCTGCGCTTGCGTATGTCACCTTATGCTTATGCTTATCGCATGTGTAAACATCCTTGTGCTTATGCTTATGCTTGCGTCGTACGTGTAAACCAGGCTTTAATGACATGTTGAAAGTACAAAGGAAACAGAACTTACAATTGTATTTGTTTGAAACTATTAAATCTACGATAAATTGTAGTGTCATTTTACTTTTTGAACAGTGGAACAGACTTCTGACTAATACTTATTGTTACTAAGTAGTTAACGTTCCTAAAACGCCCTCTATTAGAGTGATTACATAAAACCTGTGAAACAACTACAAGGCTAAAAATATCGGACATTTGAAATATTGTTTCCTGTTGTACTTGTTTATTTAGTAAGATAATGAATCTAACTTTTGTTTTACGCCGGGGCATGTAAACATACACCAAGTGATCAAGTTTGGAACGAGGCGTATAACCATGGCATGGTTGATGCACCAAGTGATCAAGTTTAGAACGAAGCGTGAAAATTCACACCAAAGGAAGCAATGGAACTGACTAAAGTTTACTGACCTTGCAGTGAATACAATGATTCGCTTAAAAAAATCTGATAGAAAATAAAATGTTGTTTACATGTCAAGCATGTTATTTGAAAACGACTAACATCAAGTAAAACATTTGAAATGCTTATGTTATTCATGACTTAAGCTGAGCTAAAATGCTCTTCGTCTTCGTCTTCCAGAACTCGCCGTTCTCGCCTTGGAAGCCATTTTAGTGCTCATGCTCTGATTGGCTGGATTGTTCCACTCTAGACTTCCCGAAGGAGATTACACTAAATTGAATGTGTTCACATGAATGATTACTGTAAGAACATTGTAATATCCATATTGTGACCACAGATTTTGAAAGATCTGTATGACAATAACCCGGGGGGGGGGGGGGGTACTCCCTTATATGAACTATTTATTTATGTACGGCGCCAGAGGGTATGGTTTTTCAGCCGCCTTGGTCATAAATAGGGTATCGGTTTTAGCCATTTTGCCGCCATTTTGGTAATAATAGGGTATCGATTTTTTCATTCTAGTTTTGAATTCGTTTCTTGTTGTTGTTGTTTTTGAAGAAGCTACTTCTTCATCATGATCTTTACGGCAACTGTGAACGTTCCGCAACGGCTTGTCACGCGCTCCGGTCACGCGCTGGGCTCCAGGGGTTTTTGAATTGAAGTTGACCAGGCAGTATCAGGTCATAGATTGGATAACAAATTTTTGGTCAGGTCATAAATAAGGTACGGAAAATCGCAGATTTTGGTCATAAATAAGGTAAGGGTTTTGGGAAGCGGGCCGCACACACTTATCCAATTTTTTATGGAGAGTACCCCCCCCCCCCCCCCTCCTCGGGACAATAATGATTACCGTAACTTTCGGAGTGTTTCTAGTTCTCTAATAACAATGATTAAATAATAATAACAACAACAGACAAGCTTTTCAATTCCATTTGCAATAAACTGGGTATAGGCTATATAATAGGCCTTATCACGGTTTTTGACGCCATTTTGACGAGTAGGCAAACAGGCTTTAATGTTTGTATGGAAATCCGATGTCAAATAATTTTTATAAAACATCGCTTCTGAAAAATTCATGAATTGGAAATTTTTGGCACTAGAAAAAAGGATTTTAAGAAAAAAATTGGAGTGATGTAGCTGTGCCAGAAAGCGTCCAGTCGTGTTTAGAACTTTCCATACATTTGTCTGTATAGCGAACCAGCCGTGAACTGCTACTAAAAATAGTTCGCGGGAAAACATACAGGGAAATGTATGGAAAGTTCAAAGCGTCGGTCCAAGTCAAGCTTGTCAAGGTGTGTACAAAACGGAAATCTGCCATAACACCATAATGCCCCTCCATGTTGTTATATAGACGGACCGTTCCATGGAATAAACTTGGCGAATATTTTGTCCGGGGAATAACTATAAGAACTTATTTAGGCTTCACTGTTGTTCGTCCTGCTGTACCGTTCCTCGTGTAATAGGTGAGAGAAAAAGACGAATAATTTAGCATTAATCTACAATTAAAATGTACGCCCTCGATTTGAGATGCCAACTCGAAGACGTCACAAAGGAAGAAATGCGACTTGTATATCACACCCTGGGACAAGAAACAATGAGGGCCGTACAATTTAAAACGCCGTCAAAATTATAATTTTAGGACTTGTTCTCGTGAAAAGGATTACCAAGTTTTCGGTGAACGTCTTCAAAGCCTAGATCATCAGTCTTCTAACAAGGAGAGTTGTCAAAGAGAAACTTTATACGACATATTTTGTCGTATAACCGAAATTAAAACGTTTGTATTTTAAATGTAGACTTGTCAAGAAAAACGTCCTTGTGTACAACCAGACTTAGTCAGTGTTAGAAGCAGGAGTAGAGGGGGGGGGGGGGGGGGTAGTCTCTGCGTGGCTTGTTCAGTTTACCCTGGAACACAATCCATTGCATAAAATAACCCAGGGCTTGAAAAAGCCAGGAGCCGGTCAACGGACAACGTCCGGTCAAAAACGGATTTTGTCTGGATAAAGGCTTGGATGAAAGAAAAAATTAATTCAGAACTTCCTGTTCAGTTAAAAAAAAAAGGTTGGACATTATTGGCGTTTGTGAAGAAAAAAAAAAGGGAAAAGAAAGATATGCCCAGACCAAGAACTTTGAATTTATGATTGTTAATAGTGCAGGTTGGAAGATTTCCGGTAGTTGCAGTGAACTCATTTGAACTCATGTCGCTGCTGTTGTTGCTGTTGCTGCTGCTGATGATGTGTTGTTCTTTTCCTTTCTTTTTGTTTTTGTTTGTTGTTGTTTTTGGTTGTTTGTTTGGATGTTTTTGTTTGTTTTGCTTTTTGTTTTTGTTTGTTGTTGTTTTTGGTTGTTTGTTTGGATGTTTTTGTTTGTTTTGTTTTGTTTTGTTTTTTGTTTTTTCTTTTGTTAAGCTTGTCCTGTTTAGATTTCTTGCTTGGTTCAGTATATCTCTAACATACCTTAATTTATATACATGTAATTCTCTCTTGTACATTAATCCTGAGCTCTACAAACATTTCCTACATTTTATTCTATATCACAATAAAGCTCAGTGTCATTTCTTTGTTTACTTAAAAGTAGGTGGTGGTCAACCAGAAAGCCTTTGCTACTTTGACCACCACACACATTTTATAATCTGTACAGTGATTATTTTATCTTGTAATCATGTGTTGTAACTGTACTTTTCTGTCTATGTTGATTTTATGTAAATAGCGTGAAATAAATGAACCTTTTCTACACCAGTGATTGTTTGTGCTCTCTCTAAGGATTTCGGTTTCAACTGCTGCCATGAATAGGTTGGCAAAAGCCACTACCATTTTGGTTCCCATAGCGGTTCTATGTCATAATTCTTTCCATTAAACGAGAAGAATTCTCCTGTAGTGTAAATCCGTATTAATTGGGTTCCAATGTATTAGCAAAATTAACTGTTTATAAGAATACCGGAACTGCAGCAACAGTGAGTTTTGTAGAAGCAAAGGAATATCCAAATTCATATTTTGGTCAAACGGTCTTTAAAATTTTGTGTTGTAAGTTAAATATTACGTTTTGATCTCATGATATTAACAACGGGTGTCGTAACTCTATAAGTTCTTATATCATAACTAATTCAATAGCAAGTATCTCTGCTTTTTGGTATGCCAGGTTAACGGCCTCTTCATATGATCTTAGTCAACCAAGCTGCCTCGCCTTCCGAGATCTCGCCTTTCCGCTGTGTCCTTTGCAAACATTTTGATGTCATCATATGAGAAGGCGGGCTAGCCTGGTTACCAAGATCTCGGTAACCGGACTAAATTTTTCCAATATGAATTCTTTCTAAGCTGAGAAAAAATTTTAGTACCAAGAACTGCGAATGGAGATAGAAAATCTAAGCATCGATTATATTTTTATGCTTGGGCCTGTAGTTTCTTTGCAGGTACCGGATGATTACAAAGGAATAAACAATCAAAGCGAAGAATCGTGCTTAATTTTCTCCCCTCTAACCGGGCCAAAGTTTCAGTAGTGTAGCAGCTCTTGCAAGCTTGTAATTGTTTAAATTTTGCGGCAGTTGCTGTTGTTTTTAGAGGGCCGCAGCTTGAATTATTTTTCTGTTGTTTTTCCTATTGTTTTCTAGAAGGGTTAAAAGCCAATCACGTGAAACCTTATGAGAGCTACTACATCGCCAATAGATTTGCCATTCTGAACAGGAGACAAAATTGATATGAATAGGCCCTAAGCTTAAGCGATATGTTTCCGTCTATGTCCCAGTATTTTTAGCCTATTTCTATGACTTCATAAAATGTGATAAATAATTCGGTTTCTTGGAATTAAGATAATGTTTCGTAATTTGAAATTTCGCTTTTCAATGTTGGGTTTGACAAAGCAAATGACTCATGAAAAAAGATTTCGGTTTCTTGCGATGAAAATATAGCAAGTCTGTGGTTTTTGAAGATCCACTATCTAACGAGAAGTTCGTCGAAGCAAGTTACTCATTATCTTGGCTTTGCCCGCAATTTCTCACAGTGTTAAAACACAAATAGTTTAAGGTAAGCACGGCTTTGAATGTCGAGTATCTGCTTATGTTATTTAACGCTTTCAATGTAGAGGGGCATTAACTTTGTTTAGACAAACTCCGTCCTTTTAATTTCGGATTGAAAAGGAGGCAGGCAATTTCACCAAATTGTGCAAGTTGTTTAATACTGAATTCAATAATGACTTTATTGAATTTTGTTTCCTGGATTAACAACTGTTGAAAGAGATATACCAGAAGCACCCAATGAGAAAATTGAACCAAAATACTTCAAATGCTCACTCCTGTCTTCCCAGATCGTTTTGTCTCGTGGCTTTTTGAAGACATATTTGTGTAAACTGATACGGTTTAATTTCTTTGGCTGCTTGAGGTAGAAATTTAAATGGTGCAGTGTCACCTATTTTAAGTGTCACTTTGAATAGCAAAAAACCATACAGGTATGGTTGTAAACGTCAAGATAATGGTTCCGTTTTGTGAACAATAACCCTACCAGTGCACCAGAACTAGTATTATTCATTTTTGGCTGCAGATGGCTAGGATGGAAATGGATTGCAACTTAAAAAAATTTGGCCAGTTTTTTTAAGTTTATCCTAGGTATCTTGGAAAAATGGCTAAAAATGTATCATAGTCTACTCTTCCTTGGAGAAATCGTTTCATATTTTCCTCCCGGTGCTCTAAGAGCAAATCTCGTGTTAGAAAAGAGGTTCTTTATCAAATATTATGAGCAGTTTTGACCAACATACAGCAAAGGCTCCGTAACAATGCTCCTTTAAGTTGCAGAAAGCTTTAGCCGAGCGGAATCGTATTCCCCGAATTTACTAACTGTTGTTTGCTTTATGAAAATGTCAGCCAACTTTTGTTCGCATTAAAAACGACATATTTGCCTCTTCGAAAGCGAAGGGAATTAATTTTTAGCGTTTCGAAATTTTAAGCTTTTATTTTGCTGAAGAAAACTTTAGATTTTATTTGAAACTAAATCAGAATTTCTGAGGCGATGTAAAGTCCCTCCCGAACAGATATCCAGCGAAATGAACCGTTAGATTTCTCTGACATATCCCTTAAAACCACTTTTATCTTATCTTTGTTTGACTAAAAGCAAATTTATGCGCTGTAAATTCAACTGAAAATGAAATTCAAATTAGTATGAATGACACCCACTGCCGTTTAGTTCAACAACAGGAAGTTCTAAGAGAAGAGAGAGAAGTTTCAAACAACTCAAAGTTTTTTTACACTTAAATTTTCACTAAGATTTGGTCGTTCCGCTTTTAGTAAAGAAGCAAAGAATAACAGCTCAACTTCCATCTAACGTTCAGTTTAACGTTAGAGTTGCGCTCCGAGTTGAATACTGTGCTCGCTTGCAGGAGTTTTGTTTTGTTCTACTTACACTTAGATCCCGGGTTCAGGAACACTTTAAGTTCGTTCCTTCTACTTTGAGTTCTGTTATCATAAATGCAAAGCCACATCCGTCTGCCTTTTATAATCATAGAAGACAAAGAGTGAGCTAAGAAGCTTTAAGAGGAGAGCTTTGCCGGTATTTACCCACTCAACGCCCTAAGTTTTCATGTCAGTCCAGCATATATAATTTGTTTAGTTTTATCTATGACGTCGCATTATTTTTTTTAATTTCATTTTTTAATGTGGTAATTTCCCTTACACATGGCTTTGTATGGGAACTCTATGCCTTAACAGTTTAGAGACGAAGTACAGCAAGGACGCGTTTACTGAGAAGGACGGAGGATGAATATCTCAGCAAATTGTGAATATTTTGTTATATGAAACTGAATGTAGGAGCGAACTTTTTATTCTGAATTAGAAAATGTTCGTAGAAGGAAAATTCGAAACAAAATACTTTGCTAAAAAGACATTTAAAAAACATTGCTTGACTAAAAGTAAAACATGAACAGTCGATTGATGAGACTGTCATAGAGAATCATCGAACGCAGAAATTCTGCGAAACGGCCGTGACGCCACTCAAACGTGTTAAAAAACGGGCATACACGATCCCTGCGTGCAAGAAATCGCAACGTAGTATTATAAGCGTGAGCTTTCTTTCCCGACTGCATTTATGCTTCCGAAGGCCAACACTCATGAAAAACAACTACCTAAACTTATGACATTGTCTGGGAAATACATCGACTCGAGTAAAGTAATCTGAAGATGTGATATGAGGACAAACACGTAAGGAAACCTAGTTTTATCTTCAGTAGAATCCATTTAGAACGAATTAATAGTCGCCTTTAGAATATTCAGTGTGTCTGTGAAAAAAAAGGAAGAAGTTTTTAATTTATCTTGAACCATAAAACCATGATTTTCCTTTATACGTCTTTTATAATAAACAAATTTGCAAGTATCGTCAGATTGTGTGACCAGCATAGCTTATTTGTTTCCTTTTTCGTGATCTTTGGTCAACGTTTTTATAGTCATGAGTTGAGCTCACTACGTGTAGTTAACACGTCAAAGAAACGTTTACCTGAGTCGTGAATGTGAAGTGAAATGTGCATTTTGAAAACTACCCAGGTATATAATTTTTCCCTCTACACCAACCCGAGTCTTACTTTAACGTCTAAAAGACTTTTTAGTGATTAATTTTTTTCCTTGGCGTAGTCAGTAAGTTGCTTTTCGTAGAAGTTTTTTTGAATGTTTTGTCTCTTTGTAACTGTTAATAACTGTTTTGTATTTCATATAACAACAACTGATTACTAATCTGGGCGAATAACAATTTTATCCTCTAGCTGGGCACCCTTGCATGTCCCGAGATGTAAATCATACTTTGTGCTACTGAGGTAGGTATTAATTTCGTCCACTGTATTCGACTTTTAGCCTGACTGGAATAAGAACGTCAGCCCAGCTATTTTAATCCTATCCAGATCGGTATTTTTTGGTCTTCTGGGGCCTTCGATGGGCGAAGGGAGAAGGGGGCGAGGATTGGGGGCGGGGGGGGGGGGGGGGGGGGGAGGGAGGGGAGGGGACTCTTGATGACACCGTAAGTATTAAAGCAGTGACGCTTAGGGGGTGAATACTGCTTTTCTCTGAGATCCGCAAAGGACTTTAGATGACGTGTACTACTCGGTCTGGTTTCTTTCTTCTTCGTTGCTCCTTTTGTTTTAATCAAAATTAACTGTAAATAGTTACTAGAGGTTAACTCGAAAACCTTACGGTTCCTTTAGCCTCTAGGCTTCAATTACCTAAATTACTATTGTCATTATTCTCTTTAATTAACCTGTGAAGTATATAACGATCCCCTGTAATTAGTCAAAGTGTGAGTTAATAAATATTGTTGTTGTTGTTGTTGTTGTTGTTAATGATTTTCCGAACTCAAGGTGACCATCTTGGTCCTCTTTGTTTTTCTTTGACTTTAGAACTCACTGATGTTTCCTTAATACAGCCATTTCTGTTTTCTACAAAAAAGGAGCTTATAAATATTCGATCCATAGCCGTTTTAGGAAGGAAGTTCCATCACTCATGGCGAGGAGTCCAACCCAAGCTGAAATTGACAATGACGTCACACCAGCTGATGAGGAAACGCTGGATTTTGATGACGCCACTTTAAGAGGTGAGAAGAAACATGTTACTTCCTTTTTCCGAAGACCTAAAGAGGCGCCCCAATATTAATCCTCCCCTGGATAACATGCGCTGCAGGAATATATTGGACAGTGGGTCCTGGACATAATCCTTTCCCCGAAAAAGGCTAGAGCTATAGCCACAAAGATGGGCTTTTCTCTTACTATTCTGCAAAAATAAAATTCTATCCAAAAGTTCGATTTTTTTTTCATCTTGCTGTGTGTCCACGTCGTTAAAATTCCAGTTTCAAAAGCATTTTGTTAAATAGAACATGACTCAATTCATCATTAAACGGGCCCTTTGACCTAAAGTGGTTATACTAAAACTTGCTTTTCTTTGCGCGTTTTTTAAAAGTCCCCACTTGACCAGGAATTACAGACACTCTAATTTGATGTAGATTGGTAGATTGGTATGAATGAGGGATTATGGGACCGTCTGGGTCGAGGAAAAGACATTTTGCCAACCAACTAAGGAGTTCTTTCAACGTTTCTTTCGCGTACCTTTTGTTTAATTTCCTTTGCTTAAACCATATTTTTCTTGCGGAAAACTGTAACTGCCGTTTTAAATTAAAGATTCCATTTCTTCTCCAGAGGATTCCACAATTAATCTCTTACTCGTACCGAACTCCTTATGGTTTCTGGAGTTTGAATAAATCCCAATCACTCCTTTCCCACACATCATTTTTTTATACAAAATTACAACAGTTTGACACTTTCACTATGCTTCGTACTTGTCCCCCCGCCGCTCATCCTAGAATAAGAGCACAAACCTTCTGTTAATTTTCTTTGTTTCAGCTATAGCAGAGGTTTACTACACTGAAGGCAATGAGAGATACAGAGAGGATGATCTCACCAACGCGATTCACTTCTACACGGAGGGAATTCAAGTGAACTGCAAGGATGAAGAACTGAAGGCCGAACTGTACAGCAACAGGGCGGTCGCATATTTTTGTTTAGGTCAGTATTTTTAACATGTTTTAGGCTTTGCCTAACCAAGGTGTTTTAATATCGCAACTTTAAAGAGTACGTTAAAATTAAACCTTTTTAATGTATTACCTCTCGTCTCTTCTTCTTCAGGAAATTATAATGATTCGCTGAATGATGCTAAAGTTTCTACTGATTTACAGCCGTCATTGTTAAAAGCAATCGTGACAGGTACGATATTTCTAAAAACAACAACAACAACAAAAACACTGTACATTCCTTTTCACCGAGGCGCCGTAGTTTGTTGTGCCAAAGTTCAAATTTTTAACACCGCTAAATGTTACATTCCCTGAAAATTGATGTTGTACTTATAGGGGTTTAAGTGATGCATCATAATTTTTACAATACTGTTTATATAAATGTCACGTACAAATTTTAGTATTTTGAGTTTAAAGATATCAGTAAAGCTTACCCAGGATAAAACATCAAGGGTGGCATTTTCTTGGTGTCCTTAAAAGTACCCCTAAGGGAATATTATATGAACCACCCCATTTTTTAAGAGAAAATTATTCCAAACTAATATTATTCTGTTTTATTAGGAGCAAGTGCCTGTGTTCAGCTGAATCAGTTTGAGGAAGCCACCACGTGGTGTGAAAAAGGATTAGCCGTATCCTTTACAGATGCTACAACGATGAATTGGGATCAAAATTCAAATTTTATGATTTTCCTTCATTCATGCTTTTCTGTACCACCACGCGCAAGAATAATTAAAGAAATGATTTTTTTTTTACTTTCCCTGATAATGTCAATGCTATGGTTTCTCTTTAATTCCCGAAAACCAAAACAAACAAATGAGAAAATCAAGATACCTTACAAATATGACTTTATGCTTATAGTAGTTTGACGGTTTAGTTAACTATTGATAACTTTTTCAACTATTATCGATCTTACAAGTCTTGACTTGAAGTAAGATTGACAAGAACAACCAGACGTTGTTAGAATTAAGGTGCCAGTCTTTCAATGAACAAAAAAAGCTACGAGATGCAGGCGGAGAGGACAATGCAAATGAATCTGACATCACAACTGCTACTGAGAAAACACTGAATACTGATGATGAAACTACTTTAAGAGGTGAGGAATTTTAGTAATGATTCTCTTCCTGAAAAACAAATGGCCTCCCCCCCTCCCCATTATAGACCGTGATATCTTGTTTTTGACCCCCTCCCTCCCCCCCTTACCCTTAACAAAAATTTACCGTTGTATCTTTATAATTTGTTTTATACCATTTTGGCATTTCTTTAATTTTAACGTACAGTGTACTGTGCGGAAAAATATATCATGTAGCGTTAATGTTGCAGATGAGAAGAACGAGAAAGCATGAACTAGCCCCACTCCGACCCGCAAGCTAAGGAACTCAAAAAAGCCCTGAAGAAAATCAGTAAAATTGCCTGACGTTACTAACGCTAAAAATGTGCTTTGGAACAGTTTACGTTGTTTATAATGACTTACAATATGCCGCAGTAGCAAAAAGGACTGCACTAGCATCACCTTAACAACGCCAAGTTTCTTAACCTTTACATAGGAAAATGCAAGATGTCTTTTATCTTCTTTCATTTCAGCCGCAGCAGAGCTCTTTAAGAATGAGGGCAATGATCAATTCAGAAAGAAAGATTTCAGCAATGCCATATTGCTTTACACCAAAGGAATCAAAGTGAACTGCAAGGATGAAGAACTGAACGCCAAACTGTACAGCAACAGAGCAACAGCACATTTTAATCTGGGTGAGAAGTTTTGAGATTTTCACAGTTTTGTAAACTTAATGTCTTTCCACAAACAGTTAAGATATAAAAGATCAAACACGAGGAAGAGTGTTTCCTCCGATTTCCAAACATCGAGAAGTAGGTTGGAAAAACGAGGCGCAGCCGAGTTTTTTTTTTAACCAACTTTGAGGTATTTGGAAATAGGTGGAAACACTCTTTCGAGTGTTTGATATGAGCTTCTCAAACTATTGATAATTCTTGGAGAAATTCGAAGCAAAAGTTCCCAAAATTTTATGATAATTAAGATCACATTTCCAAACCTCCTTCACGGTAGTGATTTCCTTTGTTTTCTCTTCATGAATTAGTAATGAGTTTGAGAATCATATGTGTTAATCGTGCGCTGGTCAACATCTTATATTTCTTTTCATTGATTTTTGCGCAGGTAAATTCCATTATTCACTAAGTGATGCAAAGAGTGCCACTGACTTGCAACCGTCTTACGTCAAAGCGATTTTTACAGGTAAGAGACACCTAAGAAAACGGTTGGAAATTTACGTTGTTATTCTAATTTAAGTCCAATGAGCGCGTGGCTCGTATTTGCTTTGCAATAGTGTTAAAACAAATAGCACCTGAGGAAATCAGAGTTTTAAAATCTAGGAGAGCTTTTCGGGGCTTTAATAAGTGATTTAAGTGGTAAAAGCTTTATCAATTATTTCACAGCAGTCAGATGGGCATTACGTAATCTATAATCAGCTTTTGTTCACTGATATGTTAATTCTGCTGACTATACAGAGGCACGTGATCACGAAGGTGAACATTTTGCTAGAGTACTTATCGCATTTTTTAACTGATTGGTGGAGGCATTGTACAGTTCTAACATTAGTCAGGTTAAATTCCAAACTGACATCATTCTATTTTATTAGGAGCAAGCGCCTGTGTTCAGCTGAATCAGTTTGAGGAAGCCATCACGTGGTGCGATAAGGGATTAGCCGTATCCTTCATTGTACACAAACAAATAAAAAGAAAAATAGATATTTTCAAGTTTTGCAAAGTTTATTATATAACAGAAACTTGACGTATCCTCTGTCATTTCTATGTGCAAACTAGGAATCATAACATACTTTTGCTAGAAGCGTGGTGCTCCAAGCGGGAACCAGATACAGGCAAAGAAAACAATAAAAGTTGAACGAAAAATTTTCGTTAGCTGCGTGGCACTATCAGTGGAAAGTCAAAGATTTTTCCACTGATCAGAAGGGCTAAGCCCGAAACGTCTGGACTTATTTTAACATGATGGCACTCAACACTCGTATTCGAGAACTATATTTTATCTTAAACTGCTTAAAGAAAAAAATAGTTCTCAGAAAGTTACAAGTGAACTTATTAATTTCCAGTTTTTATTGCTTTGAAGTGCCTTTTTTGACTTTTTTTTTTTCTTTGAAAGAAAAAGGGCAAAGGTTTTTGATCGAAATATAGCTAAGTTCACTTTTACTTCAAATGTACAGTTTTAACAAAAGTCCAGCCGTTCTATGAAATTTTTTTAATTCTAAATGGCAACTCATTATTACTGGTATTTATCGTAAGGGTTTTGAAATTTGTTATGGTCTTTATTTGGGACGTATTAGAAATCTTGACCAAAGTAAGATTGACAAGAACAACCAGAAGTTGCTGGAGATAAGGGGTAGGTCGGTGAGCGAGCAAAACAAGCTGCAAGGTACTGGGGAAAAGGCAGCGAAGGATCCGTCAGAAACTCAAACAGTAAGTTTGATAAACAGTAATTCAAGTTTAATTTAGTTTTATTGGTTAGTAAAAACAATTTTATTAGCAACGCTTGAAGAACATCCAAGCGGTTTTCGATTGAATATCGCAAAAGTAAAACAAACGTTAGTACTCTGGCCAAGCACAAAAAATATAAACAGCACAATGAAACAATCAGAATTCGATGCAAATTAATGTGGCCGTTGCCGGGCGCGGGAAACACAAGCTACATTCAAGCATGTGACTGATGGGTCTTTGATTGGCTCCTCGATGAATGAGAAAGTGGAGCGAACTTTGTCAACCAATCATAGGTCGCAGTAAAGCAAACCCAAAGAAAACGCAAAATTATTTTCGATACTCAACTGAAAACATTTGGCAACGCGACGTTTGGGTTGTATCATGGAGTGTAAAAAACACGAACCTCTCCAGCTTCCGTAGAAAGAAATCCTAATTGTTCTGAGACTGCATGAGGAAGTGCCTGGATTTCACAATGATGCTTCAAAATCTATTGATAGTGATCAGAGTGACAATCAGTTAGCGGCTAGATCTGTCAGCGCCTCTTGACACGATAAATCGACATATACGGTCATCTGAAAGTTGCCTTGCCAAAAGGCCTGGTGCAAACTCATTTTCTGAATTCCATTAGCAGAGATACGAACTCTAAGGCGAAACAATTTCAATGTTGATTTTTTTCTTGCGCTTTAGCTTTTGTTGTCCAAGGCATGGCTTGAGGCTTGAATAACTGGAAGCCGGTTATTAGGAAACTGACTAAAATACTCTTATGCATTGAAGACGTGTTAGAGGGCTTGGGTGGGAAGTGAAGTTAGAAAATTCCATGAACGTTTTGATTTCTGTTGCTCACTGTTTAGTAATGAAAAGAATCAGATCGGCTTCCAAATAAAGCTCGTTTCATTTACTTGTCTTGGCTCTATAACAGTGGCTAGATAAGCACAAATTTTTCGTATTGGACTCGCTTCGCTTTGCCGCTCTGGCCGTGGGGAATATATATATTTTCCTAACCCATCGTCATAATTAAGTGATATTTTGTCTCCAGGACATGAAATTCTGGCTCACTTAACTGGGAAAGAGGAACAAGAAGAATTAAAAGAGAATAAATGAAAAAAAAAAAGGCAAACTTAGAAAAGATCTCCGTGATAAAATCTGTTAAAACATGTTTAAACATTTAAAATTTGAAACTTTAAGCACATGTCTCTCTTTTTCAGTATCATTGTCTTTAGATGGTTGTTTTTCTCTATTATTACCAAAGGCGATGAACCATGTCTCAAGTGAAGGAACGGCGTGTGGTAATCTAGTTGACCATTATCACAAACTCGTAGATTACAAAAAAGCCATAGAGTACCATGAACGTGACCTAGAAATGGCAAGAAAAGTGGGAGACGTCTCAACTGAAGGAGTGGCGTATTGTAACTTAGGCAGTGATTATCATGGACTCGGAGATTTCCAAAAAGCCATTCACTACCATGAACGTTGCCTAGAAATCGCAAGAAAAATGGGAAACGTCTCTAATGAAGGAGCGGCGTATGGTAATCTAGGTAGCGACTATCATGGACTGGGAGATTTCAAGAAAGCCATTCACTACCATGAACGTTACCTAGAAATCGCTAGAGAAGTGGGAAATGTCTCAAATGAAAGAAAGGCGTATGGTAATCTAGGTAGCGATTATTATGGACTCGGAGATTTCCAAAAAGCCATCCACTACCATGAACGTTGCCTAGAAATCGCAAGAAAAGTGGGAAACGTCTCAAGTGAAGGAACGGCGTATGGTAATCTAGGTAGCGATTATCATGGACTCGGAGATTTCCAAAAAGCCATCCACTACCATGAACGTTGCCTAGAAATCGCAAGAAAAGTGCGAAACGTCTCAAGTGAAGGAGTGGTGTATGGTAATCTAGGTAGCGATTATCATGGACTCGGAGATTTACAAAAAGCCAACCACTACCATGAACGTTGCCTAGAAATCGCGAGAAAAGTGGGAAACGTCTCAAGTGAAGGAACGGCGTATGGTAATCTAGGTAGCTATTATCATGGACTAGGAGATTTCCAAAAAGCCATCCACTACCATGAACGTTGCCTAGAAATCGCAAGAAAAGTGGGAAACGTCTCATGTGAAGGAACGGCGTATGGTAATCTAGGTAGCGATTATCACGAACTCGGAGATTTCCAAAAAGCCATACACTACCATGAACGTTACCTAGAAATCGCAAGAAAAGTGGGAAACGGCTCAATGGAAGGAGTGGCGTGTAGTGATCTAGGTGGCGATTATCATGGACTTGGAGATTTCAAAAACGCCATACATTACCATGAACGTTGCCTAGAAATCGCAAGAAAAATGGGAGACGTCTCAAGCGAAGGAACGGCGTATGGTAATCTAGGCAACGATTATCAAAAACTCGGAGATTTCAAAAACGCCATACATTACTATGAATGTTGCCTGGAAATCGCAAGAAAAGTGGGAGACGTTTCAAGTGAAGGAAATTGGTATGGCTGTCTAGGCACTGCTTACCACAAACTCGGAGATTTCAAAAAAGCCATAGAGTACCATGAACGTGACCTAGAAATCGCAAGAAAAGTGGGAGACGTCTCAAGTGAAGGAGTGGCGTACGGTAATCTAGGCACCGATTATCACCAACTTGGAGATTTCAAAAAAGCCATAGAGTACCATGAACGTAGCCTAGAAATCGCAAGAAAAGTGGGAGACGTTTCAAGTGAACGAGTGGCTTATGGTACTCTAGGCAACGATTATCACAAACTCGGAGATCTCAAAAAAGCCATAGAGTACCATGAACGTGGAATAGAAATCGCGGGAAAAGTGGTAGACGCCTCACTAGGAGTGGCGTATGGTAATCTAGGCAACGATTATCTGGGTCTCGGAGATTTTGAAAAAGCCTTGCAATACCATGAACGTCACCTACAAATCGCAAAAAAAGTGGGAGATGTCTCAAGTGAAGGAACAGCGTATGGCAATCTAGGCGACGATTATTACACACTCAGGGATTTCAAACAAGCCATACAGCACCATAAAGGTCGCCTAGAAATCGCAAGAAAAGTGGGAGACGTCTCAATGGAAGGAGGGGCGTATAGTGATCTAGGCAGCGATTATCACGAACTCGGAGATTTCAAAAAAGCCATACATTTCCATGAATGTTGCCTAGAAATCGCAAGAAAACTGGGAGACATCTCACGTGAAAAATATTCGTGTGGTTGTCTAGGCAGCGCTTACCACGAACTCGGAGATTTCAAACAAGCGATACATTACCATGAATGTTCCCTGGAAATCGCAAGAAAAGTGGGAGACGTCTCACGTGAAGGAAATTCGTATGGTAATCTAGGCAGCGATTACCACAAACTCGGTGATTTCCAAAAAGCCATTCAGTATCATGAACGTGACCTAGAAATCGCAAGGAAAGTGGGAGACGTCTTAGGTGAAGGAGTGGCGTATGGTAATCTAGGCAGTGATTATCACAAACTTGGAGATTTCAAAAAAGCCATCCACTACCATGAACGTAGCCTAAAAATCGCAAGAAAAGAGGGAGACGTGTCACTTGAAGGAACAGCGTATGGTAATCTAGGCAACGATTACCACAAACTCGGAGATTTCAAACAAGCCATACATTACCATGAATGTTGCCTAGAAATCGCAAGAAAACTGGGAGAAGTCTCAAGTAAAGGAATGGTGTATGGTAATCTAGGTCGCGATTATCATGGACTCGGAGATTTCCAAAAAGCTATCCACTACTATAAAAGTAACCTAGAAATCGCAAGAAAAGTGGGAAACGTCTCAATGGAAGGAGAGGCGTATAGTGATCTAGGCAGCCATTATCAGGACCTTAGAGATTTCCAAAAAGCCATATACTACCATGAACTTCACCTTGGAATCGCAAGAAAAGTGGGAGACGTCTCAATGGAAGGAAAAGCGTATGGTAATCTAGGTAATGATTATCACATTCTCGGAGATTTCGAAAAAGCAATCCACTACCATGAACGTCGCCTTGAAATCGCAACAAAAGTGGGAGACGTCTCAAGTGAAGCAAGTGCGTGTTGCAATCTAGGATGCGATTATTACAAAATCAAAGATTTCAACAACGCCATACACTACCATGAGCTATGCTTAGAAATCGCGAAGGAAGTGGGAGAGAGAGTTGTAATTGGCCGATGCTTTCATCACCTTGGAATAGCCTTTCAATCACTTGGTTTTTTGTGCAAAGCTGTAGACTGTCATCAACACAGTATTAAAACTTTGAATGATGTAAGGCGCGATCTTGGATTGAATGATGACTGGAAGGTGAGCTTGCGCAATTTGTACAAAAACGCATACGTTAGTTTATGGCGTTTGTTGTTAGCGCAAGACAAGATTGTGGAGGCCCTTTTATCTGCTGAGCAGGGACGTGCACAGGCTCTGAATGATCTCATGGAGTTCAAGTATACATCCAAACATGACCCAGCGGAATATGACACGGAAATAGGAACTATGCCTGACATTTTAAATGGTTTTGCTTCTAATACAGTTTTCTTAGCGCTTGAACGCCAAGAAGTCATTTTTTGGGTTTTTCAGAAAGGAAAGGATGTTCAGTTAAGAAGAAAACAGATTCCCGATGGTCAAGTTGATGCCGATGATTTCTTGGACACTGCAATGAAGAAAATTCGTGGAAGAAATGTAGTCGAGTGTGAGAATCGTTCATTAACTATGACGAGAGACGAAAACCTTGCAGATGAGAGATCCCCTCCCGATGAGAGACAAAATCAGTCCTCCAATTCCCGGAATAGTGCTTTAAGTTTATTATATGAGACTCTCATTAGTCCCATCCAAGATTTATTACTTCACAGTGAAGTAATATTCGTCCCTGAGGGTCCATTGTGTTTGGCTCCTTTCGCTGCATTCATGGACTCAGATTCAAAGTACCTCTGCGAATCCTTCAGAGTGCGTATGATTCCATCGCTGACGAGTTTAAAATTGATCACAGATTGTCCCGCTGATTACCACAGTAAGAGTGGGGCGCTGATCGTGGGTGATCCTTGGATCCAAGAGGTTACTTTGAAGGGAGAGAAGTTTGAGCAGCTGTCATTCGCACGAAAAGAAGCGCAGATGATTGGACGAATACTTCACACTACACCGTTAATTGGAAGACAAGCAACGAAGAATGAAGTATTGAAACGGCTCTCCTCGGTTGCTTTGGTGCACATTGCTGCACATGGGCAAATGGAAACAGGAGAAATTCTCCTAGCACCAAATCCTTCACCGGCATCACGGACTCCTATCGAGGAAGACTTCGTTTTAACAATGAAAGATGTGCTGAATGTTCAGATGCGAGCAAGGCTGGTTGTACTGAGTTGCTGTCATAGTGCTCGTGGGAAGATTAAGGCTGAGGGTGTGGTTGGCATCGCACGGGCATTTTTGGGTGCTGGTGCTCGGTCTGTTCTGGTGTCATTGTGGGCGATTGATGACGAGGCTACTATGGAGTTCATGAAAATATTCTACCAGCACTTAATGAAAGGTGAAAGTGCTAGTACAGCTCTGAACCAAGCCATGAAATCCATGAAAGAATCTGACGAGTTTAGCACAGTGGATCACTGGGCTCCGTTTGTACTCATTGGTGATGACGCCACACTAGAATTAGGCGGAGAAGAGTAGCTGACCTGCTCTGTGAGTACACTGATCAACGTTTGAATAAGAGAATTGGCCAGCTCTCCTTGATCATTTTTTTTTTAGCTCATTTTATTTAGCGTTTAATTTTGAAACCTATTTCAATTGAATGGAAAAAAGTCTAAAAGTTTTCAATGGAACAGTTTCCCTGTTCATCACTTTGGTTCGGGAAGAATACCGACAGTCTTTGTTAGCATTTACGATTTTTGTGCCATTGGAAATTTTCCGTTTCTCCCCTGTAAAATGTTCGCTCGAAAATTAGTAGCCTTTTGTGGTTTCTTGCTTATACGCGAAATATTTTTTCTTCATTGACGCGATTTTTTGGACAGTTTTTAAGGCATGAGGAATTATATGGCTTAATCTGAAAGAGACGCAGACTAACACATGCAAGAAATGTTGAAGAAAAGCACTCCGCCTCTGCAAGACTGTTATGGATAATTGTTGCAGACGTTTGTTGCTGTCACTCAAATTTACCTTCAATTCTTGGTGTTTTTGCTTTTTAGCTGCTGAACACACAGCCGTTATAAATGAAGAAAAGACCAACACATCATTTATTACGGCTTACATGATGGAGAATCATCAAGACAAGACAAGGATGGCTAGGAACTCGTGCAAGAGACTGTAAATACTTGCTGCCGTTTTTTTTTTTTTAATTATCGTGTGATTTCGATTATTTTGAAGTCGTTATTATATACCGTACAGTTAATTACAAACGTTTTTAGATAAGGATTGGACACTTTACACAGTTTTGAAACATTTTCTCTACGAAATTGTCTTAACATTTTTTATCAATAAACTTCTGTGCTTAAAGGCAGTATTTAGATTGGTTCATGGTTACCTAGTGTAGGAGTTGCCAAATTCCTCAATGGGTTGGAAAAACCTTGCAATTTGAGAATCAAATTAGACGTGAAGTATCTGAGACTTTTTTTTTTCTTGATTGCTTAAATAGAATTACAGTACACTGGTAGAAAAAGATTAAATTTTAGTTTATCATTTATGCAAGAAAACGGGTGTCTAGAATACAAAAACTGACTGCTCTTCATCATAGACGTGATTACCTCATAAATTGCAATGTAGTGTACATAGATTTCATTTAATGTATACAGGGTACTTTGACTTTATTTAGTTTTCACTGATGTAACCCGTCAATTCGGTAAATCACTACAAGAGAGTTCAATAAAATATTATCATTACTACTCTTATTGTTATTATTATTAAATTTTTTTCTGTTACAACTTCCATTTCACTCAGATGTCAATAGTAAGGCACTGTTATTTTTTTTCTCAATTAAAAGTACTTAATGTTTATTTCATCAATTATAACTTTTATAGAATGGCAATAGCAAGAAAAGAGCAAAAAATCATAAAAAATTAAAGTGCCTAGAATCGAGCTGAAAGAATGAGGGCAGAAACGTTAGAATTAATGTTTTGTGACGTAAATGAAAATATTTTGTCTTTATATCTTTTATACACAAATTAAACTGAGTGCTTAATAAAGACAATATGAAAATCATATAGAAATATTCAGAAAGCTTTCATCACATTTTTGAATTAGCAATTGCTTCTGCAAAACTGAATTATTCTCACTCTTGAGCACAGTTTGCTTGTTTCGAAAATTGCAGTTTCACGTAATCTTTTGTAGATGTTCTCGCAGATAAGCCACACTCCCGATTTTGAGCGAAAATTGCAAGCAAAAAAAGTACGGCTTATATGCCAGTGTTTACGGTATTGAGTTTTTTTTTTTCAGTAAACAAGGTGTGGTCTAAGGTGACAATGTTACTCACGTACAGATAACATTGCCGAAAATAATACAGTAGTTTGGAACCTAATTTAGGCTGGTTATTTAGTGTCTACGGCACACTAATTTTAAATTAGACTAACTCGCAAGGAAATTTCCATTAAATATTATTAAAATAAACTGTTTTTCCAGGGCAGACGTTACTCGAGTGATCCAAAACATTGACTTGGGACAGAAAAAAGTACCAGGGCCTTCATGAATCTATGTAGAAAATTGTAAATGGTATAAATGATGGATATCTTTTCCCAAGTTTGTAAGATCCCCGTACACGTGCTTTCTCCTGCCAGCTTTCCTCTGGTCTTTGATCTGTTTTTGTTGTTGTTGTTGTTGTTTTTTTTGCGGGAGGTGGTCCCTCCCTCAACGAGAGTACGCGGCCGAAACTTTGTAATAAAGTAGTTCATAGTTCTCTAACCTGATGGTATTTATTTTGCTAAACATTGCAGTGGAGAAAATATCAAAAGAGAACCCAAAAGGGTAAGAGTGCGAGCTGGAAACGAGATCCCACGTGGGGCACCCACCCGGAAAAAAGAATTGAAACACATGACAAATAAGTAAAGATAGAAGATGATTGAGGATGATGTGATCATTTGAATTATCGTTTACCGCCAAAGGCAAATAAGAACATGAAACAACAATAGAAGAAACCTCAGTATACAGGAGATGCTTCTCATGTCACTGGATAACCACTCATGATCAGTACACTTTATTTAGTTTAACTTCAGAATGTTAACGAGCATACCTTAGTATAGCTTATTTAGTTTCAGAGTGTTGACATGTTGAAAAGTAATAAAAAGGTTCTTTGAAAGAGGACGTCGACGGTTTACTTTTTCTGCGGAAAGGTAAATTAAGACAACTAAGCTGGACATTTGTTCAGTAACGGAGCTTACACATTTCGCCACACGTTGTAAGAATCACAGAGATCTCAGAGAGAAGCTGTGGTAACGTGTTTTGGTCGTTAGACTTTCATTCTGTCACAGCGTCATTTCCTTGGGAAAGTAAACTTTTTCCTCATTGCCTCTATATTTCTATCTTTGGGGGATAACTTCAAACCTGTGCTCTGTTACAGAAATGCAACAAAATGCGAGGGACTAGTTTCCGTTCACAAAACTGGGACCTTGAAATTGACCAATCAGTTTAATTGATAAAAACCATGTATTTTCAAAAATGTGAGAATTTGAATAGCTATTTATCTTTGATGAGGAACTTTTCCTTGTATCGTCCATCCCCACCCAGGTGTACGAGTGGAAGCTCTGGGATTTGCAATCAAAACTAGTACCCTATTCAGGAGGGTGAAGTGGGGCATACTTCTGGTCTTCTCGTGATTTAGAAACTGCGGGACATAACAATGGGCATCCCTGACACTTGCAGCTGGAGTAATTAGACCTTGCCAGACCTCAAATGAGGTTTTTAATCAAATGTTACCAGGTTTTTCTAATCCATCAAACACTTTGTCGTGTGTGTGATTTGTCAAAATGTTTCACGTGACACAACTCAAACTGGGAGATATAAGATGATATTACCCTGGCAATCTCTCACAGTTTTCAAAAATTCCAATTACTGAGTAAGTGATGAAGCCATCCATTTCTGGCAAATAGAAATTGCGCTTTGATTTACGAGGATACTTTGTTTCCTTTTGTAACTGACAAAGAGCAGAACTTAGCATTTTTTTTCCAAACTGAAGAGTGAACATGGAGACCATTGACAGCCTTGTCTTACCAAACACTCTGTCTAATTTAATGCAAATGTGTGCTATTCATATTAAGGCCAACATTATACACATTCATACTAGTTGAGCTAATTTATTCAAATTTATCTCACAAAAGAAAGGATGTACCAAAACAATTAAATTATAGGCACAAAAAATGTAATGTAATGTGAGTTCTGACATCCATTCCACCTGCATACAAAGAGAGAAGTAAGGGTTTATGGCCAAATGTTTACCACAACACTTCACATCACAATAATCTTATAACAATTAATGTCCTGTGGTATGACGATTTTCCTGCTGCAACAGGTTTTGGTGAAACAATCTAATGGTCTCCCACTGCCGAGGAGAGAGCAGAATGTGAGGTCTTTTGCTTTTAATGTACTGATGAGCTCCTTCTGGCGTGAGACTCTTGGCCTGTTTTAAACAAAAATTACAAAATTAACTGGTCATTTAGCGGTTACAATGAAGCCCAGATTTAAAAAATTGAAGCTGTGATGACGAATTAAGAACTAATTCAATAAGCTAAGACAATTTTTTTTCCGAGGTGTGAAATAAGATACTTAGACCACCCCAACCTTAATTCAGCTTTGTCAACCAAGACATGTACAAAGAGTGGAGAGAGTGACCACAAGCTGACAGAATAAAACTTGTTGAGCAAGAAATTTGCTCTTGGCTTTGCTATATTTTTCATTCTTCTCCTGGGATCCAGACCATCATTTCCATTACAAGTACATGTATACAACTAGAGCAGTTGGTGGTGTGTAGTTGCAAAAAAGAAAGCTAAAAAAAACTACGGTGGCCCACAAGTATCACTTCACATACACCAAGTCACGGCACAACCACATCACTCACGGCACAACCACGCCAACTCACGGCACAACCGCGCCAACTCACGGCACAAACACGCCAACTCACGGCACAACCACGCCAACTCACGGCACAACCGCGCCAACTCACGGCACAAACACGCCAACTCACGGCACAAACACGCCAACTCACGGCACAACCGCGCCAACTTACGGCACAACCACGCCAACTCACGGCTCAAACAAGCCAACTCACGGCACAACCGCGCCAACTCACGGCACAACCGCGCCAACTCACGGCACAACCACGTCAACTCACGGCACAACTGCGCCAACTCACGGCACAAACACGCCAACTCACGGCACAACCACGCCAACTCACGGCACAACCGCGCCAACTCACGGCACAAACACGCCAACTCACGGCACAAACACGCCAACTCACGGCACAACCGCGCCAACTTACGGCACAACCACGCCAACTCACGGCTCAAACAAGCCAACTCACGGCACAACCGCGCCAACTCACGGCACAACCACGTCAACTCACGGCACAACCGCGCCAACTCACGGCACAAACACGCCAACTCACGGCACAACCACGCCAACTCACGGCACAACCGCGCCAACTCACGGCACAAACACGCCAACTCACGGCACAAACACGCCAACTCACGGCACAACCGCGCCAACTTACGGCACAACCACGCCAACTCACGGCTCAAACAAGCCAACTCACGGCACAACCGCGCCAACTCACGGCACAACCGCGCCAACTCACGGCACAACCACGCCAACTCACGGCACAACCGCGCCAACTCACGGCACAAACACGCCAACTCACGGCACAACCACGCCAACTCACGGCACAACCGCGCCAACTCACGGCACAAACACGCCAACTCACGGCACAACCACGCCAACTCACGGCACAACCGCGCCAACTCACGGCACAAACACGCCAACTCACGGCACAAACACGCCAACTCACGGCACAACCGCGCCAACTTACGGCACAACCACGCCAACTCACGGCTCAAACAAGCCAACTCACGGCACAACCACGCCAACTCACGGCACAACCACGCCAACTCACGGCACAACCACGCCAACTCACGGCACAACCGCGCCAACTCACGGCACAAACACGCCAACTCACGGCACAAACACGCCAACTCACGGCACAACCACGCAAACTCACGGCACAACCGCGCCAACTCACGGCCCAACCGCGCAAACTCACGGCACAACCGCGCCAACTCACGGCACAAACACGCCAACTCACGGCACAACCGCGCCAACTCACGGCACAACCGCGCCAGCTCACGGCACAAACACGCCAACTCACGGCACAAACACGCCAACTCACGGCACAACCGCGCCAACTCACGGCACAACCACACCAACTCACGGCATAACCGCGCCAACTCACGGCACAACCGCGCCAACTCACGGCCCAACCATGCCAACTCACGGCACAACCGCGCCAACTCACGGCACAAACACGCCAACTCACGGCACAACCGCGCCAGCTCACGGCACAAACACGCCAACTCACGGCACAAACACGCCAACTCACGGCACAACCGCGCCAATTCACGGCACAACCACACCAACTCACGGCATAACCGCGCCAACTCACGGCACAACCGGGCCAACTCACGGCACAACCACGCCAACTCACGGCACAAACACGCCAACTCACGGCACAACTGCAAGAGTTTTAACACGGCGGTAGTGAAATGCTAAGGCAGAAGTAAAATGCCACGGCAGGACTGTACTTGTTTCCACGATGCTTCATGTTTTCATCTACAAACTCCAGACGACGAAGTTTGTTCTGAGTGTTCTTTCGCTTTAAGTTCATTTCTATAGAGATCGAAAGATGTTTTGTCCAAGCTGTGACAAAGAAGTATCGTCCGAAGAAGCTAATTACTCAATACTGTCATCACTGTGGAAAAGGTAGGTTTTCGCTTACATCGATGAATTTATTTGTAATTGTGTATTTGTGTCAGTAGAGTTACGCTTGATTCTAACCACGTGGAAACCTAACGACCATTTTTAAATGTTTGAAAACTTACCACCACGCGATAAATTCAAATGTCAATCCTTACAAAATTGGATCTTAACCTTTGAGGACCTTTAATTTAGCTGACACGAGTGCTCTGTTTGTGTACGTTCCGTGGCTACTTCGTAATACCGTCGGATTCGTATGTCATTATATTTCGTGTACACTACTGGTAATTCAGGAGTAATTAGCCCTGTACTGCTACTTTATCGGAAATTAGTTTTTACAGCACAAGTATATACTATATGTAGTATACAATATCAGGAATATTTTATCCACAGTAACGCGGCAGGTAATGCGGAAAGATACAGCATATTACGTTACTTGCAGACAAATGTTAGAGGGGGGAGGGGCAGGCGAGGTTTTAGCCAGAAATTGAGGCATATACTATAGACTAGTATACCGGAACTGCAGTGAATGCTGGCTTGGGGAGGCAGGGGTGCTGTTATGATGGCAATAAGAAGGGAAGGTTGAAAGAGTTAAAAATGACCCATGGTGCCTATGTGAAACGGGAAAACGCAGTGATAACAAGAAACGTGTTTAACAACGGAAATGTGTATTTAAGCCTGGTTTACACGTACGACGCAAGCATAAGCATAAACACAAGCAAAAGCACAAGAAACCTACGTGTAAACCGGGACGACGCAAGCATAAGCACAAGCGCAAGGAAATAAAACTGAAAAACAGTGACAAGTTGTCAGCGTACATTCTAGTTACTCATGCGTTGCCATTTGCAAAATGGCGGCAGCAAATTTTTATGCTTCTGCGCTTGCGTATGTCACCTTATGCTTATGGTTATCGTATGTGTAAACATCCTTGTGCTTATGCTTATGCTTGCGTCGTACGTGTAAACCAGGCTTTAATGACATGTTGAAAGTAGAAAGGAAACAGAACTTACAATTGTATTTGTTTGAAACTATTGAATATACGATAAATTGTAGTGTCATTTTACTTTTTAAACGGTGGAACAGACTTCTGACTAATACTTCTTGTTACTAAGTACTTAACGTTCCTAAAACGCCGTCTATTAGGGTGATTACATAAAACCTGTGAAAAAACTACAAGGCTAAAAATATCGGACATTTGAAATATTGTTTCCTGTTGTACTTGTTTAGTTGAACACGTTCTAAAACCAAATGTGATATTCTAAAACGCCTTTTTTTGTACAAAATTGGCACTTTCGGATAAAAAAGTGCCAAAATATCAGGTAAAGTTTGCAATAATTAGGCTCGTATGGCTTATATTTGCCAACTTCCTAGTAGCACTTTCACAAATTGGGCCAGTATGCGCTGTTATTGCAACTTTTAGCCAATTCCAGCATGTCAGAAATAACAAGAATTGTTGTGAAAATTACCAGTTTAAGGTAGTATGGCATGTTTTTCACTAAATGTCCAACATTTTGCAAAAGCAAAGTGGCAAGAAATTAGCAATTAACTCATTTTATTGCCAGAAACAAAATGGCCATGGAAATTTCCAAGGCCATTTTTTCTTCCAAACACAAAATGGCCATGGAAATTTCCAAGGCCATTTTTTTTTCTTACAAACTCAAAATGGCCATGGAAATTTCCAAGGCCATTTTTTTTGCAAGCACAAAATGGCTATGGAAATTTCCAAGGCCATTTTTTTCTTATAAACTCAAAATGGCCATGGAAATTTCCAAGGCCATTTTTTGCAAAGACAAAATGGCTATGGAAATTTCCAAGGCCATTTTTTTTTTTTACAAACTCAAAATAGCCATGGAAATTTCCAATGCCAATGTTTACAAACGTTGTGTTTACAACGTCGTGGCGGGGGGAGGGAGGGGGAGGGGGAGGGTAGAAAATTACCATGGCCATTTCCAGCATTTCTGTGTGTTCTCTGCGGAGTAGAAATATTGAAAATCTAAACGGTTTTAAGCATTAGACATTTCTTCTGCTTGGCGCGTCCTAGAGTGTAGTGGATCGCGGATCCGTCTACTCTTTTGAACGAATTATAAATAACTGCACTTTGCCTGTTACATTAATTTCGGATCCTGGATCTCATCCTTACTTGTTCTTACGGGACTGATTTATCGGTTCGTGTGAACTTACATACAACGTGCTGGGACCCAAAGGTCATTGACATTTCTACAATAATAGTTATGAAATTCTCGCACGAGAGGATCTAGCACAGCTCATCACCACATGTCAGGGAGTCCCAAGTTGATGCAGATGAGAAACTAGTAATATACAACATTCAGAAACCAGCTGTTCTCAGTTGTGACCGTACAACGGCAATAATATATAAGCGGAAAGCCTTGTAACCGTTTCTCGGTGGACCACAAATATGCCACAAATGATTCTATGACAAAGGCCGGAAATGTCAGGGGGAATATGTAACATATTTCTTTTGTTAATGACTGTGTGCCGGCAGAGCTCGTCACAGAATTACACCAAAAAGGAAAAAAAAACATTACTTTGTACGTGAAAGACTTGATTTTACTTCTCAAGGCTCTTTTCTTCAAGAAAAGTAGCATGGGAGACTTCACACGAACCTAGTACGTGACGCAGTCGGTATCTGGGTTGTATACGCCTCACCACAACTGCCACTGTTGCGCCGACAAAGGGCTTATTTTGTTTTCCATCTGACTTAAGACGACACATATTCATTTCTCTGGACAAGCACATAGAACTCCGTGATCATCAGGCCATACAACTGCCTTTACAGCTTGTAATACAACGTTCGACAAAGAACAAAAGCTGATACAAATTTGGTGTGTACTACCTCGGATCCACGAACAGTGGATGAATCGGTTTTCAAAAACCAGAGATTAGGCCAGTGCGACTAAATCGTTGGAAGACATCTATCCCGCCGGGTCACGGTAAGAATGAAATCTTTCTTGTTTCTGCCATTAATAATAGGGTCTACAAAATATTCTTAACTTGCACAAATTTCTACATTATCCTTCTGAGTGGAATTTCAAGACCTTTAGATACTGAGGAATATTAATATGATAGGGAACCTGTATTCAGCGGGCACCCTGTATAAAATAAGCGGACAATAGCAAGGGTCCCAAGCCCGAGGGTGTCCGCTTAATACAAGTTTAATTTGACTGTATGACGAATATTAGAGCTCACTTCATGAAATTTTCATAGCTCCCCGCGACTATTACGTTAGATTTCTTCATGCCACTGGCGAAGCCTGCGCTCACCCGTCAACGCTCAGATGTCACTTTGTTTCAGTACGTTCCTTTAATTTATTGACTTGTTCGCGACTGATCTCCATTTTCGCTTTTCGACGAAAATCTTTTATTATTATTATTATTATTATTATTATTATTATTATTATTATTATTATTATCCTTTTTTTACATGGATATGTATTCCTTTTTCGCGCGAATGAACGGAAATAACTGATAACGTCCCTTCAACTTTTGAATCTATCAATTAGCCTTTTCGTACCGCGGGGCGAGTTGTTTAGTTACCGTTCACTACCTCCTCAGTAACCTAAACTAATGTTAAACTTTGGCGATTAAGTTGTGCTGATTTTGTGTTGTTACTTTAATTTTCAGGTGCAGTGAGAGTCACTTCTGCAATCCAAATTGCCCGGCTGTCGACTGTTGTGCCAAAATTAAAACGGCATGTGGGATATCAGATAGATAACTGAGATCAGAAATTAAAATAAAAAACCTCATTTGATTTAAACAGATAATTAGTACAGAGTGGACAAAAATCTAATGGATTAAATTTTTTAAACATTTCAGCAGTTTGTTTTCAATTTAGTAATAGTAGAGTATTATCGAGCACTTAATGTCATCCATGCCACAAGATTTCATGTTTTTTTATGTTATCGTGGTGTTCGTTCTATATTTCTTTGCATCATTTTTTTGTGTAAAGAAAGGGCAATTTGTAAAATGGAGAATATGTCTTGGAAGAGGTTAAAAGTAAAGTCGAAAAATTTTCACTGCCCATCATTCATGTTAGTAGTTTTCCAATGACCTTTACGCTCGACATTTAGAAATTCATCCAGAAAAATAACGATGCAGTTTCAATGTTCAATTTGTACTTCTGCTAAAAAATGACGTTGGAAATTTTGCCTTGGTATCAAAACCGACGTGGAAACTTCCATGGCCTTTTTGCCTTTATATCAAAACCGATGTGGAAATTTCTACTGCCATTTTGCCTTTGTATCAAAAACGACGTGGAAATTTCCATGGCCATTTTGCCTTTGCATCAAAACCGACGTGGAAATTTCCATGGCCATTTTGCCTATGTATCAAAAACGACGTGGAAATTTCCATGGCCATTTTTCATTTTATTTTTGTTGATGGAAGGCAGCATATTCTGAAAAACGACATTTTTCGCAATATCTTGCAAAACAAAGCAAAAGTTTGGCAACAAATACCCTCTATTAGTGAAAAATTGCAAACATACGTTCGAATTTGGTAAAATTTACTTCTTTTATGCAAACTTTTTACATACGACTAGCCGATTAACCCAAATCTTGCAAAAATACGATAAAAGTGTCACATTTTTACTAGAATTGGGCTATTTTAGAATACGACGGAAGGTTTTAGAACGTGTTGTTGGTAAGATAATGAATCTAACTTTTGTTTTACGCCGGGGCATGTAAACATACACCATGTGATCAAGCCTGGAACGAGGCGTATAACCATGGCATTGTTGATGCACCAAGTGATCAAGTTTAGAACGAAGCGTGAAAATTCACACCAAAGGAAGCAATGGAAAACTAAAGTTTACTGACCTTGCAGTGAAAACAATGATTCGCTTAAAAAAAATCTGATAGAAAATAAAATGTTGTTTACATGTAAGCATGTTATTTGAAAACGACTAACATCAAGTAAAACATTTGAAATGCTTATGTTATTCATGACTTAAGCTGAGCTAAACTGCTCTTCGTCTTCGTCTTCGAGAACTCGCCGTTCTCGCTTTGAAAGCCATTTTAGTGCTCATGCTCTGATTGGCTGGATTGTTCCACTCTAGACTTCCCGAAGGAGATTACACTAAATTGAATGTGTTCACAGGAATGATTACTGTAAGAACATTGTAATATCCATATTGTGACCACAGATTTTGAAAGATCTAGTAGCCCAGAAAGGAGAGACCTGGGACATTTTTCAACCAATCTCAATTCTCCCCCCTTTCAGCATAAAAACCAAAAAAAATCAAGCAACAGCCAAAATTAACACCAGAAAGCAATTAAGTAGTATATAAAAATCAGAAAAAAATCAAAAATCCGACCACTTTTTCAAAAAAAAGTGTCCCAAATCAAGTAAACGTGCTTCACAACATTTTCAGAGGAAACCGCTTAAGACTTCCTTTCTTGTGGCGAATTGAAATATTACGTCAGCTTTAGAGGAAGTCAAAAGTAAAAACTTCCTAACCGAAGAAAAATAGTATCACGTTTGTTCGATTACATCATGTTAAAACCACTTGATTGGTCATCCTTTGACAGGATTGACTTCCTTTTTCTTTTATAAAAGAGCAATCAACGCATTTTCGCATCAATTTTAAAATGGCTGATGATGGGGAAATGTTGTGGGATGACACTTGTGGTACTGAATTGCTTGGCGTTGCAACAAATTTAACTATCTCTAAAGAACAAGAAGCAATACTGAAGGAATATATTAACTACCACGATGAAATGAAAACATTTCTTGAGACCTGTCTTGATAAAGGACAAAAAGAAGATGAAATCGCGGCGAGTGTTTACTTCAAAGAAAACAAACCAAGCAAACCGAAAGCGAGTCTTGGAAACTTGTTTGGGCACAGAAGTCGGAGACACCAACAAACTGTGGAAGAAATGCATGAATTTCTGAAATCAAGAATCATAAATCAGCAACTTCAAGAAGCAGAGCCTGCTTTTAACTCTTCTGTTTACCAAAGTTGGGAAGAAATTTCACTTCAAATAGAAAAACACATACTCTTCGGTAAACATAAAAAAAATCAAGCTCTTGTTGCGGACATCAATCTTGGTCTTCTCTTGGAAAGTGGATCACAAATTTATCAAAGGGAAAAAATTATCAAGCGCGTGACTGGAACTTTCGATAAGTGGATTACAAATAACACAGACATTTCTGTTCGTCATGCAAGAAGACTTAGAGCTTTGGCAAAGGCTTTACAACCATTTCCACGCTTGAAAAAACTTGATTTAACAACAACAGAGATGTGCAACAACCTATCAAATATTCTCAAAGTTCTTGAGATTCCTGAGTTTAAAACCTTTTGGTCACAAACAACTTGAAACTTTTTTTATCGTTGCCAAGAAAACGATGCCTTAGAAACAGCGGCCATAAATGTCCGCCGTTGCCAAGAAAACGATGCCTTAGAAACAGCGGCCATAAATGTCCGCCGTTGTCAAGAAAACAATGCCTTAGAAACAGCGGCCATAAATGTCCGCCGTTGTCAAGAAAACAATGCCTTAGAAACAGTGGCCATAAATGTCCGCCGTTGCCAAGAAAACGATGCCTTAGAAACAGTGGCCATAAATGTCCGCCGTTGCCAAGAAAACAATGCCTTAGAAACAGCGGCCATAAATGTCCGCCGTTGCCAAGAAAAAAAATGTCTTTAAAACTAAATAAAATGATTTTTATTTCATACGCTTGTGATGTTTATTTTTCACCAAACTAAAATTTACATATCTTCTTTGGATATGTAAATTAATCGCTTTTAATTTTTTTCCCGCAAAACAAACAACGAAAAACCTCCTGATCTCTTCTCAAATTCAACTCTCAACTCGTTACGTCGAGAAGTGATCCGAGTTTTTTTTGATATTTTTTTTTAATCTCCTCTTTCAAGGCTTCAACATCAACTGGCTTCGTCTCAGGCTCACTCTTCACTTTCACTTCCTTCATTTGTTTATTTCGAAGTCTCTCTTTCATCGAAAAATATTTTTCAACCTCTCGCAAAATCAAGTCAAACTCGCCATCAGAAATAAATCCATCCTTCAATGCTTTTGAAATCAAACGACTCACTGACAAATGCGACGATTCAGCGAGAGAAATAGTCTTTTCATGTTTTCGCACTTTATTCTCGCAATTTTGACTCCCGGCCATTGAAGCCGATGATATGAGGGTCGTGATCAATGCTGTCAAACTCAAAGGAACTCCGACAGCAATCCCGATTCCACTCAATGAAGTTCCAACACTGCTTGATGCCAACACGGTTGTCAAAAATACTGAAACGGATGTTATTTTCGAAGCGATTAATTTTGCTCTCTTGTATTTTTTGCTCACTCGTTTGTAATGAGAAATTTCGCCTTCGAGTTGTTTTTGACAATCACAAATCTTTTTCAATCTGAATTGCGCAACGTCGCTTCGCTCGCTCACTTCGTTCGCTTCGAGAGAAGGATAAAGTTGTGGCGCACTTGGAATAATATTTTGTTCACTCATATTTTATTAAAAGATCTCAAATAATTTCAAATTCAAATCTCAACGGAAGCCCATTAAAATCGATGAACTCACCAGTTTCTTCCGTCACTGTGATTCGCAAAGAATCGATTATTTTTTTCCCACCTGCTATTTTCCGAAACGGGCTATGTTTTGATGAATATTCAACTCTTTCGAAAGGACTTCCTTTGATGTCAAAACACGCCAAAACATTTGAAGGTTTTTCATTGAAAAAATTTTCGTTTTTATCAACAAGATCGCAGTTGATGAAGAGGTTGTTGAATGAAGCCAAACGATTGATGATGGTATCTCCACTTTTCAGAGTGTGCCGTCGTTGGGCTTTTGGCGAAACGTCCTGACTGATATCAATCAGACCAAGAAGATGAGTCAGGTCACGATCAAAAATAACTTTTCTTCCAAGAGGATTTTCAATCACAATTGGACCTTTTTGGTCGTCAAGTTTTACTTTGATGTTTACTTTTTCAAGTATTTTCTTTATATCTTTACCGATTGTGTAAAGAGTGTAATTTCCAGGATAAATTCTATTGACAGCACTAACGTTTTTGTCATCAAATATGCTGATTTCTCCTCTTTCTTTCAAATTAAACCAAGAATTATAAAAAGAGCAACTGATCAACCTGATGAACCCAAATTTTTCAATTGGTTCATCAAAGTAAACCGTGTGATCATTTGAATTTGTCAAAACAGTCAAAACAACCATTTTATTTTCAAAACATAAAAAATGGAAAACTTGTTAAAATGGATAGATTCCCACCCAAAAGAAGCAAAAAGACTTTCCGAACAAGCAGAAGAAAAAGCGTGGCGAAACTTCAAAGCCAAATTTCCCAACGCTGACCTCAGCAAATTCGTTGCACAAGTGGATATGACCGACAAAACACACGCAACAGCTCAAATAAATTTGGTTATTGTTCCCGGTCAACATTGGCAAATTGTTTCACCCAACCCCAAAGATTGGTCTGTTGAAATGAAGAAAGCTCTTGGATTTGGAGGCTTTCCAATCGAGCTAATTCTCAATTCAAATCCTTCAAATCCAGTTCCAGCTGTTCCATTTTCAGACAAAATCCCCGAATCTTTTGGGGAAATCCTTAACCAACCAATCAAAATTTTTGTAAAACCCAACGAAAGCTTCACAACAAAATTCCGAGAAATTTTCGCGAAAACAAAGATCACCCACAAAACAGCAAAAGAATCAAGAAAATGGCTGAATCAACCAAACATGGACCATTGGCCGCAACAACTCAACTTTGCCTTTTGGTGCGCAACAACAGCTTCTGGAATCTCAAGACATCTCGTCAATTCACTCCCACCTCAAATCAAGTCCTTTCTTCTTTTCCACATTTATTTCACAACAAGAAGGATTCTCTTCGAAATGGGAGGAATTCAAAGTGAATCTGCTCTCCCAGGTGATCCCACATTCAGTCAAACTGAAAACAAATTCGACATTCCTTCATACAAGAGAATCTGTGCAGAATTTCAAATCTCGCCAAACGCAGATTTCAGATTCACCTTTGGTCAAAATTTTGGACTTGGATATGTTAACATATTTTATCCAGGAGAAGGAGACTATGCACAAAAGCATTGGACTTATCCTCCAGCAACCCTTCAAAACCCATCAAGTCAAAGATTCTCCGATGAAGGCGGAACTGACGCAAAAGGAAACAGAATTGATTTCATCAGAAACGATCAAGGAGCTGACAAACAATTCGAATTTTTCATGTCAAACGGACCTCTCAATGGACTTTCTCAAGCAGGAATGGCAAGAATCAATCAATCAATTGAAGCATTCGTTTATTGCATTCTTGGAGCACAAGTCAACGTTAGATCATCAATCCTTGGTGAATTTGGAGGCGCAAAGGAAGCTCAAAGAGAATTTCTCGTCCTCATGGAAGATGCAATCAGACAGCCTGACTTGTCAAAAAGCATCAGTAGATATCAGCTTGCGATTGATGAGGCAAAAGTCAGGCTTGATCTTGCCATTTCACCAGGAACATGGTTGATGCCTTCAAATTTTGTCATTAACACTCAAAGCACAGTTGGATACAACAACAATCTGAAAAAAGCAACTGGAAACATGAAACTCGGAGTCAACTCTGATGTCAATGTTGACTTAAAAAAAGTTGGAGCCAGGAATATGGATGGAGGACAATCAAAAAACAACAGATCAACTTCGCATTCTTCAAATCCAGAAAATGAAAACAAAAATACAAAACCACCGTCTTTGGATTCACAACAAGTCACAAAACAACTTCAGGAAGCGAGTGAAAACCAAGAAAAAGAAGAATCAAGTCAACACGAAACTTTCAAATCTGGCGTCATCATTGCAGCATCACTCGGAGCATTTGCCATTTATCGGATTTTTCGTTGAGTCCAATCCAATGGATTAAACTCAATTTTTAACTCGCTATCGCGCGCTCGCTCCGCTCGCTTTCTTTTGAATCTTTTCAACCATGAAAACTGCAACAGCAAGAATCAACAGCCAAGCGTTTTTTCCAAGGAATCCAACAACTTGTCCTGCAGTTTTGAAGATGAAACTGACGATTGAACCAATCAATCCAGGAAGAAGTTGACCAAGCTTTTTTCCAAGATCTTTCAAAGCATTTCCAACTCCTTTGGCAACAGATTTGAGTCCTTTTGAGAGCGCATTCACAATCACACCGATTGTTGTGCCAACAGCAAGGAAAACAGCAAAAACTGTGAATCCATATTTCTTGAAAATGTTTTTGATTTTCTCTCGAAGAGGCCTTTCTCTTTCTATTTCTTCAATTTGTGTTCCCAGCCTGGCAAGCTCCTCTTCATTTTCTGCAACTCTTGCCTCAACTTCTGCTCTCAGTTGGGAAGAAGTGTTTTCATCTTCTAGGATTACTTTATCATTTTCAATTTGTTTTTTTAGTTCAGCCTCTCTTTCATTCAGTTCATCAATGGTTTTTGTCGTGTTGAGCCTTTCTTCAAGAGTGTTTCTTTCTTTTTGTTTTTTTGCAAGATCAGATTTGAGTTTGTCAACCTTTGCTTGTTCTTTTTCTTTCGCTTTCACTTGTTTCTGCAAATCCACATTTTCTTTTTTTGCATTTTCAAAATCTTTTTGCAAATTCTTTTTCATTTGCTTCAGTCTTTGCAATTCTGTTTGATTTTCAAGACTCGAACCATGTTCTTCTTCCAGTGCATCAATTTTTGCTTGCGTTTTTTCGAGTTTGTTTCTATAATCTCTGATTTCTTGAGCATTTTTGTGGAGTTCTTCAGCATTCTTTTCTGCTTGTTTCAATTGTTTTTCTGCTTCTCTCAGTCTCTGCCGGTTTTCTCTTATTTCAGAATTATCTTTAGCGATCAAAGATTCAGCATCAGTTCCCAAAGCAGATAATATTTCTTTTGGCAATTGTGGGTTTAATCTTTCTTTTCCTGTTGTTTGCTCTTTGGTCATTAATGGGTAGAATTTTTTCCCACTTTTTTTCATCCTGACTTCTATCTTATCTTTGAAAAACGAAGCTTCGAGTTTATCATCTTCTGCATTTGGGTATAATATACTGAGATCATCCCATGCATCTTTTGTGAGGGATTGCGCTTCTCCCCACGTTTGTCGACCTTGAGTTTCACCTTCAATGAAAGATGTTTCTGCAGTTTTTGGTCTTGCTCCTTCTTTTCCATAATCTCTGTTCATTGTTGTCTTTGGAGTACTTTCACTGGGATTGTTTATTTCTTGATCAGAATCTTCATCATCATCATCATCTTTATCTTCATTTTTATCTTCTTCATCAGGATCAAGATCTTCTAAAGGAATGTATTCTGCCATTTTAAAAATAATATATTAAAATGGAAGTCAGTGAAAAAATCAATCCGAATTTTGAGAAAAAAACATCAAACGCTCTCAAGGCAGACAGAACTGTTCACAGAGTCACATTCAACCCAAACAAAGCTTCCCCAGGTGAAACACTCAGGATTCCAGTCCCAAAGCTTCACGAGGGAACAGTCTTGGTTCCAGATTCACTCGCGTTGATTTTTGATTTGGATGTGAGTGGTCATGCAAACAATTTTCTGGTGAACAATGTTTCAAGAGCATTGGTTTCCAGATTGAAAATCAAGTTTGCTGGAGAAATTCTCGTTGACACAGACGGTTGGGATCTTTTCAAGCTATGGGAAGATCTTTTTTTGACAAAACACGAACGAGAAAACATGTTGAGCGAGGGAATTCAATCTGAGGCTCTCTCAAAAATCAGATCCAATGCTGGAGACAAACCAACTTCTTCAGTCGTGAAGGAAAACAAGCTCAATGATATCTTCAAAAGCAAATACAGAATCAGACTTGATCACGAAATTTTGAAAGATCATGGAGTTTTTTATCCAAGAGCCTTGTCTGATGAACTGGTTTTTGAATTGACCCTTGCTCCTGCAAGCGGTGTTGTGAAGGGATCAGATGCAACAAAACTTGCATATGAATTGACAAACATTCAGCTTGAATATGAGGTTATTCAAAGCAAAAAGCTTTCAGATGAAGTCAATTCAAATCTTCTCAACGGAGATCGTTTCATGTTTGAGCATGTCACTCATCACAAAACAATCACAATTGCAAAGGGAACAGACTCAATCATCAACGAATCAATCAATGTTCCGAGAAGATCAATGAAGGGAATCCTCCTCCTTTTCTTCGAACCTTACACTGCAGGTGCAAGAGATTCAGAAAAAACATTCAATCCTGACATCACAGAGGTGAAAGTTGACGTGAATGGAGTTCCAAACAAGATTTTCAGTCAAGGAATGAAAACGAGAGACATGTTTAACGAAGTTTTCAGAAGATTTGGAAAGGAAAACTCCTCAATGAACGCAACTGAATTCTTTACTGGAGACAAGTTTGGATTGTTCATCGATCTCAGGAGCATGAAAGACAATGATCTTCATGGAAGTGGAATGAGATTGGTGAACACAAAAGACGGAGTTTATTTGTCAATCAAAAGAAAAGCAAGTGGTTCAGGAAATGTCAAATGTCACATCTTCATCTTGGCTGATGCACAATTCAGCATTTTAAACAAAGAGCTTGAGAGTGTAGCATATTAATTTCTTTTTGATCAATCAAAAAGAAATTTTCAAACCGGAGGCAATTCAGTTCCAGGAGGAACAATCATTAACTCTTCTCTGACGAATCCTCTTTTTGGACCATCTTTCAAATAATAAAGAACCGGTTCTTTTTCATTCACAATTGCTCTGTCAATTGAAAAAACTTTCAGAGACCAATTCGGATCAGTTGCTCTTCTTTGACCTCCTTCAAGTTCACCAGGAGCAAAAAGAAACCTCACGTTGACTGAAGAATCGAGTCTCTTTTCATTTTTTCCAACAGGTCTTGAATAATTTGGTTTCTTTGAATCAACCACCTTTTTTTTGATTGCGTCAATTGGTTTCTTTCCTGTAAGTCGAGTTGTTTCATTGTTCAATGCTTTCACAACTTCTGGAAGCCTTTTCACCCATTCTGTGGATCTTTCACCAGATTTAAAGTTCATTTCTTGGGAATATTGAAAACTGAAAAGTCTTTCACCCAAAGTTCGATTGAATCTCTCAACAATTCCTTGATCACGGTGAACATTTGGATTTCCTCTTCTGATTCTTGTTTCATGTTTTGACATTTCCTTTGTGACATCACCCATGAATTCTCTTCCTGGATCAACTTGAAGAATTTTTGGCCATTTCAAAGGTCCTTTGTAAATTTTCTGAAAAGCCTTTGAAACTTCAGAGGAATCTTTTGAAGTGAGAGGTTCAGCGGCTTTGAATCTGCTTGCAACATCAACAACAGTCAAGGCATATTTGAAAATCTTTCTCCCTCTTGGGAGTTTATCGTGAGGAAGAAAGAGAAGATCAGCTTGATGAACTGCATTGGGAAGTTCAACGTCAAATGTTGGTCTTTGGATGTTTTTGGGAACAGGAAGATAAATTTGCCAGATCGCTTGTTTCATCAACCAAAGTTTTGCTTCATTTTCGGGAACACCGGATTCTTGAGAAAGTTTTTTCACTGCTTGAAGGCCTTTCCAATATCCTTTTGGGGAATAATAAATTTTTGAGAGTTTCTTTTTTGACATTTTTAAAGGAAATGACTTGCTGCAAATCCAATAGCCAAAGCTGATGTTCCAACAAAGATCAACTCTCCCTGTTTTTGAGATTCGCTTGGTTGGTAAAAGTCTGAAAATTGGGGTTCTTTGAGATGCTCAATTTTTTGTTGATGAACCTTGTTATAAAGTTTTAAAGCATAATCAGTGTTTGTGAAATTTTGTTTTGCTTCATCTTTGATTCTGTCATTTGTTTGAATCCAATCATTCAATTTTGCACGATTTTCTTCGTATTTTTCGAGTTCTTTTTGATATTTTTCAACTGCCAGGTTGTGTCTCTTTTTTTCCTCAAGTGAGGCTGATTCTGAATCTCCAGAAATAAATTTTGCGAGATATGATCCACCAACAAAGGCGGTTGCATTGATTATTGCTCCTCCAATCATGATTGCGATGCTTGCCATTTTAACTTGGCAATATTTTTTGTTTTTCAAGATAATCTTTTGTTGCCAAAGAGGCAGCAATGATGACAGTGAATTTCACATAGTTCATGAGATTTGAGGAAGGATCAGAAGTCATTGGTTCCTTGATGACTTTCTTTGCAAGCCAACCAAATCCTGCAGCCAATCCAGTGATTGTTGCAGCATCAGTCATTGTTTTCACGAGTTTATTGTCTGACATTTTATTTGAAAAAACAAATTAATCCATTTGTTTTAATTTTGGAATTTTTTTTGTTGCAGCTTGCTGCGTTCCACTATGTGGGACTTGAGTAACGTTTTGCCTTTCAACTTCAACCATATGATCAATCAATTCTTTTTGTGCTTTTTTTGTTTCCACTTTGTTTTTTTTGAAAAGACTTTTCAATTCTTCCCTTTTGTAATACAATCCAACAACTGAAACCGCAATGCTGGCAACAGAAAGCACTTGAGTGAGTGAAAATGAACTGCTTTGTTCGTTTTTCAAGTCTTCACTTGATGGAGGGTTTTCTTTTTGCGTTTCGATTTTAGTGTCGGCTTTTGCTTTTTTCTTTGCTTCTCTTGCTTTTTTGTTGTGTTCAGCAAGTTTTTTTCCAGCTGCAATTCTTCCTGGATTTTTTGGAACTGTTTGTTTCACTGTTGTTGTGATTTGTTCAGAATCAGGTTCTTTTTTTTCAAGTTCTTTTTCAGAACTTGTTTCAGGTTCTTTAACTTCTTGAGTCTCCATTTTAAATGATTTTTCAATTTTTTGTTATTTCATTTAAAATGGAAAAATTAAACAAAGAAGAACTTGAAGTGCTTTTGGAATATTTCAAAAATGAATCAGAAGAAAACAGACAAAAACATCAGCAATATCTTGAAAAAGACAATCTTCAAGAAAATCATGAGTCAACATTTCATTTCTTTCGAAACCAAACGGGAGAAACAAAGACAAGACTCATGCAAGTTTTTAATGACAGACTCAAACACGAGACGAGGTTGAAAGAGGGTATCTTGAAGGATGTTGAAAAAATTGTTGAAAATGAGAGAAAAACACCTTTCTTTCACAAGGTTCTTGGTTATTCTGTTTCTCTTTTTCTTTTGTTGAGATCAATGCAAATAATAATGAAAAATTAATTTTTTTTTTCATTTTTTTTATTTTTTTTATTTTTATATAAAATATGACTCTTGAACCTGAAAAATTCAAATTGATACCATCAAGTTACAAAGGCAACAATTTCGAAAAAATTCAATACGATGGCAAAGATCTTCTCCAAAAACTTAGGGGTGATTTTGTCATCACAAAATATGGTCAAAGACTGCAACTTGTTCTTAAACCTGACAAATACGAGATTTTTGATCGGATCCATCGTTTGGCAGGAAAAGAAAATGTTACTTGTTTTGGTGGTATCGGCATTTCTATGAACAAAAATACTCCATTTTTTGATGAGTTCAACAAAAGAATGGATCAAAGCAAATGTTTCAATGAAAACAGAGAAATCAAAATGCGTGGTTGTGTTCTGGCGTGTTTTTCATCATTTTCAAAGAACGGTGTGCTTCTCAACCTTTATGCAAAGCAAGTCAAAGTAAATGAATTTTTGAAGAATGATTTGACGAATGAAGAGATTGAGTCATTTTTTGATCTTGAAGATTAATTTCATTTGGTTTCCAAATGAAATTTTTTTGAAAAACTCAAATAAAAAACAATTTTTTTTCCAAAAATTCTTTTATCATTTCAATTCCATCCAAATAATCTTTTCTAATATAATCACCCAATGAATCTTTGATTATTTCAATTTCTTCAATTTCAATCAATTCTTTTGCTGCAATATTTTCGTTATACCCATCTGGAGGCGGGGAATCTTCATCAAAATCTTGATAATCATTATGAACTTCATCAAATTTCAAAATTCTTTCTTCAATTTTTTTTTCCTTCGATTTTTTTTCTTGAACTTTTTTTTGAATTGATTTTTCGTTTTCTATTATCCATTCAAGAATTTCAATTGACTCATTTAAAAATTCTCTGATTTCATCAGGATCTTGATAATTTTTTTCATAATTTGGTTCTAAAATTTCTTCAATTTCATAAAACAAATCATCATATTGTCCATTTGTTGCTGAATTAATAAATCTATAATATTTTTCTGAAATTTCATAAGTTTTATCAAGGATTTTTTCAATTTCCAAACATAAATTTTCATAAACACTGAATTGATCGAAAATTTCTTGTTTTTTTGCATTTCTTATTTCCCAATGACACATTAGTTTTTTATGGAAAAAATTCTCGTTGAAATTGTTTTTTGCGAGAACTCGGGCTGATAATGATTGAAGACTTTCCATTTTATTTAAAAATAAAAAAAAAATTTTTTGAATTTTTTTTGAATTTTTCAATTTATTTAACAGGTTCTTATCAAGTTCTTCTTCAATTTCTTTCACAGGTTCTTTCATAGGTTCTTATCAAGTTCTTCTTCAATTTCTTTAACAGGTTCTTTCATAGGTTCTTCAAGTTTCAAACTGTTTGCTGCCAAAAGACTTGCACTCGCAGCAGCCATGTACTTTCCGTATTTCAAATAAAGACTTCCAGCAATCAAATTGAGTTCTCTGTTGACAATGAAATCATTTTTCAATCCCCTCAAAAACTTTTCTTGGTCAAGAGGAAGGAAAAAACAAAGTGCTTTTGCACTTGCTTGCAAAAATGTTTCAACAATAGCTCCGCAAGTTTTTGAAGACAAAGAAGCTTCGTATCTCTTGAAATATTTTTCCACATCTTTCTTGGAAAGTCTTTTGATTTGATCTTGTGTGAGTTCAACTCCAATCATTTCCTTGCATTGGCCACTTGCTGCCAAAATGGCAAGATTTTCTCTGTGATCTGTTTCAATTGGTTGGGGTTCAGTTTCAAGAAGCGACATGACTTCTTTCAGTGATTCTTGTTCTTGGATTTCCATTTTAAATCAAATGAAAATTTTTTCAGTTCAAAGAAATTTCAAAAGGATGCCTGAGGGAGAAATCAAGATGAGAAAACTTGACTTCTTTCAACTCTTTCATATATTTTTCCTTTTCATCTTTTGTCAAATCTCCTGCGAATTCTTCGAAGACTGTTTTCATGTCTTTTGCTGATGGAGTGAAAAAAAGAATCAAAGAAGCAATGTTTTCTCTGAAAGGTTTTGCTATGCTTGACATTTGTTGAGTGAGAACCCAAACGCTGATTCCTGAATGTCTTGCAGAAAAAGCGAGTTTCACAAGTTCATTTGTCCTTTTTTTCACATCTTTTGATGAGGCGCAATCATCGAGAATGATCAATGTGTTTGTTCCTTCAAAGGCAAAAGAGATTATTTTTAGCCAGTCATTGATGTGATGGTGTTCTGGGATGATAATGAAAAAATCTTTGTCATTCTCAGCAAAATTATCCCAGGTTTTGTTGTTGACGAATGTTGGACAAAGGAGGAAAATGAAATCAAATTTTTGATTGAATTTTGTTTTGAGAAGATTCACAAGAAAAGTTGTTTTTCCTGAATTTGTTGGTCCAACAATTAAAGCATTGAATGGAATGTTTTCTGGATTCATTTTGTTATTTTATAATGTCCATGTGCAAACGTGTGGATTCCATCTTCTCTTATGACTCTCTTGTCATCATTTGCAGAAAGAGCAATCTTGTTAACTGTTTCTGTGAAAATTTCGTGTTTGTATGATCTGATGATATTCATTGATCTCATTTGTTTTTTTCCTGAAATGAGACAATCTTTGTAATCTTGATGCGTGATTGTTTTTTTGATGACTGATTTTTTGATTCCTTTGCATTTTTTTTCTTCTTTTTTGTCTTCATACATTCTGACTGAATAAAGTTTTGACCTGAGTCCAACAAACTCTTCAATGATTTTTCCTCCAGCTTCATCTTTCATCATTCCAATGACTTTTTTGTTTATTCCAGTTGGAATGTTTGAAGGATGTATTTTTGGGAAATTTGATGTGTCAAACTTTTCTTTAACATCAGCAGAAATATCCTGAAAAAAGTCATCTGTTTCCATTTCATAACAAAGAGAATCAGTGTCTGTGAAAAGGAGTTTTGCTTTTTCTTGATATTTCGGTTTGATGTAATCATAATGAAAGTCAAAGATGAGAGTTTTTGAAATGTCAAGAATCGACATTCCACAATAAATTGGTTTGTCAAAAAGAAGTTTCACTCTTTTCATGTGAATTGCAATCAAATTTTCATCAAATATTGTGCAACTTTCAAAGTTTGGTTTTGCAGCGAATCGCAATGCTGAAAATCTGTTGTTAACCAATTTGATGTCCACCCTTTTCCTGATGTTTTCCATGGTTTTTCCGAAAACAGAATTGTTCATGAGTTTGAAAAAATCTTTTTCGAAATCATTCTTTCCGTTTGCTCTTAGTTTTGTGTTGAGTTCAATGTAAGGTTTCAACCAGGCTTCCTCTTTGAATTTTATGATTCTGTGAATCTTTTTCAGTTTGAGTCCCATTTGGAGATATTGCTTCAGATTTCTGTGATGAATCACATATTTTTCTTTTTCGTTGAGAGTTGGAATGAGTTTTTCAACATTGTTGACAATGATTCTTTCAGGAGCAAGTGGGAGATCATTGTGGAGATCGTGAAGTTCTTTTGGGTAATCAAGGTCAACTTCAAGAATGCAAGGAAAATTTCTCCAGTCATTGAATTCTTTTTCGTCAACCCATTCAAATCCACCTACAGGAAGAGGTTCACACATTGCCCAACCATAAAGATTGTTTGCATCAAGATAAGGGATAAATGTTGAAGGTTTTTCTGGGTTGAAATCTTTCATATACTTATTGTTGGCTTTTCCAAATCTGTTTGAAATCATTGAAACACCACCTCTGGTGCCTTTTTCAATCATTTGAAGCATGTCAATGTCTGTGAGGAGTTCAAGTTTCACTTCAGTTTTCTTCAAAGATGCATCCCATGCAAGTCCAGGAGAAGTGAAATACCATGCTGGATCAAGTTCATAGTTTTCAAGGCAAACGTTTCTGAATTCCTCAAAAACATCAGCAAGGAGAAGGACATCTGTTTTGAGATAAAGATCGTGATAAACTCCCATGTTTTTGCATTTGAAAGTTTTCCAAACCTTTTGAGCATGCTCAAAGTCTTGTTGTGTGATTTGTTCATCGTTGAGTTTTGAATAAAATTTTTCTTTTGGGGGAAGATTTGTTTCTTGAAATTTGTTGATGTTGTCCATGAAGTCATAAGGATAAACTCCTTTTTTTGAAAGAAGATCAAGTTTTTCTCCCAGTTCTTTTTTTTCTTCTTCAGAAAGTTTTTCTTCTTCCAGGGTTTTTCCTCTTTCTTTCAATTTTTCTCTCAAAAGACTTTTTTTTGTTTCAATCTTTTTGTCTCTTTCCAGATTCTTGACCAATGCATCAAGAGAAGATGCCATGAATTTGAAAGAATCAATGAATCTGATGTCATGTCGGATCAAATGTTCTTTTCCTTCTTTGTCAATCCAGCTTCCCACAATAATTTTTTTTGTGAATGAAATGTATTTTTCCTCGTTGTTTGGAATACATCTGATGTCTCCTTCAGTTTTTCCGAGATTCTTGACGAAAAGATGAGCGTCATAATTTTGAAGATTGTGAAAAATCACTGGAGTAAACCATGGCTTTCTGTATTTTAGATTGCATGAGTTGTGAGCTGCTCCTCGGAATTTCCCAGTGAAGTGACAGTGATCTCTGACTTTTTTTTCGTCTTCTTCAAATTCTTCTTGGCAAATCCAACATTTTGTTGATTCATTGAAATCTTTCCAGTCATTTTGTGTCATAATCAAGGGTTTTGGTGGAATATTTTGAATCCTTGTGATATCATCTTCAATCATTTCAACAAAGATTTGAGAAATGTCTGCGTTTTCACTTTTCATTCGATATGTCACAGTTTTTGAAAGATTTTCGTTAAAAGAGCATTTGATGTGATAACAAAACCCACAAGGTTTGTGTTTTTGAAACTGGTTGGTGAAACAATTTTTTGGATTTGGTTCACATCCGCTGATTGATTCAACAAGACTCTCGAAATCAGCATAAATGACAAATGGCATTTTTTGTGAGCGAATGTGATTTTCGAATTGGATAAAAGTTCCCTCTTCTGGCATTTCGATGAATTCATTGCTTTGACAAATCTCTTTGTGAATTTCAAGTTTTTCATTTGTTTGAAAAGCATTCAAGCATCTTAAACAAATATGAATTGATCCATTGTGTTTTGTGATTTGACTTGACAACAGTTTGCTCATGTCTTTGATGAGACAATAATGCTTTTTTTCACAATCTGCAATCAAAAGAAGATTGATTTGGTGTTGCCTTTCTGGAGCTTTGAATATTTTAAGAGGATAAACAACTTCTTGAAATCCAAAAACATTGATTGAAATGTTTTGATTTGATTTTTCAAAATGTGTTATTTGTTTCACATCAATTGGAAATTTCAGTCCATTCCAATTGAGTCTTTTTGAATTTTCCCTGAGATTTTTGTCAATTCTTTCAGGATGTTTATCTGCAGGAAAAAGTGCTCTGGTGACACACCATTTGAAGCATTCATTATCATCATTTTTCATGTTGATAATTGCTTTTTTGTTTGCTAGAATTTTTGGCAGTGGGATGTATGATCTCCCTCTGAGTGGGATGTATTGTGTCATTTGAACGTCAAGTGACAGAACTCTTTCAAGAACCCAGTTTGATCCTCTGTTAGTGAAATTTTGAAATCTTTCTTTGATTGTTTCAATCATAGAGTCAATGATTTCTGATTCATTCGTCCCTTCATGATTTTCAATTGTTTGAGAATGAAAATATGGATAAGCAGTTATAATATTTCCGTTGGTCAAATCAGTTCTTGTCATATAGCAATTGAGAATGAGTCTAATTCTTGTTTGTCGATTTTCTCTCATCAATCGCAAAACATCTGGTTTGACAAATTGCATAAATTCACTTTCATCAAAATTTCCTTCTGATTCAATTCGAAATTGTCTTGCAAAACCACTCAATGCAGTTGCTGTTTCTGTGATTTTTGCTCTTATTCTATTGATTTCTTTCAATTTTGAGATTTTTTTGTCTTTCTCGATTTCTTCGGGTGTTGATATTTTGATTTTTGGAAGAGAAGGGCTTGTTGGTTTTCTCAAACCAAGCATTTCCTCAAGTTCTCTGATTTCTTGGCGATTTTTTTCTTCAACTTTTCTTCTTTGAATTTGATCTTGATTTTTTTTCACTGCCCTTGTTGGTTGGATAATTTGTGAATTTATTTCTGGAACTGGTTCATCAAAAATGGGTGAGAGGTTTCGAGCTCTTTCACGTTCTCGTTCAAGAGCTTGATTTATCGCATCAACGAGTTCTGCTTTTCTCAATCGACTGAATCTTCTCAGTCCAAGCCTTTTTGCTTCAGCTTTTAATTCTGGAACTTTCAATCTGTCCATTTTATATATTTTTTTTTTAAATTTTTTTTTAAAATTTTTTTTGAATTTTTTTTATTTTTTTAAATTTTTTTTTAAAAATATATAAAATGGAAAAAGAACAAATTGAATTAAAAATTTTAGTGAGTGGAAAAGATATTTTTGAAATTTTTTTCAATGGTTCATCATTGGATTATTTGAACCAAATTATTTCAAAAAGTGATGAAATCAAAGTTTATCCAACTCATGCAAGTCTTTTGAAAATGGCAAATAAAAAAAAAATTCAGAACAAAATGGCATACACAAACGATGAACTCAGAAAAGCTTTTGGTTTTCCTTCAAAACAAAAAAAATTGAGAAAATTTGTTTTTGAGTCACCAAATGAAAGACTTGAATTTGACACAAGAAAACAAGCATTGGAAAAACTTCAAATATCAGCAAACCGAATTGCTGATGCTGTGAAAAATGGAAAAATTGAGATTGGAAATGTTAAGTATGATTTCAAAAGAGAATAATTTCCAGAGAATTTCTGTGGAAATCAAAATTTCATTTAATTTTTTATCCCATAATTTTCCCGAGATTTTTTTCCCAATAATTTGTTGGTTCTCTTTGAATTTCTTTTTCAATTTGTTCAATCCATTTTTCCCAATATTGTTTGTCTTTTTCAGGATTGTTTTCTCTCCAGCTTTCTGCTAGTTCTTTCTCTTGTTGAATTTTTTCGTTTTCAATGTGCGCCATCCATTGAAGCCAATATTCTCTCGCTTTCTCAGGGTTGTTTTTTCTCCAACGACGTGAACATTCTCTTGCTTTTTCTCGTTGTTCTTCATTGTCTCGATAGTTATTAGTGTAATCTGTTGTTCTTTTTTTAGCTTCTGAGTGGATTATTTTTGAAGGATCTTGATCATTCTGTGAGAGAATTTCAATCTTCTCTTGTTTTCTCATCTTTGCTGCATATTTTATCTGTCGTTCTTTACAAATTTGTGTTAATTGTTTTGAGGAAAGTTGTGAGTAATCCATTTTATTTGAAAATTTTTTTGAATTTTTTTGGAATTTTTTTTGTTTTTTTGGTTTCACCATAATTTTTACGCAAATCAAGGGAGACTTGATTTGGGACACTTTTTTTTGAAAAAGTGGTCGGATTTTTTATTTTTTTCTGATTTTTATATACTACTTAATTGCTTTCTGGTGTTAATTTTGGCTGTTGCTTGATTTTTTTTGGTTTTTATGCTGAAAGGGGGGAGAATTGAGATTGGTTGAAAAATGTCCCAGGTCTCTCCTTTCTGGGCTACTGATCTGTATGACAATAATTATTACCGTATCTTACGGAGTGTTTCTAGTTCTCTAATAACAATGATTAAATGATAATAACAACAACAGACAAGCTTTTCAATTCCATTTGCAATAAAGGTATAGGCTATATAATAGGCCTAATCACGGTTTTTGACGCCATTTTGACGAGTAGGCAAGCAGGCTTGAAATCACAGTGTTTGTATAGAAATCCGATGTCAAATAATTTTAATAAAACATCGCTTCTGAAAAATTCTTCAATTGGAAACTTTTGGCATTAGGTAAAGGATTTTAAGAAAAAAATTGGAGGGATGTAACTGTGCCAGAAAGCGTCCGGTCGTGTTTTGAACTTTCCATACATTTGTCTGTATAGCGAACCAGCCGTGAACTGCTACTAAAAATAGTTCGCGGGAAAAAATACTGGGAAATGTATGGAAAGTTGAAAGCGTCGGTCCAAGTCAACCTTGTCATGGTGTGTACAAAACGGAAATCTGCCATAACACCATAATGCCCCTCCATGTTGTTATAGACGGACCGTTCCATGGAATAAACTTGGCGAATGGTTTGTCCGGGGAATAACTATAAGAACTTATTTAGGCTTCACTGTTGTTCGTCCTGCTGTAACGTTCCTCGTGGTAATAGGTGAGAGAAAAAGACGAATAATTTACCATTAATCTACAATTCAAATGTACGCCCTCGACTTGAGATGCCAACTCGAAGACGTCACAAAGGAAGAAATGCGACCTGTAAATAACACCCTGGGACAAGAAACAATAAGGGTACAATTGAAAGCGCAGTCAAAATTATAATTTTAGGACAGTTTGATTCACCGAGCAAGTTTTATGCTTGACATTTTTTTTTTTTAATTTTGACTTGTTCTCGTGAAAAAGATTACCAAGTTTTCGGTGAACGTCTTCAAAACCTAGATCATCAGTCTTCTAACAAGGAGAGTTCAAAGAGAAACTTGACAAATTTTGTCGGACAACCGAAATTAAAACTTTCGTATTTGAAATGCAGACTTGTCAAGAAAAACTTCGTGGTGTATACCAGACATAGTCAGTTTTCGGAGCAGGAGTAAAGGGGAAGGGGTGGGGGTAGTCTCTGCGTGGCTTGTTCAGTTTACCGTGAAACACAATCCATTGCATAAAATAACCCAGGGCGTGAAAATTTTTTTGACAACCAAAGCGAAGAATCACGCTAATTTCTCCTCGCTAACCGGGCTAAAATTTCATCTATATCCTGGGTTTTTTAAAAACTTATTTCTATGACTTCATAAAATATGATAAATAATACGGTTTCTTGGAATAAAGATGTTTCGTAATTTGAAATTTCGCTTTTCAATGTTGGGTTTGACAAAGTAAATGACTCATGAAAAAAGGTTTCAGTTTCTTGCGATGAAAATATAGCAAGTCCGTAGGTTTGGAAGATCCATTATCTAACGAGAAGTTCGTCGAAGCAAGTAACTCATTATCTCGGCTTTGCCCGCAATTTATACAGTGTTAAAACACAAATAGTTTAAGGTAAGAACAGCTTTGAATGTCAAGTATCTGCTTATGTTATTTAACGCTTTTAATGTAGAAGGGCAGTCACTTCGTTTAGACAAATTCCGTCCTTTTAATTTCGGATTGAAAAAGTGGCAATTTCACCAAATTGTGCAAGTTGTTTAATACTGAACCCAACAACGACTTCATTGAATTTTGTTTCCAGGATTAACAACTGTTCAAGGAGAGAGATATATTGGGGGCACCTAATGAGAAAATTGAAGCAAAACACTTCAAACGTTGTTACCTGTGTTCCCAGATCGTTCTGTCACGCGGCCTTTTGAAGACATATTTGTGTAAGCTAATACAGTTTGATTTCTTCGGATGCTTCAGGTAGAGATTTAAATGTATGCAGTGTCACCTATTTTAAGTGACACTTTGAATAGCAAAAAAATCATACAGGTATGGTTGTAAAACGTCAAGATAATGGTTCAGTTTTGTGAACAATAACCCTACCAGTGCACTAGGACTAGTATTATTCATTTTTGGCTGCAGTTGGCTCGGATGGAAATGAATTGCAACTTGAAAAATTATCCAATTTTTGCAAGGTTCTCTTAAGTATGTATCTTGGGGAAATGGCTAAAAATGTATTATAGCTTACTCGTCCTTGGAGAAATCGTTTCATATTTTTCTCCCAGTACTGTAAGAGCAAATCTCGTGATAGAAAAAAGATTCTTTCTCAAATATTATGAGCAGTTTTGACCAACATACAGCAAAGGCTCCGTAACAATTCTTCTTTAATTTGCAGAAAGTTTTAGGGACCGGAATCGTATCCCCCGAATTTACTAGTTGTTTTTTGCTTTATGAAAATGTCAGCCAACTTTTGTTTGCATTTAAACGACATATTTGCCTCTTCGAAAACGAAGGGAATTAATTTTTAGTGTTTCGAAATTTTAAGCTTATATTTTCCCGAAGAAAACTTTAGATTTTCTTTGAAACTAAATCCGAATTTCTGAGGCGATTTAAAGTCCCTCCCGAACAGATATCCAGCGAAATGAATCAATAGATTTCTCTGGCATATCCCTTAAAACCACTTTTATCTTATCTTTGTTTGACTAAAAGTAAATTTATGCGCTGTAAATTCAACTGAAAATGAAATTCAAATTAGTATTAATGACGCCCACTGCCAATTAGTACAACAACAGGGAGTTTTAAGAGAAGAGAGAGAAGTTTCAAACAACTCAAATTTTCTTTACACTTGAATTTTCGCTAAGGTTTGGTCGTTCCGCTTTTAATAAGGAAACAAAGAATACTAGCTCAACTTGCATCTAACGTTTTAACGTTAGAGTTGGGACAGTTGGGCTCCGAGTTGAATGCTGTGTTCGCTTGCAGGAGGCTTGTTTCGTTTTACTTACACTTAGATCCCGGGTTTAGGAACACTCTAAGTTCAGTCGTTCATTCTACTTTGAATTCTGTTATCATGAATGCAATGCCACGTCTGTCTGCCTTTTATAATCATAGAAGACAAAGATCAGAGAGAGTTTAGAGGAGAGCTTTGCCGGTATTTACTCTTACACATGGCTTTGTACGGGAACTGTATGGCTTAACAGTTAAGAGACAAAGTACAGCAAGGACGCGTTTAGAAGGACGGAGGATGAATATCTCACCAAATTGTGAACATTTTGTTATATGAAACTGAATGTAGGGGCGCACTTTTTTTTCTGAATTAGAAACTGTTCGTAGAAGGAAAATTCGAAACAAAATACTTTGCTAAAAAGACATGTAAAAAACATTGCGTGACTAAAAGTAAAACATGAACAGTCGATTGATGAGACTGTCATAAAGAATCACCGAGCGCAGAAATTCCGCGAAACGGCCGTGACGCCACTCAAACGTGTTAAAAAACGGGCATACACGATCCTTGCCTGCAAGAAATCGCAACGTAGTATTATAAGCGTGAGCTTTCTTTCCCGAGTGCATTTATGCTTCCGAAGGCCAACACCCATGAAAAACAACTACCTAAACTTATGACATTGTCTGGGAAATACAAAGACTCGAGTAAAGTAATCTAAAGATATGATATGTGGACAAGCACGTAAGGAAACCTAGTTTTATCTTCAGTAGAATCCATTTAGAACGAATTAATAGTCGCCTTTAGAAGATTCAGTGTGTCTGTGAAAAAAAAGTAAGAAGTTTTTAATTTACCTTGAACCATAAAACCATAATTTTCCTTTATACGTCTTTTATAATAAATAAATTTGAAGGTATCGTCAGATTGTGTGACCAGCATAGCTTATTTGTTTGCTTTTTCGTGATCTTTGGTCAACGTTTTTATAGTCATGAGATGAGGTCACTACGTGTAGTTAACACGTCAAAGAAACGTTTACCTGAGTTGTTAATGTGAAGTGAAATGTGCATTTTGAAAACTACCCAGGTATATAATTTTTCCCTCTACACCAACCCGAGTCTTACTTTAACGTCTAAAAGACTTTTTAGTGATTAATTTTTTTCCTGGGTGTAGTCAGTAAGTTGCTTTTCGTAGAAGTTTTTTTGAATGTTTTGTCTTTTTGTAACTGTTAATAACTGTTTTGTATTTCATATAACAACAACTGATTACTAATCTGGGCGAATAACAATTTTATCCTCTAGCTGGGCACCCTTGCATGTCCCGAGATGTAAATCATACTTTGTGCTACTGAGGTAGGTATTAATTTCGTCCACTGTATTCGACTTTTGGCCTGACTGGAATAAGAACGTCAGCCCAGCTATTTTAATCCTATCCAGATCGGTATTTTTTGGTCTTCTGGGGCCTTCGATGGGCGAAGGGAGAAGGGGGCGAGGATTGAGTGGGGGGGGGGGGGGGGAGGGAGGGGAGGGTACTCTTGATGACAACGTAAGTATTAAAGCAGTGACACTTAAAGGGTGAATACTGCTTTTCTCTGAGGTCCACAAAGGACTTTAGATGACGTGTACTACTCGGTCTGGTTTCTTTCTTCTTCGTTGCTCCTTTTGTTTTAATCAAAATTAACTGTAAATAGTTACTAGAGGTTAACTCGAAAACCTTACGGTTCCTTTAGCCTCTAGGCTTCAATTACCTAAATTACTATTGTCATTATTCTCTTTAATTAACCTGTGATGTATATAACGATCCCCTGTAATTAGTCAAAGTGTGAGTTAATAAATATTGTTGTTGTTGTTGTTGTTGTTGTTGTTGTTGTTGTTGTTGTTGTTGTTGTTGTTGTTAATGATTTTCCGAACTCAAGGTGACCATCTTGGTCCTCTTTGTTTTTCTTTGACTTTAGAACTCACTGATGTTTCCTTAATACAGCCATTTCTGTTTTCTACAAAAAAGGAGCTTATAAATATTCGATCCATAGCCGTTTTAGGAAGGAAGTTCCATCACTCATGGCGAGGAGTCCAACCCAAGCTGAAATTGACAATGACGTCACACCAGCTGATGAGGAAACGCTGGATTTTGATGACGCCACTTTAAGAGGTGAGAAGAAACATGTTACTTCCTTTTTCCGAAGACCTAAAGAGGCGCCCCAATATTAATCCTCCCCTGGATAACATGCGCTGCAGGAATATATTGGACAGTGGGTCCTGGACATAATCCTTTCCCCGAAAAAGGCTAGAGCTATAGCCACAAAGATGGGCTTTTCTCTTACTATTCTGCAAAACTAAATTTCTATCCAAAAGTTCGATTTTTTTTTTCATCTTGCTGTGTGTCCACGTCGTTAAAATTCCAGTTTCAAAAGCATTTTGTTAAATAGAGCATGACTCAATTCATCATTAAACGGGCCCTTCGACTTAAAGTGGCTATACTAAAACTTGCTTTTCTTTGCGCGTTTTTTAAAAGTCCCCACTTGACCAGGATTTACAGACACTCTAATTTGATGTAGATTGGTAGATTGGTATGAATGAGGGATTATGGGACCGTCTGGGTTGAGGAAAAGACATTTTGCCAACCAACTAAGGAGTTCTTTCAACGTTTCTTTCGCGTACCTTTTGTTTAATTTCCTTTGCTTAAACCATATTTTTCTTGCGGAAAACTGTAACTGCCGTTTTAAATTAAAGATTCCATTTCTTCTCCAGAGGATTCCACAATTAATCCCTTACCCGTACCGAACTCCTCATGGTTTCTGGAGTTTGAATAAATCCCAAGCACTCCTTTCCCACACATCATTTTTTTATACAAAATTACAACAGTTTGACACTTTCACTATGCTTCGTACTTGTCCCCCCGCCGCTCATCCTAGAATAAGAGCACAAACCTTCTGTTAATTTTCTTTGTTTCAGCTATAGCAGAGGTTTACTACACTGAAGGCAATGAGAGATACAGAGAGGATGATCTCACCAACGCGATTCACTTCTACACGGAGGGAATTCAAGTGAACTGCAAGGATGAAGAACTGAAGGCCGAACTGTACAGCAACAGGGCGGTCGCGTATTTTTGTTCAGGTCAGTATGTTTAACATGTTTTAGGCTTTGCCTAACCAAGGTGTTTTAATATTGCAACTTTAAAGAGTACGTTAAAATTAAACCTTTTTAATGTATTACCTCTGGTCTCTTCTTCTTCAGGAAATTTTAATGATTCGCTGAATGATGCTAAAGTTTCTACTGATTTACAACCGTCATTGTTAAAAGCAATCGTGACAGGTAAGATATTTCTAAAAAAAAAAAAAAAAACACTGTACATTCCTTTTCACCGAGGCGCCGTAGTTTGCTGTGTCAAAGTTCGAATTTTTAACACCGCTTAATGTTACATTCCCTGAAAATTTATGTTGTACTTATAGGGGTTTAAGTGATGCATCATAATTTTTACAATACTGTTTATATAAATGTCACGTACAAAATTTTAGTATTTTGAGTTTAAAGACATCAGTAAAGCTTACCCAGCAGCAAGGGTGGCCTTTGCTTGGTGTCCTTAAAAGTAACCCTAAGGGAATATTATATGAACCACCCCATTTTTTAAGAGAAAATTATTCCAAACTAATATTATTGTTTTATTAGGAGCAAGTGCCTGTGTTCAGCTGAATCAGTTTGAGGAAGCCATCACGTGGTGTGAAAAAGGATTAGCCGTATCCTTTACAGATGCTACAACGATAAATTGGGATCAAAATTCAAATTTTATGATTTTTTTTTCATTCATGCTTTTCTGTACCACCTCGCGCAAGACTAATTTGAAGAAATAATTTGTTTTTACTTTCCCTGATAATATCAATGCTATGGTTTCTCTTTAATTCCCGAAAACCAAAACAAACAAATGAGAAAATCAAGATACCTTACAAATATGACTTTATGCTTATAGTAGTTTGACGGTTTAGTTAACTATTGATAACTTTTACAACTATTATCGATCTTACAAGTCTTGACTTGAAGTAAGATTGACAAGAACAACCAGACGTTGTTAGAATTAAGGTGCCGGTCTTTCAATGAACAAAAAAAGCTACGAGATGCAGGCGGAGAGGACAATGCAAATGAATCTGACATCACAACTGCTGCTGAGAAAACACTGAATACTGATGATGAAACTACTTTAAGAGGTGAGGAATTTTAGTAATGATTCTCTTCCTGAAAAACAAATGGCCTCCCCCCCTCCCCATTATAGACCGTGATATCTTGTTTTTGACCCCCCTCCCTCCCCCCCTTACCCTTAACAAAAATTTACCGTTGTATCTTTATAATTTGTTTTATACCATTTTGGCATTTCTTTAATTTTAACGTACAGTGTACTGTGCGGAAAAATATATCATGTAGCGTTAATGTTGCAGATGAGAAGAGCGAGAGAGCATGAACTAGCCCCACCCCGACCCGCAAGCTAAGGAACTCAAAAAAGCCCTGAAGAAAATCAGTAAAATTGCCTGACGTTACTAACGCTAAAAATGTGCTTTGGAACAGTTTACGTTGTTTATAATGACTTACAATATGCCGCAGTAGCAAAAAGGACTGCACTAGCATCACCTTAACAACGCCCAGTTTCTTAACCTTTACATAGGAAAATGCAAGATGTCTTTTATCTTCTTTCATTTCAGCCGCAGCAGAGCTCTTTAAGAATGAGGGCAATGATCAATTCAGAAAGAAAGATTTCAGCAATGCCATATTGCTTTACACCAAAGGAATCAAAGTGAACTGCAAGGATGAAGAACTGAACGCCAAACTGTACAGCAACAGAGCAACAGCACATTTTAATCTGGGTGAGAAGTTTTGAGATTTCACAGTTTTGTAAACTTAATGTCTTTCCACAAACAGTTAAGATATAAAAGATCAAACACGAGGAAGAGTGTTTCCTCCGATTTCCAAACATCGAGAAGTAGGTTGGAAAAACGAGGTGCAGCCGAGTTTTTTTTTTTAACCAACTTTGAGGTATTTGGAAATAGGTGGAAACACTCTTTCGAGTGTTTGATATGAGCTTCTCAAACTATTGATAATTCTTGGAGAAATTCGAAGCAAAAGTTCCCAAAATTTTATGATAATTAAGATCACATTTCCAAACCTCCTTCACGGTAGTGATTTCCTTTGTTTTCTCTTCATGAATTAGTAATGAGTTTGAGAATCATATGTGTTAATCGTGCGCTGGTCAACATCTTATATTTCTTTTCATTGATTTTTGCGCAGGTAAATTCCATTATTCACTAAGTGATGCAAAGAGTGCCACTGACTTGCAACCGTCTTACGTCAAAGCGATTTTTACAGGTAAGAGACACCTAAGAAAACGGTTGGAAATTTACGTTGTTATTCTAATTTAAGTCCAATGAGCGCGTGGCTCGTATTTGCTTTGCAATAGTGTTAAAACAAATAGCACCTGAGGAAATCAGAGTTTTAAAATCTAGGAGAGCTTTTCGGGGCTTTAATAAGTGATTTAAGTGGTAAAAGCTTTATCAATTATTTCACAGCAGTCAGATGGGCATTACGTAATCTATAATCAGCTTTTGTTCACTGATATGTTAATTCTGTTGACTATACAGAGGCACGTGATCACGAAGGTGAACATTTTGCTAGAGTACTTATCGAATTTTTTAACTGATTGGTGGAGGCATTGTACAGTTCTAACATTAGTCAAGTTAAATGCCAAACTGACATCATTCTGTTTTATTAGGAGCAAGTGCCTGTGTTCAGCTGAATCAGTTTGAGGAAGCCATCACGTGGTGTGATAAGGGATTAGCCGTATCCTTCATTGTACCCAAACAAATAAAAAGAAAAATAGATATTTTCAAGTTTTGCAACGTTTATTATATAACAGAAACTTGACGTATCCTCTGTCATTTCTATGTGCAAACTAGGAATCATAACATACTTTTGCTAGAAGCGTGGTGCTCCAAGCGGGAACCAGATACAGGCAAAGAAAACAATAAAAGTTGAACGGAAAATTTTCGTTAGCTGCGTGGCACTTGTACTTATAAGCAGTTAAAGATAAAATACAGTTCTCGAATACGAGTGTTGAGTGTCATTATGTTAAAATAAGTCCAGACGTTTCGGGCTTAGCCCTTCATCAGTGGAAAAATCAAACTTAAAGAAAACAATAGTTCTCAGAAAGTTACAAGTGAACTTATTGATTTCCAGTTTTTATTGCTTTGAATTGCCTTTTTTGACTTTTTTTTTTCTTTTCATGTTTTGAAAGAAAAAGAGCAAAGGTTTTTGATCGAAATATAGCTACGTTCACTTTTACTTCAAATGAACAGTTTTAACAAAAGTCCAGCCGTTTTATGAAATTTTTTTAATTCTAAATGGCAACTCATTATTACTGGTATTTATCGTAAGGGTTTTGAAATTTATTATGGTCTTTATTTGGGACGTATTAGAAATCTTGACCAATGTTAGATTGACGAGAACAACCAGAAGTTGCTGGAGATAAGGGGTAGGTCGGTGAGCGAGCAAAACAAGCTGCAAGGTACTGGGGAAGAGGCAGCGAAGGATCCGTCAGAAACTCAAACAGTAAGTTTGATAAACAGTAATTCAAGTTTAATTTAGTTTTATTGGTTAGCAAAAACAATTTTATTAGCAACGCTTGAAGAACATCCGAGCAGTTTTCGATTGAATATCGCAAAAGTAAAACAAACGTTAGTACTCTGGCCAAGCGCAAAAGACGTAAACAGCACAATGAACCAATCAGAATTCGATGCAAATTAATGTGGCCGTTGCCGGGCGCGGGAAACACATTGAAGCTACATTCAAGCATGTGACTGATGGGTCTTTGATTGCCTCCTCGATGAATGAGAAAGTGGAGCGAACTTTGCCAACCAATCATAGGTCGCAGTAAAGCAAACCCAAAGAAAACGCAAAATTATTTTCGATGCTCAACTGAAAAAATGTAGCAACGCGACGTTTTGATTATATCATGGAGAGTAAAAAACACGAACCTCTCCAGCTTCAGTAGAAAGAAATCCTAACTGTTCTGAGACCGAGAAAGTGCCTGGAATTCACAATGATGCTTCACAATCTATTGGAAGTGATCAGAGTGACAATCTAAGCGGCTAGATCTGTCGGCGCCTTTTGACACGATAAATCGACATATACGGTCATCTGAAAGTTGCCTTGCCTGAAGGCCTGGTGCCAAGCCATTTTCTGAATTCCATAAGCAGATTTATGACCTTTAAAGCGGATCAATTTAAATGTTGATTTTTTTTTATGTGCTTATTACTCACATGACAGTTTCACCCAATGCTCAAAGATGCTGATTAGCTTTTGTTCACCAAGGCATGGCTTGAAGCTTGAATAACTGGAAGGTTATTAGTAAACTGACTAAAATGCTCCTTATGCACTCAAGACGTGTTGGAGGGCTTGGGTGGGTATAGTGAACTTTGAAAATTCCATGACCGTTCAAGAACATTGCTTTGATTTCTGGTGCTCACTGCTTAGTAATGAAAAGGATCAGATTCCAAATGAAGCTTGTTCCATTTACTTATCTTGGCTCTATAATAGTGGCTAGTTAAGCACAAATTTTCATATTGGACTCGCTTTGCCGCTCTGGCCGTGGGAGATTAATATATTTTGCCTGTGGAATAATTAAAAGATTGCAATTGATTGCAATTTAGTGTTTTGGAAATCATGATTCGACAACAATTTCATACTTATTCATGATCTTTTGAATTCGGAATGGAATTTTCTTTCTCTTGATGAATTTCAAAGAAAGTTTAACCTTAAGGTTAATTTTTTGCAATATTTCAACTATTATCTGCAATCCCAAAATCTCACAAAGCAAGCTTTTGAATCCTCAAATGCAGTTTTGCGTCGTGATTCGTGTATTTCTCCTTACCTAAAAATTTCAGAGGACGTAAGTTTAGATCTCATGAACTTACGTTATAAAAACTATTATAAATTAATAACTAAGAAATCTACTGCTGTCCCAACTTCTATTAAGACTTGGGAGTAACAATTTCCTGTGATTTCCGATAATTGGCAAAAAGGGTTTAGCTACATTTATGCCGCTTCTAAAGATAATAAATTAAGACAGTTCTCCTTTAAATTTTTACATAGAATGATTACGACTAGAAAAGAGTTGAAAAAATATAAATTGTCTGATGACGATCTCTGTCCTCGATGTTCTAATCCCGATTCCATCGAGCACACTTTCGTTAATTGTCCTGATTCCACTTCTTTATACAACCTTACGCTTGGGTGGTTCAATGGCATGCATAATACAAAGATAGATCTCTCTAGCAATCAACTTGTTTGTTATATGTTCATGGAGAACCTCTTTACTTCAAATTTGACTATTCCCAAAAAACACAGACTAGACATACTTCTTCTATATCAGAAAAAATATATTTATCGCTGTAAAGTATTGGAAAAGAACCTCGATCTTAATGATTTCATTATCAAGATTTACTTGCAATGCAATGGAAATTCGAAAACTGTGGCACCCTGTAATCTCTCATTGTCATTAGGAAATGTTAAAGTAATAGAATGTATTGACTGAGCTCTTCCTTTTTTTTGTTTGCTTTTTATATCAACTATTATTTATGCACTACCTCAGTTATGCATTTGTAGGTATATGTTTTTTGATTTATATTCAATAAAGATGTAATATACGAAAAGTTTAATAATATAAAAAAAATAAACACTGTAAACACTTTTTTTCTTACTGTTGTATTTTCCTCTCTTAAGCCTAATTTAACTAGCAGAGCTCTTCAACCAGTGTTATAAATTCTACTTCCCCCTATTTTATTTAACAGCACAGAGGTAGTGGCCAACACGAAAGCCTTGCTCCTTTGGCCACTACGCACTTCTTCCCAAGAGGGTAAAATCATTAAATAAAACGCTCTGCACGTTTAATTTTTTCTTACTATAAAATATATTGTATTTCGTTGTAATAAGTGTGAATAAAATTGAATTGAATTGAATTGGATAACTTCTGTTAAAACATGTTCCAACATTTAAAATTTGAAACTTTAAGCACGTGTCTCCCTTTTTCAGTATCATTGTCTTTAGATGGTTGTTTTTCTCTATTATTACCAAAGGCGATGAACCATGTCCCAAGTGAAGGAACGGCGTGTGGTAATCTAGTTGACAATTACCACAAACTCGTAGATTTCAAAAAAGCCATAGAGTACCATGAACGTCACCTGGAAATGGCGAGAAAAGTGGGAGACGTCTCAAGTGAAGGAGTGGCATATTGTAACCTAGGCAGCGATTATCATGGACTCGGAGATTTCAAGAAAGCCATACACTACCACGAACGTTACCTAGAAATCGCTAGAAAAGTGGGAAACGTCTCAAATGAAGGAACGGCGTATGGTTATCTAGGTAGCGATTATTATGAACTCGGAGATTTCCAGAAAGCTGTCCACTACCATGAACGTAGCCTAGAAATCGCAAGAAAAGTGGGAAACGTCTCAAGTGAAGGAACGGCGTATGGTAATCTAGGTAGCGATTATCATGGACTCGGAGATTACCAAAAAGCCATCCACTACCATGAACGTTGCCTAGAAATCGCAAGAAAAGTGGGAAACGTCTCAAGTGAAGGAACGGCGTATGGTAATCTAGGTAGCGATTATCATGGACTCGGAGATTTCCAAAAAGCCATCCACTACCATGAACGTTGCCTAGAAATCGCAAGAAAAGTGGGAAACGTCACAAGTGAAGGAACGGCGTATGGTAATCTAGGTAGCGATTATCATGGACTCGGAGATTTCCAAAAAGCCATCCACTACCATAAACGTAACCTAGAAATCGCAAGAAAAGTAGGAAACGTCTCAATGGAAGGAGGGGCGTATAGTGATCTAGGTGGCGATTATCATGGACTTGGAGATTTCAAAAACGCCATACATTACCATGAACGTTGCCTAGAAATCGCGAGAAAAATGGGAGACGTCTCAAGCGAAGGAAATTCGTATGGTTTTCTAGGCAACGATTATCACAAACTCGGAGATTTCAAAAACGCCATACATTACTATGAATGTTGCCTGGAAATCGCAAAAAAAGTGGGAGACGTTTCAAGTGAAGGAAATTGGTATGGTTGTCTAGGCACTACTTACCACAAACTCGGAGATTTCAAAAAAGCCATAGAGTACCATGAACGTGACCTAGAAATCGCAAGAAAAGTGGGAAACGTCGCAGTCGAAGGAGGGGCGTACGGTAATTTAGGCAGCGATTATCACAAACTCGGAGATCTCAAAAAAGCCATAGAGTACCATGAACGTAGCCTAGAAATCGCAAGAAAGGTGGGAGACGTTTCAAGTGAACGAGTGGCTTATGGTACTCTAGGCAACGATTATCACAAACTCGGAGATCTCAAAAAAGCCATAGAGTACCATGAACGTGGAATAGAAATCGCGGGAAGAGTGGAAGACGCCTCACTAGGAGTGTCGTATTGTAATCTAGGCGACGATTATCGGGGACTCGGAGATTTCGAAAAAGCCTTGCAATACCATGAACGTAGCTTAGAAATTGCAAGAAAACTGGAAGACTTCTCAATGGAAGGAAAGGCGTATAGTAATCTGGGCAGCGATTATCGCCAACTCGGGGATTTCAAAAAAGCGATACATTACCATGAACGTCACCTACAAATCGCAAAAAAAGTGGGAGACGTCTCAAGTGAAGTAACAGCGTATGGCAATCTAGGCGACGATTATTACACACTCAGGGATTTCAAACAAGCCATACAGTACCATAAACGTCGCCTAGAAATCGCAAGAAAAGTGGGAGACGTCTCAATGGAAGGAGGGGCGTATAGTGATCTAGGCAGCGATTATCACGAACTCGGAGATTTCAAAAAAGCCATACATTACCATGAATGTTGCCTAGAAATCGCAAGAAAACTGGGAGACGTCTCACGTGAAAAATATTCGTGTGGTTGTCTAGGCAGCGCTTACCACGAACTCGGAGATTTCAAACAAGCGATACATTACCATAAATGTTCCCTGGAAATCGCAAGAAAACTGGGAGACGTCTCACGTGAAGGAAATTCGTATGGTAATCTAGGCAGCGATTATCACAAACTCGGTGATTTCCAAAAAGCCATTCAGTATCATGAACGTGACTTAGAAATCGCAAGGAAAGTGGGAGACGTCTTAGGTGAAGGAACGGCGTATGGTAATCTAGGCAGTGATTATCACAAACTTGGAGATTTCAAAAAAGCCATCCACTACCATGAACGTAGCCTAGAGATCGCAAGAAAAGAGGGAGACGTGTCACTTGAAGGAACGGCGTATGGTAATCTAGGCAACGATTACCACAAACTCGGAGATTTCAAACAAGCCATACATTACCATGAAAGTTGCCTAGAAATCGCAAGAAAACTGGGAAAAGTCTCAAGTGAAGGAACGGCGTATGGTAATCTAGGTCGCGATTATCATGGACTCGGAGATTTCCAAAAAGCTATCCACTACCATAAAAGTTACCTAGAAATCGCAAGAAAAGTGGGAAACGTCTCAATGGAAGGAGAGGCGTATAGTGATCTAGGCAGCCATTATCAGGACCTTGGAGATTTCCAAAAAGCCATATACTACCATGAACGTCACCTGGGAATCGCAAGAAAAGTGGGAGACGTCTCAATGGAAGGAAAAGCGTATGGTAATCTAGGAAATGATTATCACATTCTCGGCGATTTCGAAAAAGCAATCCACTACCATGAACGTCGCCTAGAAATCGCAACAAAAGTGGGAGACGTCTCAAGTGAAGCAAGTGCGTGTTGCAATCTAGGATGCGATTATTACAAAATCGGAGATTTCAACAACGCCATACACTACCATGAGCTATGCTTAGAAATCGCAAAGGAAGTAGGAGAGAAAGTTGTAATTGGCCAATGCTTTTATAACCTTGGAATAGCCTTTCAATCACTTGGTTTTTTGTGCAAAGCTGTAGACTGTCATCAACACAGTCTTAAAACTTTGAATGATGTAAGGAGCGATCTTGGATTGAATGATGACTGGAAGGTGAGCTTGCGCAATTTGCACAAAGAAGCATACGTTAGTTTATGGCGTTTGTTGTTAGCGCAAGACAAGATTGTGGAGGCCCTTTTATCTGCTGAGCAGGGACGTGCACAGGCTCTGAATGATCTCATGGAGTTCAAGTATACATCCAAACATTACCCAGCAGAATATGACACGGAAATAGGAACTATGCCTGACATTTTAAATGGTTTTGCTTCTAATACAGTTTTCTTAGCGCTTGAGCGCCAAGAAGTCATTTTTTGGGTTTTTCAGAAAATAAAGGATGTTCAGTTAAGAAGAAAACAGATTCCCGATGGTCAAGTTGATGCCGATGATTTCTTGGACACCGCAATGAAGAAAATTCGCGGAAGAGCTGTAGTCGAATGTGAGAATCGTTCATTAACTATGACGAGAGACGAAAACCTTGAAGATGAGAGGTCCCTTCCTGATGAGAGACAAAATCAGTCCTCCATTCCTCGGAATAGTGCTTTAAGTTTATTATACGAGACTCTTATTAGTCCCATCCAAGATTTGTTACTTGGCAATGAAGTTATTTTCGTCCCCGAGGGTCCATTGTGTTTGGCACCTTTTGCTGCATTCATGGACTCCGATTCAAAGTACCTCTGTGAATCCTTCAGAGTGCGTGTGATTCCATCGCTGACGAGTTTAAAATTGATCGCAGATTGTCCCGCTGATTACCACAGTAAGAGTGGGGCGCTGATTGTGGGTGATCCTTGGATACAGGACGTCACTTTTGAGGGGGAAGTGTTTCCGCAGCTGCCATTCGCACGAAAAGAAGCGCAGAGGATTGGGCGAATCCTTCACACCACGCCGCTTATTGGAGAGCACGCAACGAAGAATGAAGTATTGAAGCGACTCTCCTCGGTTGCTTTGGTGCACATTGCAGCACATGGGCGAATGGAAACAGGAGAAATTCTCCTAGCACCAAATCCCTTGTCGGTATCACGGACTCCTGTCGAGGAAGACTTCCTTTTAACAATGAAAGATGTGTTGAATGTTCAGATGCGAGCAAGGTTGGTTGTGCTGAGTTGCTGTCATAGTGCCCGTGGGGAGATTAAGGCTGAGGGTGTGGTTGGCATCGCACGGGCATTTTTGGGTGCTGGTGCTCGGTCTGTTCTGGTTTCATTGTGGGCGATTGATGACGAGGCTACCATGGAGTTCATGAAAATATTCTACCAGCTCTTAATGAAAGGTGAAAGTGCCAGTGCAGCTCTAAACCAAGCCATGAAATCCATGAGAGAATCTGACGAGTTTAGTGAAGTGGATTACTGGGCTCCGTTTGTACTAATTGGTGATGACGTCACTCTAGAATTGGGCGGACAAGAGTAGCTGACCTGCTCTGTGAGTAGATTGATCAACTAGCTCTCCTTGATATGTTATTTGCAGCTCATTTTATTTAGCGTTGTGAAACCTATTTCAATTTAATGGAAAAAAGTCTAAATTTTTTGAATGGTACAGCTTCCCTGTTGATCGCTTGGGTTTGGGAAGATAACTGACTTTCTTTTGTTTTGTACTATTGGAAATTTTTAGTTTCTCCCCTGTAAAATGTTCGCTCGAAAATTAGTAACTTTTTGTGGTTTCTTGCTGATACGCGAAATATTTTTTCTTCATTGAGGCGATTTTTTGGACAGTTTTTAAAGGATGAGGAAGTATATGGCTTAATCTGAAAGAGATGCAGACTAATACATGCAAGAAATGTTGAAGAAAAGTACTCCGCCTCTGCAACGCTATTATGGTTAATTATTACAGACATTTGTCTCTGTCACCCAAATTTACCTTCAATTCTTGGTGTTTTTGCTCTATAGCTGCTGAACACAGAACCGTTATAAATGAAGAAAAGACCAGAGGATCATTTATGACGGCTTACATGATGGAGAATCATCAAGACAAGACAAGGATGGCTAGGAACTCGTGCAAGACTGTAAAAACTTGTTGCCGTTTTATTTAATTATCGTGTGATTTCGATTATTTTGAAGTCGTTATCATATACCGTACAGTTTGTTACAAACGTTTTTAGATAGGGATTGGACACTTTACACAGTTTTGAACCATTTACACTACAAAATTGTCTTAACATTTTTTATCAATAAACGTTAGTGCTAAAAGGAAATATTTAGATTGGTTCATGGTTGCCTGGTGTAGGACTTGCCAAATTCCTCAAAGGGTTGGAAAAACCTTGCAATTTTTGAGTCAAATCAGACGTGAAGTATCTGAGACTTTTAAAAAATTTTTCTTGGTTGTTTAAATAGAATTACAGTATATTGGTAGAAAAAAAGGAAATTTTACTTCATAAAAATGCGAAAAAATGTCTTGAATTCAGTAAATTGGTATAAAAAGAGAAAGGTTTAGTTTATCAAAATGCAAGAAAACGGGTTTCTAGAGTTCAATAAATTATTATTATTATTAAATTCTCTTCTGTTACATCTTCCGTTTTACTCAGATGCCAATAGTAAGGCATTGTCAATTTTTTTTCTCAATTTACAAGTATTTAATGTTTTTTTCATCAATTATAGCTTTTAGAGAATGGCAATAGCAAGAAAAGAGCCTAGAATCGAGCTTCAAGAAGGAGGGCAGAAACGTTAGAATAAACGTTTTGTAACGTACATGAAAATATTTTGTCTATATATCTGTGTTTTACACAAAATAAACTGTGAGTGCTTAGGAAAGTCAATATGAAAATCGTATAGCTCAGGAAGTTTCAATCACATTTTTGAATTAGCAATTGCCTCTGCAAAACTGAATTCTTTTCATACTTGAGCTCAGTTTGCTTGTTTCGAAAATTGCAGATTTACGTAATCTTTTGTAGATGTTCTCGCAGATAAGCCACACCCCCGATTTTGAGCGTAAATTTTTGGGCAAACAAGTACGGCTTATACGCCAGTGTTGTACGGTACTGTTTTTTTTTTTCAGTAAATAAGGTGTGGTCTAAGGTGACATATTACTCACGTGCAGATTACATTGCAGAAAATAATACAGTAGTTTGGAACTTAATTTAGGCTGGTTATTCAGTATCTATTGCGCACTTATTTAAAAGTGGACTTACTCACAAGCAAGGAAAACTGTTTTGTTTTGTTTTTTTAACTGTATTCCATTACAAATATTGTAAGTTAAACTGTTTTTCCCAGGCAGACGTTACTCGAGGGACCCAAAATATTAATTCATGACAGAAAAAAGTAGTAGGGCCTTTTTGAATCTGTGTAGAAAATTTTAATTGGTGGATATTTTTTCCCAAGTTTGTGAGATCCCTGTACATGAGAAGGTTTCTCCTGCCAGCTTTCCTCTAGTCTTTGATCTTTGGTCTATTTTCGTTGTTGTTTTTTTGCGGGAGGTGGTCCCTCCCTCAACCAGAGTACACGGCCAAACCTTTGTAATGAAGTAGTTCATAGTTCTGTAACCTGATGGTATTTTATTTTGCGAAACAATTGCATTGGAGAAAATATCAAAAGAGAACCCAAAAGGGTAAGAGTGCGAGCTGGGAACGAGATTACACGCGAGGCACCCACCAGGAAAATGAATTGAAACACATGATCAATGGATGAAGATACAATGTGATTGAGGATGATGTGATCATTTGAATTGTTGTATACCTTCAAAGACAAAATAAGAACATGAAGCAACAAGGGAAGAAAGCTTGGTATACAGGAGATACTTCTCATGTCACTGGGCGGATAACCCCCTTAGTATAGCTTATTAAGTTTAACTTCAGAATATTAACAAGTATAGCTTATTTAGTTTCAGAGTGTTGACATGTTGAAAAGTAATAAAAACGTTCTTTGAAAGAGGACGGCCCTTTGGTTTAATTTTTCTGCGGAAAGGTAAATTAAGACAACTAAGCTGGGCTCATGTTCAGTAACGGAGCTTACAGATTTCGCCACACGTTGTAAGAATCACGGAGATTTCAGAGAGAAGTTGTGGTCACGTGTTTTGGTCATTAGACTTTCAATCTGTCACAGTGCCATTTCCTTGGGAAAGAAAACTTGTTCCTCATTGCCCCTATTTTTTATCTTTGGAGTATAACTTTAAACCTGTGAGCTGTTACAGAAATGTAACAAAATACGAGGGACCAGTTTCCCTTCACAAAACTGGGGACTTGAAATTAACCAATCAGTTTAATATTGATAAAAACCATGTATTTTCAAAAATGTGGGAATTTGAATACCGTATTTACTCGAATAAGCGCCGCGGCGCTTAATTAATTTTTCGTGTCTCCTGTGCGGCGCTTATTCGAGGGCGGCGCTTATTTGAGGGCGGCGCTTATTAAAAGGCTCATACCACAAAGCCAAAACATTTTGATTGTACAAGGAAAAACACTGACATCTCCTTACTGCAACAGTTACAGGGAAGAGAAAGAGGGAGGTTGGGCTTGTCGTACCGGCGAAGTTTACTGCAGCCTTCACGCAAGAACTGAAGAACGCGAACTGACATTTTGAAGAGAGAACTGAATGAAAGAGCATCAAGATATACTCACTTCGAACTGAAAAACATCACTATTGATGAAAATCAATTCCCATTGCTGGCTTAGAACCGCATTGCAGCGATTACAGTGTATTTTTATCATCTTATGGAAATACTCGAATAAGCGCCGCACCAGAGCTGCGGCGCTTAATCGAGGGCGGCGCTTATTAACCATTCCGCTCCATGTGCGGCGCTTAATCGACGGCGGCGCTTATTCGGGGGCGGCGCTTATTCGAGTAAATACGGTAGTTATTAATCTTGACGAGGGACTTTGCTTTGTATTGTCCATCCCCACCCAGGTGTACAAGGGGAAGCCTGGGGATTTGCAATCGGAACTAGTACCCTGTTCAGGAGGGTGGGGTGGGGCATACTTCTGGTCTTCTCGTGCTTTAGAAACTGCGGGACATAACAACGGGCATTCCCGACACTTGCAGCTGGAGTAATTAGACCTTGCCGGACCTCAAATGAGGTTTTTAATAAAATGTTACCAGGTTTTCTAATCCATCAAACTCTTTGTCGTTTACGTGATTTGTCAAAATGTTTCACGTGACATAATACGCCCGACAACTCAAACTAGGAGATATAAGATGACATTACCCTAGCAATCTCTCACAGTTTCCAAAAATTTCAATTACTGAGTGACTGATGTAGCCAGCCATTTCTGGCAAATAGAAATTGCGCTTTGATTTATGAGGATATTTTGTTTCCTTTTGTAACTGACAAAGAGCGGAACTTAGCATTTTTTTTTTTTTTTTGCAAACTGAAGAGTGAAGATGGAGACCATTGACAGCCTTGTCTTACCAAACACTCTGTCTAATTTAATGCAAATGTGTGCTATGCAAATTAAGGCCAACATTATACACATTCATACTAGTTGAGCTAATTTATTCAAATTTATCTCACAAAAGAAAAGAAGGAACCAAAACAATTAAATTACAGGCACAAAAATGTAATGTGAGTTCTGACATCCATTCCAACTGTATACAGAGAGAAAAGTAAGGGTTTATGGCCATCTGTTTACCAGAACACTTCACATCACAATAGTCTTATAACAATAATATTAATTAGTTCCGTCCTGTGATATGATGATTGTCCTGTTGCAACAGGTTTTGGTGAAACAGTCTAATGGCCTCCCACTGCCGAGGAGAAAGCAGAATGTGAGGCCTTTTACTTTTAATGTACTGATGAGCTCCTTCTGGTGTGAGACTCTTGGCCTGTTTTAAACAAAATTTACAAAATTAACTGGTACTACTGGTCATTTAGCAGTTATAATGAAGCCCAGATTTAAACAATTGAAGCTGTGATGACGAATTAAGAACTAATTCAATAAGCTAAGATAAATGTATTTTCCGAGGTATGAAATAAGATACTTAGACCACCCTACCCCACCATTCAGTTTTGTCAACCAAGACATGTACATGTACAAAGAGATCACAAGCTGACAGAATAAAACTTGTTGAGCAAGAAATTTGTTCTTGGTTTCGCTTATTTTTATTCTTCTCCTGGGATCCAGACCATCATTTCCATTACATGTACATGCATACAACTGGAGCAGTTGGTGGTGTGCCAGTGTAGTTGCAAAAAGAAAGCTAAAAAAACCCTTGAGGCTTTTGAATGGGATATGAAACCAAACCTACTGCATCATTATTACTGTATGGTCATGGGTTTGAATCCACTGAGCCACCCAACCTTGCGGATTTGTCAGCCTTTCTTTTCGCAACTGCTGAAGTTGTGCACATACATCATTGTAACTGCAATGGTCTTCCACAGGGTTTGATGATAAAACGGCTCAAATAGCAAAAGCTCAAAACTTAGTATACATATCCTAAGTCCACTGAGGCAATTGGGTGGGGGGGGGGGGGGGGGGTTAATATAAACGAATTGCAGGTAGACAACAACTTTTATTGCTTTACCTTCATAAGATAACATGCCACTAATGTGGTGCTTCGTCCTCTTCCTGCCTTGCAGTGAACATAAACGCTATTGTCACTGAGATTCATGTCTTCAATAAACTCCACCCCCCTTCTGAGCATCTCCTGGGATGGTGCATTATTAAAATCTACTGTGGCCAGTTGCAGCTGAGTGACACCCCAATCTGCCCATTCCTGTTAACGCACAAAATTAAAATCACAGTTACTGTTAGTATAAGAGCTGCGGTAACCCGAACTCCAAAGGGAAACAAAGAATAGTTCAGGTTAGTAGGATTAATGTGGCTAAATGTAATTTAGGCAAGGTTAAAGTCAGCTCAATGCTGGTCAGCGGTCGCCTCTTGTCACGGCTCAGGGGCGACCTTTGTATTCTCTGCTGGGGGGCGCCCCATGGTTAGCATTGCATTTGCTTGCTTGCTGGCCTGCGAGATAGGTCATTTTTGCCTGCTGTATTGTCAAGCTCCCCCCCGTCTCCACCCTCTGTTTGGTAAGTATCGGGTCTGGTAAGTATTCCACTGATTGGATTCAGTGTGATGGTGCCATTGGTGGTGGCCACTTGCAGGGTTGCCATGGATACCTCCTTCCCTGTGCCTGATTGCTGCCTGGTTCCACCAACCTTCTAGGCACGAGCTCCCAAGCTCATCTATTGTTGATGAGTTTAAGCATTGAATTTCAATTAATTCTGTTAAAATATAATAAGTTAATTAATATGGATTGGAGTCAAGATTTCATGGGGCAATGTTGATTGTCGGAATGAATAAATGGATGGATCTTGGGACGTGTATCTGGGATCACCCACAGATTTTTTTGGAGGGACAGATGACATCACAAAAGGAGAGAGAGCTTGGGATAGAGATAATCGAATGCATTCCCCAATCTTTGATTATTACTGGTTGTCGGGATGGAGCACATGTGATATGATTAGTAATTATGCATGGTTATTGCTTGATTTTCATTTCTGGTGAGGACAGTTTGTAAGTTCATTGAAAAATTGGGTTAGTTAATGTCCCTGCTTCATGATGCACAAATTCAACTAAATTTCATCGTGTGGGAAGAAAATTTTGTCCCTGCAATAGACGTTTTTCATCAAAATGAGGGCATCACATGAGGAGAATTGTCCCTACAACATGTTCCTGCTTCATGTCATGTCCCCTAGTGTGTCCTGATCTTTACTACAATTCAAGAGCAACATCTCAACAACACAATGAAATAAATAAGCTGACATGTCAAATATGCTTTAATAGTTATTGTACCTGTTTGCTGTTTGCAAAATATCTTGTTTCATATTCCTCATTCATAGTTACAACTCCTCTGACATTTTCATTTTCTACAAGCTAGAAAGTACATAAAGGTCAAAATAGAAAGAAACTTGTCAGCAAATGTTCTATCAAATTCTTATTGCTGACTGCTGTCACATCTCTTTTCTTTTGAAATTAAAAGACACAAAGAAAGAAAAGAGCCAATTGTACTCATTCCCCTACAAGCTGAGGTATTTATGCTATTTAAATTGCTTTTGAGTTTTCAACTAAATTGAACTGAAGCTGATGAAAACTGCAAGGTGTAAAATTCTGAATATATGGAAGTCCCACCTCCCTCCCAGGATATAACTGCCTCCAAGATAAGTCCCAAATCTTTCAAGTTGATAGAATTGATTGGGAACAATGCACCTATCATCCACTATCCCCAAGGAAGGAGGGAGGGGTGGGGGGTGCATTGGCATATTTTTATGGGGACTTATAGTGGAATTTGCTCACCAAGGAGGGGGATTTAAAGGGACTATGTCAGCAGGGGGACATGCGCAGTAGAGTCAGTGCGTTGATAGAACCACTTTGAAATCGTTGGCCCAACTTTTTCAAATACCGTCGGAGAGTTTAGGAAGCTGAAGCCCTTTCCATCTGCCAGAATCGCGTTCATCTTCGGAAAGTTGGCTAAATTTTTTATTTACAAACGTTCCTCAGTAATTACAGAAGCTGTTTGTTGCAATATTTCTGAAATTGTTTCCTCTTGGAGCTCTATTAACGTGGATTTGCGATGTCCACTCGCGGCGGCTGTCGTTCTGGCTGCGGCCGAAAAAGAATATACCACAGCAACGGCACAAAACATAAAGTTTGGAATCGAGGACATCGAAGGATTTGCCTGGATAGTTATTGACCTTGACCTCGATATCGCTGTGAATGCATTGACAGATGATGAGTGTAAATCAGGCATGAATACAAATACCGCTCTCGCTGTTTTGACAAGCCGACACGTTCTTCGTGCCACAACTAAATAAATCAGTCTTGTGCAGTGTACTTTCGCAGTTTTGCAGGGGCAACCGCGGGTTTTGGACGTAGTTTTTCGAGCACCAGTAGTTTTGCAATTGCAAGGATCGGCATTTAAACAAAAGAAACTCACACGAAAGTCATTATTTATCTCTGCATTGGCAAAGGTAAGCTGACCGATAATTTACATCAGACATCAGACAGCACATTAAACGCGAATCAAGCGGTTTAACTTAACTCATGTGATATACTTTCAATGACAGCACAGTCTGTTTCCATAAGCTTAGCAAAGCAGGCACGTGAAGAAGTATCTCCGCGCATGAGAAGTGCGATCGACACGACGGACGCAATGGCGGACAAACAATAATATCTCGTCCAGTTATATGCAAATTAGTCTCAACAGGACTCTACTGCGCATGTCCCCCAGCTGACATAGTCCCTTTAAGGGAAGTTTACAAATTTCCTCGTGCCTTACCCTGTGAGGAAAATAGGAACTGTAATTGGCCATGTTATAGTCCTTGTAAATCAAGGGAAAAAAATTCTTTACATGAAGTTGCCTTGTATCGTCTTGTCCCGACTACATGCTCTGAGAAGAGCTCAGTGTTGACAGATTCTATTAGCTCAGGTACAAGATGATGCTGATCACAGAGGGCCTGCCTGTTAAGTGCACAATTTTTCCTGTGAGCAGTGGTAATTTCTGAACTTTGATTGCTGTGGGGCCCCTCTCTTACCCTGGCTCTCCCCTCAGGGGTTTGCTGATGATAGGTCAATCTTGTACCTGAGTCCTCAGGCTCTTAATGGCCAGTAACCACGAGAGTATCTGGGGAACTAAAATTTTATTACCACAGGATTTCTACAGTAACGCAATACAAAGTGTTATGAGGCAGCCAATCAAAGATATATAGTTCTAATTCCCCAGGGTCTCTCCTTTTGACCAACCACAGGCCAAAGAGTCTGAGGGCTTTGGGTATGAGATTGATGATAGGTGCATATTGCAAAAAAGGTTGCAATAAACAGTGTTTTAGGTGCCGTTGCTGTGGTAGTTGCAAAAGATATCTATTTAGTTGGGAAGAGGGGTATGTTGGGTACTTTCAAATCCAAACGAGGATCAATCTCGTACCCAGAGTCCTCAGGCTTTTTGGTCAGCGGGTATAGACGCCAGGAGAAACTCTGGGGACATCGAAAAAATTCAAATATTTTGATTGGCTGTTCCTTAACGGTTTCCATTGTTTTACTGCAGAAATCCTGCGGTAATAAAATTCGATGTCCCCAGGGTCTCTCCTGGCGACCAACCGCTGGCCAAAGAATCTGAGGACTCTGGGTACGAGATTGAACAGGGATTTTTTATTCAAATCTTGTCCTGTTTTTCCCCTGGTTCCCCCCCTCTCCCAACTCCAGTAAAATTAAACAGAGGACAATAGACAAACACAATATGCATAGATTTTAGGTACATGTGTACATACTTCCTTTGTCTGACTCTTGAACGGCAGTGCTCCCAATATCAAGTGAGTATCTATTCGATCATACCATCTTTTGGTGGAACTCTCCGTGGCTATACCCCATAACAAAGACGGATAGAAAGCTATTCTTGCGAAAACCGCAGAACTCAACATATTTCCGCACGACCAAGCCTCAAATCGAGTCGTTTTTCATCGCTAGGCCACGTGTCCACGAAGAAACGTTGAAGGAATCTTTTTGTGGACAACAGTTCGAAGATCACTAGGTTTACATTGTCAGTTTAGGCAATTTACACATCTCACGAAAATCCCCTGAAAATTCTCCTGAATTGAAATCGAACCGGGCAAATGACAAATGACGCAACAAGGATTCTCGGCAAAGCCTGGGGAAGAAAGGTATACTACACCAGTCTCTCTCGGTCAAACTCCTTGATCCTTTGCGGTCATTCAAAAACAAAAACAAAGAACTTTGCTGGCGACTTGGAAAGGAAATATCAGAGAGAAATTGCCGTGAAATACACAAGAGTTGAGGTAGAAAAAGGAAGAAAGAGGTATTTAACTATTTTTCCAAAAATTGGCCTGTTTGAATTGCGTGACTTGTTCATTTCGTTCGCTTCATTGCGTGACTCGAAACGAGGCACACAAAAGGAAAATTATGATAGATCAGCAAAAATGATTCATTTTTTCGCAGAAATTTGAAGAGTCCAGGTTTGACAAAGGTCCTAGCTCTTGTGCATACAAACAAGTGTTGTTTCCTGGCGTTTGATGTAGTCATGGTCGATTTAGAAGCTAGCAAGAAACGACTATCCTTTAAAGACGCTCTGTTAAATAAATACAGCGAGGATGAAGATGAAGAGCTATGTTTTATTCAGGAAATTCACATAAGTAGATCTCCTAAGTACAAAGGTGAGATAAGTGAACTCCTGAAGTCTCTCACAATCAACGGCTGATTATCATCTCTCCCATTCCAAATTCTCTTATAAATAAGAGGTTTTATTTTAGAATCTTAAATGAAATGTCATGCTATCATCACATGAGAAATTAAACGTTAACTGCCTGCGGATAGAGAGACTTAAGCTTACATGTAACTTTCCTATTTTACTTCTCAAACTTTACTTTTTTCATTCCATTTCCGACTTTTTTGCTTACATTTTTTCATTTAATGAGAAAATAGTAGCCTATACAAAGGAGAGAGCAATCTAGTAGCTTTTTTTGTCTTGAGCAGGGAGTATAGGTTAAATTTATTGTAACTTCTTCTTTTTTGGCATTATATTCTATACTTGCTTGGGAGCAGGGATGGCGCAGTGGTATGAGCACTTGCTTCCCACCAATGTGGGCGGGGTTCAATTCCTGGACCCAGCATCATATGTGGGTTGAGTTCGCTGTTGGTTCTCGTCCTTGCAACAAGAGGTTTTTCTCTGGGTACTCCGGTTTTCCCCTCTCCTCAAAAACCAACATTTCTAAATTCCATTTCGATTTGCAAAGTGTCCCCAATTAGTGCTCTGCGCTAAATACATTGACACTTAAATGAAGTGATGGTGGCAGTGCCCATTTTCAGGGAGATTACGGAAAAATGAATGCATCTAACGCAATATAGTTCTTTAATCTTGTAGCCTTTTTTGGTCAATCAGAACATTTCCAAAAAAAAATCCTCACCCTTGATGGCTGTGGGATTAACTGTGCTGGAGCTGATGGAGAAATTGCATCCACATGCCCGAACATTGAGGAGCTGGATCTAGCAAAGAATGACCTTTCTGACTTTCAAGAGGTTGGAAAGAAACTTTTAGTTTTAATTAATTAAAATCATTAAATTGTGTATACATTTACATGAAGGCAACTATGGTTTTAATTGACACCAGAGAATGTGCCAATAGCTTTAATTTGTGAGGTGCTTCTTTAAAAATCCATTTCGTAAAGTTCCACCCAAAAAAAAAAAAAAGAAGGAACCTGGGAAAGTTAAGTAGCAGCTTAATATGGACCCTGGTTTACGTGGATATCATAACGTCTGGTGATTTTTACCATGGCTTTAAATAAAGTTGTTGTTGTTTGACAAATTATCATGGACACTTTTCTGTGTCTTAAGTGACAAATGGACACTGGTTATCTGTGCACTCATTTGTCACAATCGTGTGCTAGTGTGCTAGTAGACATTGTACCCTGTGCAAATAATGCCAGATTTCTACGGGTTAATTAATACTTAAAATAAATAAGGCACAGCTCACCATGCATTCACGCCAGGAAGCCAGCTTTCTCCGGTTTTAAACCCGAGATCCGGCCCTGTCGTATCTATACAGGAACACTGCATTTTGCTTGACAAATATGTATTTGATGCTTATAACTTCTGACCTGCATGGTACCCTTAACTTCTATGGTTTATCCTATAGTTCCAGGAAGCCTATAGTTAATAAGCCCCCGGCTTCCATGTAGGCTTCCTAGCCTCTAACACATTTAATCTTGTAAATAGTTTAGTAGGAATATTGTAATAGTAGGAATATTGTCTATCATCTTTAATGCATTTATGTTGTATTTTTTGGTTAATGGCAAAATAAATGAATTGAATTGAATTGTCCATCAGAGAACTGTTGGAACTAATGCAGGGTATTTTACGAGGAAAGTTCATTTTGATTACTGTTCTTCCTTGGTCCATAGGTATTTCGAATAATAGGTCAACTTCACAAGCTGGAGTTTCTTAACCTGAGTGAGAATTACTTATCGCAAAGCATCGCAGACTTTAGTCCCTTGGTTGATGACCATTGTAAAGAGGCAATGAGCTCCATCAAAAAACTTGTCCTAAACAACACTGCCGTGCCATTGGAGACTGTTTACTCTCTACTGAATTATCTCACTGGGTAAGTCACTCAAGCATTGTATCAAAATATCTCATTTGAAATTATTATCACCTTCTGTGATACTTTTCTGGCCAAATATTCATAGCCAATCTTTTTCTGGAATTTAACTGTGTACATGCAAGTTGGTAATTCATTAATGGCAAGTGTAAAAGTTCCCAATCTTGCGCTTTGAGGGTATCTATAGGATAGATAATTTTATTGTCACCTCTTTAGCTCAGTAGGTCAAACTCTGAGCTGCTAGTGGGAGGTTGTGCCTGGCCATCTGGCTTAACCTGGTCAGATCAACTCTCAGGGTCCTAGGCCTAACTGAGCAGAGAGTGCTGCTTTATTTGGTTATGATGACCTTGTACATGTTACATGTAGTTCTAAATGGTGGTCCAGTGTCTCCAATTTGGAGGTGTACTATGTACAAACCCCAGCCATGACCAGTCACTTAATTAGTGCCAGTGAGGGGTCAGTTTGTCATCACATTTCTCTGAAAGGCTTCTGAATGAATGAGACCACATCTAGTAATAAGAGGTCAATGGGATTTGCATAGAGCTTGGAAGACACATAGAAACAGAAATCCAAAGAAAAAATTGATAATGCAGGAGTGGTGGCAGAATCCGTTCAGCGAGAATGTTTGTGTGGACTGTTCAAATGTCAATTGAGTCAATTGCGCTAATCCTATACCCAAAGATATTTCCCAATTGATGAACAAGAAGCTACTAACAGTAGCTTGTTGGCCTGTGATGCCACATATCCTGTACATGGACATGTATACTACTATAGCTACATGTAAGTAAAAAAAAACAAAAGTTTGTTATTTTTTTCTTTCTACAAAACAAGAGTGCAAGACCTGTATCTGAGTCTAAATGGCTATGACACCATTCCAGACACAGCTGCACAATATCCCAGCATCAGAAACTTGGCCATTAACAAGCATGACATCAAACAATGGGATGAGATTGGAAAACTAGGATTTGTGTTCCCAAAATTGACAGCATTATGGATGTCAGAATGCCCTCTAGAAAACATCAGTCCTTCTGAGGCCTCACTACAGTTTCCAAATCTTAAGTATCTGAGTGTCAATGACACTCTGCTAAACACATGGGAAGACATTGACGCACTGAAGCAGTTCCCAGTACTTACAGATGTGAGTCTAATGGGGATTCCCCTGCTAAATGAGTACTCTGATCCTGTCAAGCGCCAGCTGGTTATCGCAAGACTTCCCAACATACAAAAGCTTAACAAGACCAAGGTGACGCAAGAAGAAAGAGAAGACGCTGAGAGGTTTTTCATTCGTCATCACATGGACGACGAGAATCCACCATCAAGGTACCTTGAACTGGTTGGAACATATGGGATGCTAGACCGACTAGCTGACGTCAACTTGAAGCCCAAGGAGTCGGCTATGATCTCATTTATTTTTGATGATCAGCCCCTCTTTAAGAGAGAAATAAACCTTATGCAGACTACAACAAGCTTGAAAAAATACTTAAGTGAGTTCATAGGTATTCCACCTCCAGGCTTCAGGATTTTTTATCATGACGTTGGGTTTAGCTTTGGTCTTGAAGCAATGTCGTTCGGCTCTAGGAAGCTGTACAGATATAAAATTAAGGATGGAGACGAAATACACTTGTGGAGCCGTTGAACAATACCGATGTGAAACTAGGTGATTGATACAGTAACTATATTAAAATTGCAACATGTGCAGTGTTTTGTAAATCATAGTTTTTTGTACAGATGTTGCAGACCATTGTTTCTTCTGGTTTAGTTAGGGATAGGCTAAATGATTTAATATCTATATTCCCCTGCAAGTGGAACACTTCCATATGGGAATGTCAGGGGTGACTGCTCATTCTCCATGGTCTGGGTAATTTAAAATTTTGATGTACTGTAGGCCAGGTTTTAAACAAAAAACCATTGCCACTGCTTTGCGCTTTGTTTTGTGATAAGAACGAAAATCTTGCGCACAATCATAGGTTTTTATTGCAGATGAAACTTGTGTAAAGCAGCGGATAAACATTGGAGCAATGTTTCCTGGACGAATTCAGGACCACAATGTAAAAACTCAGGTGAACCTGAGCTAAAAGGACAATTGAAAATGCACCATGAATCAGTTATGCAGCAAGCCCTTCAATCAGTACAAAATGTAATGTTCAAGTGTGATAGTCTCATCTCTAAACATAGGGAAGAGATACTCTGCAGTTTTGTTTACTCATAAAATTTCCCAGACATTTGTATGGAAACTAGTGAGTTTTGCCTATCTTCATACTAAACATCTGGAAAAATTCCTGATCTTCACTTTTTCAAAAGACAACACTCTCAAATTTGGTCATTTGTTTTAATTTTAAGGTTCTCTTTCCAGCAATTGTAATGGTTTTCATTACCTGGCCTCAATTAAAATTTGAAATTTGGGTCGTAAAGATCTATAGAATTAATTTAAGGTGGTCGTTTAGTATATAATTTGTGAACTCCAGGGAGGATATATTGGACAGTGTGTAAGATTTGTTTTATGATAAGATTTGTTTTATGATAGTCAACGTGTTTGTTACGTAGCAGAAAGAAAAGTTAGTTAATAGTTACTTGGCATGCACAGTTTTTAGTATTGTTTACCTGCTAATTCTTGCACATTATTCACAAGTTTCATGCTTACGGATCACAGAAATAATATTTTATCTCATACATGAATGACATTTTCCCAAGACTGTGTACCTTGTACATGCATGTACCTGTAAATTATTGCTCCTTCAGTCAAAGATTATTTAATTGATGATTTTGCGAAAAAAAAAGAAAAAAAAAACATGATGCTAAAAGTTGTTTGAACCTATAGTTAAAGACGACACTGTTTAATTTAGAAGCTCTTTTGCAATCTTCAGCAATGTTCACAAATTTTCAGAACATCCATGGCATTGTTTGACTAGCCTGAGCTGCAGATGGACTATAAACTCATCTGCAGCACAGGCTGTGTTTGACAGGAATCACCGCATGCGCAGCATCTCAGGTTATCCGACTGATGTGTCAAAGACAACATACATTCATCTCACATAATCATTCTTAAGTCATGAAACGTCAGATACAGTTAGTGCATCTGCCTTGTCTCGACTTTGAAGGTTAATTTACAACATCCAACATCTGCAGCCACGTTCATAAAATAGAAGTTTCTATATTAAGGTCTATAAAAGTTTTCTCATTGTTATTACATTTTGATAGTTTTGAGCCAAAAACTACTGGTAAGAGAAATGTCTCTACTTAGTCATATGATTGTATTGTTTTGAGTTGGGATGTATTTGCATTGGTTACATGTACAAATTGATAATGCTAGCAAGTAGTTTATGATAGAATTTACTGTACGCAATTTATCCCGTGGAAGAAATAGACACTTTGTAACATAATAATAAATTTTGTCTCTTATATTTATTTACATGTAATATAATCCTCTGCTGTTGTTGATGCCTGCCTGACTAGTGTGTATTAAAACCGACACAATTCTTTCATGAATGTGATTTTGTACATGATGTACTTTAAATTTATAAGAGGAATGGTGCGAGACATCTGACTCCAAATCAGCATTATAACTCTATTGTCAGCTGATTTCAGTCATCGTGACCTGCAAGATAACAAAAATGTCTGACTGGTTAACTCAATTGGGAGAGGGATGGACTTCTTTGTGGGAGGTCATGGGTTAAAACCCTGGCTAGATCAACACTCAGGGTCTTTAAATACAACTGAGGAGAAAGTGCTGCCTGATACAATGACATCTGCAAACAGTTAGACTTAATTTCTAGTCTTCTTAGATAAGGATGAATTAAGCCGTAAGTCCCATCTCACAACACCTGTTTAAATATTGGCTAGTAAGTAAGTAAAAGAGGGTAACACGTGGCAGCTTACGCCGATAACCCCGTGGCCCTCTACTAAGCATAACATTAAAGAACCCACACACTATTCAAGGGTGGATCCAGAAAATCTAGAAAGAGGGGCCAAAGAAATTGTGGCGAGAGTACAAGTGCCCCCCCCCCCGCCCCCCCGATAACCCTGTGGCCCTCTACTAAGCATAACATTAAAGAACCCACACACTGTTCAAGGGTGGATCCAGAAAATCTAGAAAGAGGGGCCAAAGAAATTGTGGCGAGAGTACAAGTGCCCCCCCCCCCCCCCCCCCAGCAATTGATTCTCCTGAATGCCTTCAGTTGTAAAGTGACCCATACCATAAAGATTATGCTCAACACAGGAAAAATTTTGAAAATAAGTGTCTGAAAATTAGCTTTCATTGCCACCCCCTACCCACCCCCTCAGTCACCATTTTGTTTGGGGGTAGGGTATGGCAGGTACTTTCAAATCTGATGCAGTATGTATGTAGTCATGTAGTTGTCACAACTAACATTACCTCCTCTGAAGTACATTGCATTTGGGTATCTTGTTTGCTCTTGGCTTTTTTCTTGCTTTTCTTGGGAAAATTTCTTTGGAAAGTCTTTGTTGATCCTCTGCCAAAACATATTGTCTTCGGAAGCCTACATAGGGACATTTAACAACAAGATTTATCGACTGAAGATATATAAGGCAAAAAAGTAAATACTTTAGATCATCAAACAAACGAATGAAGAAATATACTGTATCTAAGCAAGAATTCAAAGTAAGTAAAAGAGTAACAATATCTAATATTTAGTTTTCTAAGTAAGAAAGTTACAAGTTAGAATACTGGACTATAAAGTACTGTATGTTAGTTACCATGTACAAACATATGTACATAGAACTTTACATACCATACCATGTTATCATACTGTACGGAAGGAAGGAAGCCATACAAAGTCATGTAAACTGAAATTTCCAGAGAGCATGGTTGGACCTTATAAGCTTTCAAACGAAAAAAAAAAAAAAAAAAAAAAAAAAAAAAAAAAAACCACCCAACACATGTTCAGTATAATTGGTACTTGTTCAATATAATTGGGACTAATTGGTGTTAGTGGTTATCGCCTGTTATCAGGTGTTAGAGCCAATCAGGTTCATGCTCTTCCATAGCTTCCAGATGTGATAATGTTATCCGCTAACAAGACTGTTAGAGCCAATGAGAGTTTTGTTATTCAATAACAGGATAACACAAATAATAACTCAAGTGTTAGCCAATAATATTAGTCAGTTCCACCAATAACAAGCACTCATTACAACACATCGTTATTTGTGGCTACAATTAAGCTTACAAATTTCAAAGTCTGCTAGAGGGCACCTGCACACCAAAAATTGCTGTCCCAAACACATGAGAGTTTCAGGGAAAATAGTCCAATTCTCTTTAGATGTTGGATTCATTGTGAATGTTTAACAATACAAAAGGCAAAATGTCTTAAGGATTAGGTGTTACTCAAAGTTGAATTGCTATGAGTATGTCTGTTTCATCTTCTCCACTAGGATTCTACTTCTCCACTGAAAAGAAAATAAAGCTGCTCTTGTGAAGAAATCTTTTCTCACTAACAATGGAATCAGTGATCGCGTCAAAAAGATACGGCTACAGGCTCGTTTGTTTAGTCTTTTTAGTCCAATGTAAAATAAAGAAATCTTTTTTTCACTAACAAAAAAACGATTGTCACAAAAAGACACGGCAACAGAGAAGTCAGGATTGTTTAATGTTCTCCAGTATTAGATGTATCTGCCTCTTTGAAGAAGAAACAAACGGCAATAACGACAACATGACACGGCTACAGAGAAGGTTCAAAGAAAGACCTCTTGTTAAGGGGCTTCTACATTGTAAACATTCCTGCACGCAATTATCTAGCGACAAGATAATGCCCAACATGAGTGGAGAATAATTAAGTTTTGTCCCATTAACTGGGCATTTCTGTGTAACGATTACTCTGTGACGTTTATTTGGAATAAAGAACTGAAAATGGGTGAAGAAGATTATAGTGAGTCTAGCAGAAAAAGATTCCAAATTGTTGTCTATTTGCAGCAGGATACGCGATTATACCACATGTCTTTGTTCGGAGAAATTATCAATTGCTATTGACAGATAAACACCTGAACGTCTAAGCCATCGTCAGCCAATAAGGGGAATGTTAGTCGCTAACAGAATAACGGGTTTTCCGTTAGTGCGTAACCTCAGATCTAATCACCAGTATTTAAGCCATAGGACGGAAAAACATGCTAAATGAAGTGTCTACCTTCCTTTGAACGCTGCAAGTCACGACTCAGTTGCTTGCTTTTAACGCAATATATAATTAAGGGAACGTTAAGTTTGAAAGGCCGTCAGACAGCCGAATAAACTCTTGGGATAAACTGAAGATATCGGCGGTATCCAAAAACGAACTTTCTTTTGACGATTCATTTGCTCAATTGACATTTAACTACGTTTCGAATAAAACAAGGAGCACCAAATGATTTTAGTATAAAACAGTTGTTTTTCTGAAACACAAGAGAGGCCGGATATCGCCGAACAAAACGTTTAAGCCAATTTTCGTTTGGCGCCAAAATGCGATCACTTGCCGCGAATCACGCTCAAATTTAATAATGGCAGGAATTACTTGTAAGTGTACTATCAAACGATATGCTTTTGCCCCTGCCATTTTGGAAGACTTTTAATGGTCTAATCAATATTGTCAAATCCACGGTTAAAATTTTAATTTACAAGCACAGTTGAGCGTTTTACTTACCCTAGCCGCCATTTTCCGCACACACTGAAAGCTACGAGCTCTTTCCCCATAAACTACAATACGCCTTCTGCTTTTCGCTCAAAAGCAGCTTTGAGATTTGTACAATTTTGTTCGCTTTCGGCCGCACCCCTTCCTCATGTTGTGATAGTTAGTGATAAACGATTACGAGCAGTGTTGGAACGGAAGAAAGTACCCGCCAAAGCCATGCATTGCGTTTTAAAAGTGACGAAACTGTCCCGTGGCAGGCTGGGTGAAGTTGCGAAGTAGGTGCTGGAGGGGGAGGAGGAGAGGCTTGCACCAGTGACACAGTCCCGTACGAAAATTCTGGCGAGAAAGAGTCGGGATTTATATATTCTCCATGAGTGTCCCAAACGTAAGTATAACAATTAAATGATTCATATACTTCACTTGAATTCCCACAGAAATGGAAAACGATCTATTCACGGCTATAAACGTACATATGGAGTTTATTGTTCCGATGTAACTTGCCGTTTTCAGCGCGTGTACATTAAATGGTTAAACTTATTTTAGCCACGTGCTGCGGTGCTCAAATAAATCCCTCAGTGGGGGACGCTCAAACGGTGTTGATAAAAAGCTGCGAAGGAGACTACAATTATGGCAGCTGTAAATTATTTTTCGTTTTCTACGTTGTTTTTCAGAATGTGTGATGTGTCTCTGCAAACCAAAAGGACGTCAAAGGACTGCCGGCAAACAAAACAATCCATTTTACGAATCAAGTTAGCTATTCAAGACAAAAGCTTCTGGGACAGCAAGGGAAGCTGCAGGAAATAAACGGCACACCTTGAGGGACTCTTCCCTTCCTTTCCGGGTCCTTTACAATATAAATATTTTGAAGGTAACAGCAAAATACCGCCCGCCACTTCCAAGGCGTTTGACGGTTTAGGTACATGCGCTCGACGCGATGGCGCGACAGAGTGTGCTAGAATGAGTTAATGTAAAATTATACTCGGTTTTTCGGTCATAATTTTTAAGTCAAAACGGCACCCAGTAGGGTAAATCGATTTTTGACATTATTGATTAAGGCCTTTCGAATAGCCGTGTATTTTGCAGTTGTATCGAAGAGTTACAAACAGAAAACATCGCGGGTAGAGCACAACCGCCTAGATCAGAAAGATAAACTCTATTTTAGTCATGTCCCAGATTTATAATAAACGAGTTTTTCACAAGAAGTATGATAGTTGACTTCATGTGTACGTGCTGTTTCATTATTTGGTGTTGTATTACCTACATTTAATTAGTCAGGCCATAATACGACCCGACTGAGTCCGTCGAGAGGAATTCAGCTTGTTTAGCGAGCCATAGGGCGCTTTCCGTTCGACAAAATTTTCGAAACTTTCGGGTTGGAATCAAATGGAACGGGATTTTCGAAAATTTGGGACAACCTTTTCAGTGTTCCCGAAAAGTGGAAGTTTCGGTATTTTCGAAAATCGTGTTCCTTTCAAAAGCTTCCAGTTGGACTGTTTGAACACATACGATAAGCGGTGTCAAGAAGCCTGGGGCAAAAACTGACCACGTGACGACCGACAATCGAGACCGAAATTTCCGAAAAATTCAAACTGAAAATTTTTGGTGCATGGAAAGCACAGAAAGCACCCTATATTTCAGCTAAACAGGCGATTCAAATGAAAAAGCCTCGCCCCATTCCCGTTCATTCATCGTTTCATTTTACCTCTCCCGTCAGGCTGATTATCGTCACGTTCTGTCTCGCTTGTTAGCGTGATTTTTTATGGCTTGAATCTCGCCGCTTTCTCGCCAGAATTTTCGTACAGGACTGTGTCACTGGTGCAAGCCTCAGTCCTCCTCCCCCTCCAGCACCTACTTCGCAACTTCACCCAGCCTGCCACGGGACAGTTTCGTCACTTTTAAAACGCAATGCATGGCTTTGGCGGGTACTTTCTTCCGTTCCAACACTGCTCGTAATCGTTTATCACTAACTATCACAACATGAGAAAGAGCGTGCGGCCGAAAGCGAGCAAAATTGTACAAATCTCAAAGTTGCTTTTGAGCGAAAAGCAGAAGTTTATGGGGAAAGAGCTCGTAGCTTTTGTGCACGGAAAACGGCGGCTAGGGTAAGTAAAACGCTCTACTGTGCTTGTGAATTAAAATTTTAACCGTAGATTTGACAATATTGATTAGACCATTAAAAGTCTTCGAAAATGCCAGGAGCAAAAGCATATCGTTTGATAGTACACTTACAAGTAATTCCTGCCATTATTAAATTTGAGCGTGATTTGCGGCAAGTGATCGCATTTTGGCGTCAAACGAAAATTGGCTTGAACGTTTTGTTCGGCGATATCCGGCCTCTCTTGTGTGTCAAAAAAACAACTGTTTTATAATTAAATCATTTGGTGCTCCTTGTTTTATTCGAAACGTAGTTAAATGTCAATTGAGCAAATGAATCATCAAAATAAAGTTCGTTTTTGGATACTGCCGATATCTTCAGTTTATCCCAAGAGTTTATTCGGCTGTCTGACGGCCTTTCAAACTTAACGTTCCCTTAATTATATATTGCGTTAAAAGCAAGCAACTGAGTCGTGACTTGCAGCGTTCAAAGGAAGGTAGACACTTCATTTAGCATGTTTTTCCGTCCTATGGTTTAAATATTGGTGATTAGATCTGAGGTTACGCAGTAACGGAAAACCTGTTATTCTGTTAGCGACTAACATTCCCCTTATTGGCTGACGATGGCTTAGACGTTCAGGTGTTTATCTGTCAATAGCAATTGATAATTTCTCCGAACAAAGACATGTGGTATAATCGCATATTCTGCTGCAAATAGACAACAATTTGGAATCTTTTTCTGCTAGACTCACTATAATCTTTTTCACCCATTTTCAATTCTTCATTCCAAATAAACGTCACAGAGTAATCGTTACACGGAAATGCCCAGTTAGTGCTCCACTCATGTTGGGCATTATCTTGTCGCTAGATAATTGCGTGCAGGAATGTTTCGATGTAGAAGCCCCTTACAAGAGGTCTTTCTTTGAACCTTCTCTGTAGCCGTGTCATGTTGTCGTTATTGCCGTTTGTTTCTTCTTCAAAGAGGCAGATACATCTAATACTGGAGAACATTAAACAATCCTGACTTCTCTGTTGCCGTGTCTTTTTGTGACAATCGTTTTTTTGTCAGTGAAAAAAGATTTCTTTATTTTATATCGGACTAAAAAGACTAAACAAACGAGCCTGTAGCCGTATCTTTTTGACGCGATCACTGATTCCATTGTTAGTGAGAAAAGATTTCTTCACAAGAGCAGCTTTATTTTCTTTTCAGTGGAGAAGTAGAATCCTAGGGGAGAAGATGAAACAAACATACTCATAGCAATTCAAGTTTGAGCAACACCTAATCCTTAAGACATTTTGCCTTTTGTATTGTTAAACATTCACAATGAATCCAACATCTGAAGAGAATTGGACTATTTTCCCTGAAAATCGCATGTATTTGGGACAGCAATTTTAGGTTTGCTGGTGCCCTCTAGCAGACTTTGAATTTCGTAAGCTTAATTGTAGCCACAAATAACGATGTGTTGTAATGAGTGCTTGTTATTGGTGGAACTGACTAATATTATCCGCTAACACTTGAGTTGTTATTTGTGTTATCCTGTTATTGAATAACAAAACTCTCATTGGCTCTAACAGTCTTGTTAGCGGATAACATTATCACATCTGGAAGCTATAGAAGAGCATGAACCTGATTGGCTCTAACACCTGATAACAGGCGATAACCACTAACACCAATTAGTCCCAATTATATTGAACAAGTACCAATTATACTGAACACGTGTTATTTCCCATTTGTATGGGATCGAGTTTTCTAATTTCAATATATAATTTAAATCATACAAAAGATTAATCACCTTTGTTTTGGTGCTGAATTGGCTGAACTTGGTTTGGCTGCCTGCAAGTACAAGAAAAAAATAATGTCATTTAGCTGGGTTTTATGCCTCTGCCCTTTAAAATGTTCTGTCTATTATGTGACACTAGCATTATGTTGCAATGGCCAAAAACCCATTTCTGTGAAAGGGCAACTGTGAACCCGGCCTGTACTAAATTTAATGTCAATTGAAAGGTTTTATCTGGGGCATTGCATATTAAATCATTCCACAGCACAACCAGTACATGTATGTGTGTTGTGCTATTTTGCAGGCAGCTTTTTTGTTTGGTGGCTCACGGTTCTTTGTTCGGTTGATCACACTTTATTGTTTTTAGCATGTCCTGTGAAACACATTTCAATTTTATCTGAGGAGGCCCCACTCGCATGTTCAGACCCTTATTATATTTCCCTTCACTATAACCAACTTTCACTAGCTTATAATTACTTAATATTAAAAATGATACTCATATCCCTTCACATTGAAAGAAAGAAAATTGTACACCTTACACTATATATTTATAAATAAGTTATTGTGGTACAACAGGACTTAATTCACATGGCATGTACAAGTATAAAGTTCACTTTGTGTTTCACTTTAAACTATATAACACTGGGATCCTAATTGCCACAATTTGATTTGCATGAGTCTACATGTATTTTCGCAAACTCAGGTGCCCAAATGTATAGACAAAGTAAAGACAGTTCTAACTCTTGAACAATGAGGAATTAATTCTGGGATGTAAATTTAAATTGGACATAAGATATATGATCGAGCTTAAAGAATTGACAACCTTGTTATTACCTCTGGCACAGAACTAGAAGTATCCATACATTCCTCTTTAGACTGGACACTGGAACAAACACAACAAAATGTTTGACTACTCAACAGCATTATAAAACTGTGGATGTATTTCTACAGTGTCCATACCTCTCCCCTCAAAGAAATGATTTTTGTCTATTAAACCCCCCTCCCACTATCCCTGGAATTAGGAGTCTTTGTCTTAACATCGTTACCCTCTACATTTTGATATTTTCTGGAACTATTCATTGTGATAATGATTTGCCCATACCTTATATACATGTAGCAATAATTGTTGACAAAAAAAATTGCTGGGAGAGATAAGAGCCATGATCTTAAATTTTTGACAAGTTAAAGTGCCTCTGAATTTTTCCTTGCAATATTTTTTAAACTTTGCAAATTTTGTGTCACACACGCTGATTGCAATTTGATAGCAAAAAATGGATATAATCAGTTAAAGCTACATTTAGGGTTGCTTTATTAATAATGTTATATTCATTTGTAATTTGATTACAAGTGATCACTAAAGTCAAGACAACGATACTACAACTTGTTCACCAATAATAAGGCATTTGTTTGACAACATAATTATTTATATAATTTTTACTGTTGTATCAACTGATAGAGTGGTACTATAATTATGTCACTGCAAAGCAGAGAAGGATTCTGAGGATAACAAAAATACAGTATTTATTAAAAGCCAAGTCTGCTTGAGTAAACAAGCAGAACTGTAAGAATTTAACATCACTACAGTTTTAGCTTATAACCTTTTGTTTTTTCGTTGCTGTCTGCTTGGACGGTTAAATCTGAAATCTGCGGGATATTTGTGAAAGGATACCAGGTGATCCTGTGGAATAAAGAAACAATACAGTTAAAGAATCAATCAATCAAGGATGTCTTTACATTACCATAAAGTCCTGATGCTGGCTGGCTGGAAAGGGAGGAGACTTTCTACATAATTATACAGTGGGAGTACCAGGGAAGATTGTAAATGTACCATTTCTTGACTTTAAAAAAGAATTTTGATGGTATGAGGAGGACTTGATGAAGGATCTTCAGTCAGTCCATTGTAGTTCAATTTCATCAGTACAATTAATAAAAAAATGTACAACAGTCACCTAACAATAAAAATTTATTAATTATTTAAATACACACTTTATTATTAAACGAGGTATTGTTAATTTATTACAACTACATTGATTTGCCACTTCAGATACAAACTGATCATGAAATCACATTTAAATATTACTACCTACTACTGCAGACAAGGGGAAAAAAGTGTAAGTTATAAATTCAAGTAGGAGCAGCATTCTAAATTCTATTATATTCAAATTATTGAATTTCTTAATTTTCTAGACACATGTAATGTTGAAATGGGAAGTCCAATCCAAGCTACAGTAACTTAAAGTTGAAAAGTCAGAAGAAAAAGACAAAAAAAAAAAAATATAATAATAATAATGATAATAATAATAGTAATAATAATAATGATAATGATAATGATAATGATAATGATAATGATAATAATAATAATTATTGTTATTATAATAATAATAATTACTGTGGTTTCCCTATGAGAAATATAAAGAGAATTAACAAATACATTTTAAACAGGGTCTTTCAACTTACAGTGACTAATTTCATGCAAGTGTCCCTTAGGCTGGAAATTTTGTCATGCAAAATTACAAATATTTTAAAAATAGAAATTACAAAGACAACATTAAAAGAAAGAGCTTCATTAACCATACTTACCTTTCTTTCATCATCACTTGAAAATCGATCAGGGCAACTCTCCACAAGACATCTGTACTATCAAATAGAGAAAAAATTCAATTTTTTATAACGTATGCTGCATAATAATATTAATAATTGAATGTCTCACTGTATGTACAAATCCCATTGTATACCTGTATACATTGTTATACTTATTTAAATATCTGTGGTTTAAAATTTAATTTCTTCAAACCACCTTGAGATAATAAGTAAACCACATTTTTATTTTACATCTCAGCATATATTTTGTAACAACAAGGAGACAGTGATCTAATAAGTTGAATAACATAAACACGCAAAAATGGAATAATTGCTGAATGTATATGACTGAAAAACATAATTATATAGTAGTATAATAAAATAATACTATTCCATTTCCATCTTCACCATGACTGGTGTATTTATGAATTCACAATTAAAACAAATCGGCTCGCAGTTGGCTTAAATGATAGCTCAGTTGGTAGAGCACTGCACAGCAGGCTTCTGTCGCAGAGATCATCCATGGGTTAATGAATGCTGGAAGTTGTAGTGTTAATTTTTTTCATTAAATTATTTAAGTTACGTAGTAAATTAAAAATATAAAGATAATTAATATATAATGTACTGAACAATGTATAGCTAATGGTATGTTATCTTTGCAAACAAAAAAATATTAGAATAATTCTGTCAAATATGCGCACTGACACTAGGACTCAAAAGTTAAATAATTATGTTTTTGGGAAGACTTGCACCTTACCAGGTTTTTTCTAGTGGCGATCATGCTGAACAAAGTGTCGTGAGTCTCCAGCACGTGTATCTCTAGCAGATGGGTTGATGGAAAAGACCGCTGACATTTTTGACAGCTGTGACGATGCAAGCTGTTGTAGTGTGCTTCATAGCTGAGTAAATCAGATATAAACAAAAGAAAACAAGGTTGAAAGGGAAACAAACCTGAAATAAAATGTTCAAAAAATATAAAATGACAAGACTTTAGCCTTGTTCACACCAGTGACATAATAAAAAAAAACCAAAACAACAACAACAACAACAACAATGACAACAAAAGGCCACAGATCTCACAACATGTACAAAATTATAAAGAAAAGATCAGTTTTGCACTAATTTATTCAAAGTAATTATGTCATAATAATGTAATTGCGATTATTATGCATGTTTTTGTGATCAAGTAATGCCATAAAGACATTATGTTGTGATTGTTCTTATTGTTAGTAAACTCAACATAAGGCGTCTTAAAATTTAACATTAATTTAATTATGTGACTAGCATTGTGCACTTCCAGAAAATATCCATACTCCCCGGCCCCCACAGAAGGTTTTTGTTTTTTACCCCCCTCCTCCCAGGAAATTCCAGTTTAGCTTTGTACTTTGCTTCTAAGATTTTTACTTTTAAGACCCCCTCCCCCTAGGAGTTTCTAATGACCTTCCATGGGGTGGGTATGGATTTTTTCTGGAACCGCACATAACATACCGCCAGTGGGAAGGAGGCTTTATAAAAACTGCAAAGTTTAATTGTAAAGATTGAAGTTTATTTAAAAATATTGTATCTTATTTTAACAGTTACAGTATGACATGATTGTGAGAACATATGAGAAGATTGCCAGTCCAAGCTGTGTAGCATGAGTGGAATAATTACTCAAAATTTTTAAAAACTTTATAAAGTATATATTAAAAACAATTAAAAAAATTTTGTTAGATCTTGTTGATTTCATTTATTGCAGGAAAGACTAGATGTAAGCTGAGTTAATGGCTGCTATTTCTCTGCCAATGGCACTGGTAGAATGGCTGACATCCCATGGCTGGTTAAAGCCAATCAAAAGCCTGGAATTACATCCTCCACTGATGCAGCTTCTAATAAAGCTACACTGTACATTGTACATTATGAAGGTTAATTCGTAACAAAACCTAAATGCCAAACTTTGTTTAATTAAAAATTAGGTAATCAAGAAAAAAAGACATTAAATATAAAAAACAATATTATTTGATCTATCAATAAGAATTCTGATAACAGCTTGTAAAGAGGAGTTTTGCTGCTGGCCTTTACTGTCAGTCACATGATGTACAAGTCATGTAAGTACCTTGGGACACTTGAAAACCACTCTCCACAAGTGGGAACATCACACTTGAATTCAGCTCTGTGGTTGAACAAACAAGTCTTAGTTGGTAATTACAACAAAATAGGAATGAGTGTGTCTCAAATATAAAATTATACATTTATGTCGTCCAAGAACAAGCAAACTCTTTGAACAAAATATATACAGTCATGTGAAAATAAGAAAATCGTGAACGCTAACAAATTATTATTGGAATGTTTATTGTTGTGTGACCAATCTGAGGCAAAATCAAACCACAAAAAAATAATTTATAACTACTGTTGTACCATAATTAACAGCTTGTATTTTTTTATCATCTCACATTTGATTGTTTAATTTTTCTTTCCCAACACAATAAACATTCCAGAAATATTTCTAGTGTTCACAGTTTTAGTCCTTAAAACCTTGTCCTGTGTGTATTACATTTCATCCTTTATTACTGTCTGCTGCTAATTAACTTTAATTTGACAATAATTGTTAAACAGTACCACCCTTTTTGATGATGCCCAACTACAAAATAATGTGTGTTAACAAGCGTCCTACAGTAGGTTTGCTGTAGGTCTCCTTAGTCTGTTACCCCGATCTTTTTTCTCTGTTAGTTTTTTTTTAACGTGTACTGATGTGCCTGTGCATCTGAGGTGTGATTCATAATAAAATACCAAAATAAAATAAAAAAATAAATAATAATAATTATAATAATGATAATAATAATAATAATAATAATAATAATAATAATAATAATAATAGCAACTTGCTTTTGAATAAGATCCTCAACTTCTTCACTGTTATCCAATTGCTTCTGTACAATGTTACAAAATAATTCTCCTTCCTGTGAAAGGATAGAACCATAAACTAAATTAAATATATATTAAATAATAAATGGATACAACAAATAAAGACAACAAGATGAAAAGCAAACAAAACAAAACACACAAAAAAAAGAGAAAATGGTAGGTATAATAAAATTTATTAATAGCTGCGCTGCTGCAGGCTAGAGCTCTGGTTCTGCCTAAGAGGATGTTTACATTTAACACGCTGGCCAATTAATTACTGGCACAACTTTTATTCCAGTATAAGTTCACTCCAGTTCCCTCTCGTGGCTCTGTATTTGCTTACAAGTATATGATACCAGTCACAAAATCTCATACAGGAGTGAGTCATACTGGTGTGAGTTCACTCTGGTCACTGTACCGGAGTGAGAGCCCAGGTGGGTTACTCAGGTATAAACATGACGGGGGGTCCGACGGAGCCTAATATTTTGCACCCAAAAAAATACATAGACCTTATATTGTGCACCCAAAAAATACAAGACTGGACATTTTAGACCCAAAAAAATACATGATTGGCTTGAATTGTGTAAGAACTATTAGCCTGGCGGAAATTTAAACCCAAAAAAATATGCGCAGATTTTTCATACCCAAAAAAATACAGGAGGTTAAAATTTTAGACCCAAAAAAATACGTCGGACCCCCCCCCCGGTCACGTTTATACCAGAGTAACCCACCTGGGAGTGAGAGTTTCATCCTGGTATGAAAACTCATTCCGATACAAGGTAAATGCGGTACGGTTGTTCTTTCCAGCATGAAATCACTCTAATGGGAGTCTGAAATGTGCAACGCATGCATAGTCTTCGACATCCAATCCAAGATGGCGTCACAATCACTTTGGCAGGCACAAACTGTCCCCTAATGTATAAAACACCGAAAAAAAATCTCATCCCTTCATGTATTTACACGGTAAAAAATCACAAAATGCCATAACGGTATGAAACTCACACTGATACAAGTTTTCACATGTAAACACCCCCTAGAGAGGTATCCTAGACTTCAGAGTATGGAAAAATGGACAAGATCTCGCATGTCCAGAAACATACATGTACCTTTTTCTAAAAGAAATAAACAGATAATTTTCTGAAATCTGACGCATGCATGCACTTGCCATGTTCTGTAGACTGAGAGGCCCACCGTTAATGTGTACATGATCTCTACCTTGAGAGTTAATGCTACACAGTACATACCTTTTAAGGCCCTCCTATCAACATGCGTATTATCTCCTCACTGCTCTTAAACAAAGTTCTTAAGGTGCTAGCTTGGAGAATTTGTTTGATCAACATCTAAGGACATTAAATTTTTGTCTTTGGTGATGATTTCCTTTATTTATTTATGGCCTACTTAGCTTGTTTACACAAGTAGTGAAATTTTGAGGAGAAATCGGATGCTGGTCACCAGTGGGGTTTTGGGAGAACATTTACAGTGCATCTGGTTAACCGTCTTCAAGTTTGTTCAAAATAATCATTTTAAAGATGATCAGAACATGGAGGTAGCCTCCCACGCAGATGTTCTTTGGGGTTCGTCACGCATTCCTGCCCCACGAACGTCTGCTGAAATGAACAGCCACTTCCGTTTGTCGGCAAATTGCCTTTGTCTGAACAGACCAATCAGCGTTGACTCATTATGACAAGTAAAGCCAATCACATACTGCGAAAAAACGGAAATCATCACCCGTGGAGATATTTTCACTTCCGGACGTGTATATAGGTTATACGATTGAAATTTTTCTTTCCACAACACCCTGCATTTTCTTCAGTGATTTCACTGAGAGAAGCGGCAAGAATTCCAAGATTTGCCAATTTGTCTACCTGGTCTTTCATAAGATTTACAAGCGGCGAAACCACAACAACAATCAGTGACCAGCAGCTTCAAGAATTGAATTGTAAACAAACGATAGAGCTTGATAAATACAGGTAAGTGACTTTCCATAACCAGTTGGAAGGTTTACGAACACATCAGTTTTCTTCTGCGCAAATTGCACTATGACTTCTCTTTGATCAGGGCTTGAACAATCGATGAAACCGATGATCGGAAAATCAATCGATCAATCGATGACAATCGATGCCAATTAATCGATTGATATTGATAATCAATGAACAATCGATGCACGGGTTTTTTGTGATTATCGATTTCATCGATTATCAATTTTTATCGATTATCAACGCCAATCGATCAGTTAATTGACATCGATTGTCATCGATTGGTTCTCATTTTTGATGCGTTTTATTTTCAGTCAAGATTTACAAAAAGAATCTGAGTCCAAACTGTGGCTTATAGTTCTCTTGTGACCGGTGGTAACTGTGTTTCGGACAGAGGCTGTGCATGTTGTGTTGTTGGCTTTTTCCCGCGCAGCTCTAAGTTTCTCGATATGGTCTCTTTTTTTCCAGCTTTTACTATACGGCTCACCCATTTAAGCCTGCATGCAGTAAACTTTATTTCATTTTTTACCCTGTTTACTTTATGCACCTTCGTTGTGACAAAGAAGTAATAAAATGATTACCGAAGCCTAATCACGTTTATTCTGGTTTATTTTATTACAATTCAGTATAATTACAACACCCACCATTCAGAGCTCACTCGTCTCCAGTCGCATCTGCATACAAACAATCCGGTGAACGAATTCAAATCTGAAACATTTGTGCGAATTTGCTCCGAATTTTTTTTTTAACACCAATCGATGACAATCGATGAGTTGCGACCACTTTTGTGTGATTATCGATTGGTCATCGATTGGCCGATGCCAATCGATGCCAATTAACTAACAAGGCATCGATTGTCATCGATTGATTTTCCGATCATCGGTTTCATCGATTGTTCAAGCCCTGCTTTGATGGTCATTCAACTCCCTTATACCATCTTATACCAAACGTTTGGCGCACATGACCAAAAACCACATTTAAGTCCGCCATCCTGTCTAGGGTAATATTTTTAATATCAAAGACGAGTTTACCCAAAGTTGGGAAACATGGAGGATGAGTTCATGATCAGATGATCTGAAATACATGTACTTTCTGTGGTGCATTTTGATTTTTGAACAATTGATGCACCATCGATCGATGATTACTCTAAGATCTTTCATTCCCAAACTCATTAGGATTACGTACCATTGCATAGGTGTGCATTTATGCTAAATGCCTTGACAGTCAAGGTCAGATGAAGTCTTCATCTAGGTAATTAAGTGACCAGTGACCGCCGTGCAACTTACCTCAAAAAACGGATCGTCCGATGACAGAAGGCGCTTGTGCGGAGTGTAAGCCCAGACAGGGACTAAATGCACTTTCTCGTCCATCATTTTCATACATGTACCTGCCGTTCACAAAACTCTTTTCAAGATCTTGTCATGACTTTCAGTGATGAAAATCCAAAAAGACCGCCATCTTGAATCATCCACTCACTCGTTTCCAGGACCTTTTCGCTGAATATCAGTTGAATCGCTGTTGTCCCGGATACTGCGATACCGATACGAGGTCGGTGTTGTTTCGATATCGACACTTTTTTTTCGATACGTGGTATCGCAGAAAGATTGGTATTAAAGCCTCCCCTGTTAATGTAGTCGTTTTTATTAACACCATGTTTTTGTAAACCTGATTGAACTTATACCGTGTATGAATAAAGATTACTTATTTAGTTCTAATACTTTCTTCTGTTGTAGTAATTACCTTGCTCGGATGTGTCCTAACGAAGCAGATCACACATTTATCGACATATTATGTTGCGACTCACTGTGTTGGTAGTCTGAGCCTGGTTGTTCCAAACGCTAATCCACGATTAAAAGTTAACCGAGGTTTAGATCTTGCTCATTATAGTTGTTTTTGAATGCTAAATTGAGGAACAAAAGTCTTTGGAAGAATCTTAACTCATCAACAATTAAAGAGCTTGGGGGCTGGCATGGTGCCTGGCATGGAAGGTTGGTGGAGCCAGGCGGAATCAGGCACGGGGAAGGAGGTCAGGTATCCATGGCAACCTTGCAAGGGGCCACCACCAACGGCACCATAACACTGAACCCAATCAGTGGAATACTTATCTGACCCAAATACTTACCAAGGGAGGGTGGAGAGGGGGAGAGGGGAGGAGCTTAAAAATAAGGCAAGCAAAATGACCCCAACAGAAAACTCAAAGGTCACCCCTGAGCCAGACGAGAGGCGACCGCTGACCGGCATTGAGCCAACTTTGACCTTGCCTCAATTACATTTAGCCACATTTAACAAAGTTCATGTTAATCCAGGATTAGTTTATTCAGTCTTTGAACAGCTGCGCCATGAAGTTGAAGTGGAGAATAATACTGAACAAGGATTATTATTTCATCCCATTCAATTTCTTTACTTTCTCCAAAAAATTGAGACTATGTACAAGCATTATGCACTCAAGAATCATAAAGCAAAAAATAAATAAGAAAATACACTAGCTAACTAGTTCAAATTATGTACTTGCGTAAGTTATTCCACTTGAACAAAATAAAATCAATAAATAAACTTGCATAATTTTGAAGCTGGCCAAAAATATAAACAAGAACATGACAACTAATAAGGTGTATTTGCCTTACTCTGCACCCATTGAAAATTTGAATATTAATAATAATAATAATAATAATAATAACAATAACAATAACAACAACAACAACAACAACTCATTTTACTATTTTATTTTTAACTACAGATGAGTGTAAATTTCATTTCTTTTTTCACTCCTCAGGTTGAAATTTTTCAATTAAAATTGTGCCATTATCTTTTCTACTCCAGGGAACCATTTTGTAAAGAACTTATTTCTCTGGAGCTTAAATTTCCATATATTTATGGTAAAATAAACAAAAGTTTGCTGTGATAAGATGCAAGAACCAAACACAAATGTTTGCACTGCCTTTAGAGTATGTCTTTTACAAATTAAGGTTCAAAAATTAGTGTCTTCTTCCATACAATTTCCTCCATTTTCTCCTCAATGATTTTTTTTTGGCACAGGTAATGTCCATATCTGTAAGTCTGCTAAAGCCAGCAAACACACTAGGTTCATTTTAACTGCCCATTGTTACGACTGGCGAAAACTGCCATAATTTGCGTGGCACTCCGATGGTGATTTTTGCCTCTTTCCATCAAAATTGCAGATATCTGGCCTGTCAGATATTAGCGATTAAATTTGCCGTCGTTCATGTAGTATGTCTGCTTCTGCAATTCACTTGTCAGTGCAAATCACCAACTAATTCAACCAATCAGATTGTGCAATTTTGTCACGACTATTCAAAAACGAGTGGAAAATTGCACGTTGGGCATAAAAAAAAATCACCTAGTGAGTACCTGTGTGAAGTGGCAATAAAATTTCCTTGCAATTTTCAAGGTGGATCAAATTGGACTCGAGCGGTTTATAAAATTTTCTAGAGTGTCACTGGTTTAAGGAGGCTCATAAGGGTTTTTCATTGTTGTAGTTTTTGCGAAAATGATGAAAGATTACAAAAAATTGTTTCTGACCATATGAACAAACTATAAACAGTTTCCAAACTCAGTTGTTGGGCAATACCTTAAAGCTAGTTCTGGTGTCATAGTGGTTACCATGGAAACAGGTCAGCTCTACAAAAAGGACCTCTAATTTTAAGTTTCTGAAAATAATCATCTTATATCGGTGACCTACCATTTTCTATTACTTTGTTGGAAAGCACCCGAAATTCTTTAACTCCTCTGGTAATATGACAAAAAGTCATCCAGTAGATCTTAAAAAAGGCATTTTTTTCATGTACAGAAAATTCTACTGGATAACTTTCTCCCAAACGTTTCTATTTGGAATGGAATACTGAATGTAGCATGCATACAGAAAATCAAGAAAGGTCACCGAGCAAAATTGCGAGATAAAAAGAAATGTTTTCTGCAGCTTTTATTTTCAGTTCCCAGGTGTTGTCATAGAAGTTTTGATTCATTCAGCTGACACGTACACACTAGGCCCCATTTATATGGAGAACAGTTGACCCGGGTAGAAGGGTCACTCACCTACCCGAGCTACCCTGGGCGAGCCAACTTTTCCTACACTTCCTTACAAAACTTGGCGAACCGTTTACATGAGAAACAAAAAGTTGGCTCGTATGCTGGTAGGGTCACCCTCCTAGCCGGACCAACTTTTCTCCATATAAACACTTTGGTTCGCCTAGTGGGGTCAACTCTGTCAAGGCAAGACAATCAGAGCATGCGCGAGCGCTGTTGGCTCTGGCAAAGGGGTCAACTTTTTTCTCATATAAATGCTCGCTGATGTTGACTCGGCTGGGAGGGTGACCCTCTTTCCCGGGACAACTTTTCTCCATATAAACAGGGCCTTAGTTATGGCATGGGTGGGTGACGCGTGCGCACTCTGCTAAGAACCCTTTTGAGTCTCCTTAATGCAAATCTAGGTTAATGTTCATGTATGTGTTGTGTACACAATAGGCCGTAATTCTATGTCTCCCGCTGAGGAAGATTTTCCACGCGTGCCTGTTACTGGAGATACAGTGTTAGTAACAGTCGGACAGGTATCATCTGCGTTTGGTTCTTCCTTGTCCACTCGAAAGGGTGCATTCAAATCACCAGCATGCCGGGGGAATCGCACTTTCAGCTCATCCTCAATGAGGTTTATTTGATCATTGTGCTTTTTTTCTTTGTATTTGTCAAATAAACGATCTATCAACTCTTTGGCGTCTTGTTCCGCTAGGGGTTGTATTCTCTCGTTGAAAAGAGACACGGCCTTGTCTGCTTGGTATTCTTGAAAAGCGTGCCTTCCCAGCAGTTTTGGATCAATTGGCATGCATAGACGATAAACTGTGACAAATATTGTCGATAAAATCACTAGGCCAAGAAGTAAACCCCATGCTATCAACTGTGACAAAGTTTTTGCATTAGCAAACTTCTTGTTTATCGCATCTTTCTCAGCACTGCTGTTTGCCTTTGCAAGAGCTGCGCTTAAGGGCCCGAACTTGGCACACACGTAGTAATCTTCTTCCACAAAAGCGTACATCAGCCAAATCAAAGGCGGCATGAACGAAACGAATACGCTGTTTTTCGTCTTCAACAACAACAACTTCTTTTCACGCCATTTTAGAAGACAACAACCGGTAACAACTTGCCAAAACGACGAGGAAGCCAAAAGCGAGAGACAGAACAGGAAAATCGAAGGACCGACGATAAATAGGCTGCCATAAATATTGAAATGCTCCTCGGGACACGAGAAGACGATGTCGTTGAGAAATTCTTTGACGCCATACAACAACAGAGCCGCCACGACGGTTTTAAGAGGAACTTCGTTCGATTGTGCAACGGCTTTGAAAGCACTTACCATACTAGTTAAAACGGTCGCAAGAGACATTGTTCATCTGTTTTTTCGAACCTTCTTCTTGTAACTGTGTGTGTGTCAACGATGTTCTGATTTGATTCACTGATTATAATTAAGCTGTGTATGTGCGGATGCGGCATGCAGGCAGCTACTGTAACTACGCGTCACGCCAAGAGAAGCGAGCGGTTGGGTGCTACAGTAGGTCACGTGGGAATAACGCAGTATCCTTTCCCCCGTGGGTTGCGTGACGCGAGGATATTTTTTTTTCCACCGGATCCAGGGGCGGGGGAGAACACTCGATAGCGCCTGGCACTTTTTTTGTATCTGAATCATCCAACAAAAGTTGACGTCACATCCGGTCAAATTGGCGCCCAGCAGCCTGTCTCGGCGAAGTCGAATTATGGCGTCCGGGTCAGGCATGATTTCTTCGGATTTTTGAGCCATCAGTATCAGGAATTGTGAACTGTGGATATGAAAGATGTTGTAAAGATATTGCTTCGACTTCATGAGCAAGGGTTTTCCAAAGAAGTGATTTTTTTTCTATTGTTTTGACGGAAAATACGAGACAGCTAAGCGTCGTGTCATGGCGAAAATTTCACACTCTCAAAACGAGTGGCGTTCAGACTTTTGGCTCTTGTGGCTTCTGATCGTTCGAAAGCTGAAATTTTAATAGCCTATCCCGTGTGCAACATAATGGAGGAGACATCGTCAGTCATAGTTTGCAGTGTTAACATCGGGAACCTAATTATCACTCGACGTGAAGTGTTGGAAGCCTGTATCATTGAAGCTGTTCCTATTGTCTTCGTGGTAAGGGACTCGTAATCTTCGAGGTGAGTAAATGTAGTTATCTTCATTTCCAGTTCTTTTCTGCCGACGTGGGTACCTTTACATGTGGGCTTTAGAGTAATAAGTCGGTTTTGTGCTTCGTAGTTCTTTAATAAAGACGCAAGTGACGTTTAATTAATAAATAGTTCATATCATGTTGTCCTGCAAGTGCAGGCTTGAGGAGGGGCTTGAGTCAGAAAAATTAATGTATCTGCGTGGCCTGGTTCATATTGCTAGTGTGAGACAGTTGTTAAAGTTATTGATGTCAAGCCATCTTAAACAATAAATTAAATAGCATTATTGCGAATGACATTATTTCTCAAGTATTGAAAGAAACAACCCCTTCACCCTTTACTTCATCTGCACTCTCACCACTTGGGTGCTCATGGGTTAAGGCTTTTTATACATTTGTACTATAATTATGCACATGTGACATCAAACTGTGGTAAGAACAAACAGTATGCCACAAGCCACAAGCTAGCCAGAGACAAGTGGCATGACCGATGTTCTTACCTTGTTTTGATGTCCTCTTTGGGTTATCAAAGGACACATGGAAGGCCAAATGGACTTTGAAAACTCTTTATGGCTGACAATATCATTTGTACATCATATAATTATTTACCAGTTATTTCAGTTATGTTAGTTGGTGCCAAATATTTAAGGGTGGGGAATTGTCTTTTTCTCTGTGTCCAAGGTTGGGAAAGAGAACATAAAGTAAAAAAAATATTGCAAATTCCTGGAGGTTATCTAGCAGCAGAAATTGACACATACATTAAGTTCTAATAACATTGTCTCCTTTGAACCAATGAAATTCAAAGTTCATTTTGACAAGGAATTTTGAGTTCTGTTCAGTTCAATGAAAAAGCAAAAGTTCAATAACCACACAATCGGTTCAAAAACCACACATCAGTTCATTGACAGTAGACCTCAATATTGTTTGAATAACTATAGGTGAAAGGTTTTTTTATTCCATTGGGGCAGATAAGAGGAGAGGGGAGGGGAGAGGGTTTTACGGTAGCGTGGTCCATACAATTCAATAAAAAAACAAAAATTCAATAACCACACAATCAATGCAAAAACCCACATTCGTTCAGTGACAGTAGGCAATTGTAAGAATAACTATATAGGTGAAATATTTTCTATTTCAATGGGACAGGTAGGAGGAGAGGGGAGGGGAGAGGGTTCTATGAGAGCGTGGTCCATATTTGAGAGTAGGCAAAAAGTACAAGTGAAACTAACAAGTATCTATGTATTACAAATAATGATAACAGGCTCACACTTAAAAATCTATTGCCCACTTATCCATCACCCATTGTTTGTCTTTGTAATTATATTTGGCAACAGCTGCCCAATAATGTAGCTTTTTCTTGTACATAGTTCTACTTCCTTCTTGTTAATGATGCAGATTAGTGGCCCGTTGGTAAATTTGTAAAAAATGTAGAAGTCCTATGGTTCATTGAAAATTAAAAAGTCAAATAACCATAGCAACAGTTCAAAAAACACACATCAGTTCAGTGACAGTAGACCTTAAATGTAAGAAAAACTATAGGCGATGTGTTTTCAACTTTCTCTCCCTCATGCTTTTCAAGGATACAAATGAGAGGCCTGTTTGTAAATTTCATATTAGTTCAATTCAAACAAGGCTTAAAAATTCAATCACCACACCAAAACAACAAACTTGCCACCCCTCCCCCAAAAAAGGGGATTATAGAAATGTATATATATTTATTAACCACCTGGCCCCAGTTGTTTTCGGATAACTTTATCCGCTGGATAAGGCACTATTCAGGGTCTTAAATATACTTCACGTTAAACGTTGTCCAAGGTTTTCGTACACTCCCAAACTTAACTGTAGTTAGGGTGTGCATATTCGCTTGTACAAGAGGAAATACTGAAATCTTTGCACAGATTGAAACTGACGGATAGTGACTTATCCACTGGATAAAGTTATCCAGCCTTTGAACAACTGGACCCTGGGTGATAGCAGACCTCAAAATTAAGAAAATTTACTGGTGTGGGTGTTTTTAGTTCAATGGGTCTTGCAGGTAGGGAAAGGGAAGGAAGTGGACAAATATGTTTGCATTATATTTATAGGGTTTATTTGTTATATTACCATGGTTTAGAATTTTCCTCACCTAGATAAAATTTTTAGGGATTTAATGTTTTTAATTTTTCGTTTTAATTATTTTATTTTTAGAGATTTAAACAAAAACTCAAAAGGAAAGAGACCGGCAAATCCCCCTGAGACGGCAAGAAAGGAAACAGACAGGGAAAGGAAGAATGCGACAAGACCGGGAGTAACTGCAATGGCCACTTAGCTACAGCGTATATGATTTATTATAATTTACTATGTGTGAAAGTCTAATAAATGTCTGCTGACAATAATTTTCACATTGCGGTGATTGGTGTACAGCATCGTATTTGATTACATTGACGTATTCTTATGATCCAAAATTTGGTCAGCCAAGCTGACCAGCCATAAGCCTTAGCTGGGCAGCCACCTGCTTTGCCTCCATTACTGTTTTTTTTTAAAATTTTTTTGGTTTACTTTTTAACTGACTCTTCTTGTCTCTTGAATCTTCTCGCAAGTGCCACAATCCCTGTTTCCCTTTTTGCAAGCTCCTCCTTGTCTTCTGCTAACTGCATGTCATCGCAGTTTCTTCCGGTCTTGGTTTCTTTTTTTAATTTTTTTTTGTTGCAAATTTCTTTAAAGGGTTATTTTATTTCAACAACGTAATGAGCAAAAACAGTACATTTTATACTATAATATTATAATTACTAAAAAACAGGCTGAATGTTACGGTATTTTAACACACCCCATTTTTTTGGTGTTTGTGTGGGGGTGTGTGTGTGTGTGTGTGTTTGTGAGGGGAGGGGGACAGGGAGAGTGAGGTACAAAGGATAAGAATGGGGTGTGTTAAAATAGTGTAACTTCCGGTCTTGTTGCTTTCTTCCTTTCGCTGTCTGTTTCCTTTCTTGCCATGTCTGGGGGGATTTGCGGGTCTCTTTCCTTTTGAGTTTTTGTTTAAATCTCTAAAAATAAAAGAATTTAAATGAAAAATTAAAAACATTAAATCCCTAAAAATTTCATTTAGGTAAGGAAAATTCTAAACCATGGTAATATAATGTATAAACCTATTAATATAATGAAAACATATTTGTCCACTTCCCTTCCCTTCCCCCTGCAAGACCCATTGAAATAAAAACACCCACACCAGTAAATTTTCTTAATTTGGAGGTCTGCAATCACCAAGGTCCCAGTTGTTCAAAGGGCGGATAATTTTATCCACTGGATAGTTTGCTATCCAGCAGATAAAATGTGTGCAAGATTTTCATGATAGTCCTATAATTTGTCAATAGAGTAGAAGCATATGTCAAATTTAAGAATGGGATTGTGTGGAAAACTTGCCAAAAGCATTGATTGGAGGACATTTACTCTGCTGGATAGTGACTTCTCCAGTGGATAAAGTTATCCACTCTTTGAACAACTGGGGCCAGGTGGTTAATAAATATATACACATTTATATAAATTATCCCCCTTTCTGAATTTTTAACCCTTCTTTGAATTGAACTAATATGAAATTTACAAGCAGGCCTCTCATTTGCATCCTTGACAAGCATGAAGGAGAGAAAGTTGAAAACACATCGCCTATAGTTTTTCTTACATTTAAGGTCTACTGTCACTGAACTGATGTGTGTTTTTTGAACTGTTGCTATGGTTATTTGACTTTTTAATTTTCAATGAACCATAGGACTTCTACATTTTTTACAAATTTACCAACGGGCCACTAATCTGCATCATTAACAAGAAGGAAGTAGAACTATGTACAAGAAAAAGCTACATTATTGGGCAGCTGTTGCCAAATATAATTACAAAGACAAACAATGGGTGATGGACAAGTGGGCAATAGATTTTTAAGTGTGAGCCTGTTATCATTATTTGTAATACATAGATACTTGTTAGTTTCACTTGTACTTTTTGCCTACTCTCAAATATGGACCACGCTCCCGTAGAACCCTCTCCCCTCCCCTCTCCTCCTACCTGTCCCATTGAAATAGAAAATATTTCACCTATATAGTTATTCTTACAATTGCCTACTGTCACTGAACGAATGTGGGTTTTTGCATTGATTGTGTGGTTATTGAATTTTTGTTTTTTTATTGAATTGTATGGACCACACTACCGTAAAACCCTCTCCCCTCCCCTCTCCTCTTATCTGCCCCAATGGAATAAAAAAACCTTTCACCTATAGTTATTCAAACAATATTGAGGTCTACTGTCAATGAACTGATGTGTGGTTTTTGAACCGATTGTGTGGTTATTGAACTTTTGCTTTTTCATTGAACTGAACAGAACTCAAAATTCCTTGTCAAAATGAACTTTGAATTTCATTGGTTCAAAGGAGACAATGTTATTAGAACTTAATGTATGTGTCAATTTCTGCTGCTAGATAACCTCCAGGAATTTGCAATATTTTTTTTACTTTATGTTCTCTTTCTCAACCTTGGACACAGAGAAAAAGACAATTCCCCACCCTTAAATATTTGGCACCAACTAACATAACTGAAATAACTGGTAAATAATTATATGATGTACAAATGATATTGTCAGCCATAAAGAGTTTTCAAAGTCCATTTGGCCTTCCATGTGTCCTTTGATAACCCAAAGAGGACATCAAAACAAGGTAAGAACATCGGTCATGCCACTTGTCTCTGGCTAGCTTGTGGCTTGTGGCATACTGTTTGTTCTTACCACAGTTTGATGTCACATGTGCATAATTATAGTACAAATGTATAAAAAGCCTTAAGCCATGAGCACCCAAGTGGTGAGAGTGCAGATGAAGTAAAGGGTGAAGGGGTTGTTTCTTTCAATACTTGAGAAATAATGTCATTCGCAATAATGCTATTTAATTTATTGTTTAAGATGGCTTGACATCAATAACTTTAACAACTGTCTCACACTAGCAATATGAACCAGGCCACGCAGATACATTAATTTTTCTGACTCAAGCCCCTCCTCAAGCCTGCACTTGCAGGACAACATGATATGAACTATTTATTAATTAAACGTCACTTGCGTCTTTATTAAAGAACTACGAAGCACAAAACCGACTTATTACTCTAAAGCCCACATGTAAAGGTACCCACGTCGGCAGAAAAGAACTGGAAATGAAGATAACTACATTTACTCACCTCGAAGATTACGAGTCCCTTACCACGAAGACAATAGGAACAGCTTCAATGATACAGGCTTCCAACACTTCACGTCGAGTGATAATTAGGTTCCCGATGTTAACACTGCAAACTATGACTGACGATGTCTCCTCCATTATGTTGCACACGGGATAGGCTATTAAAATTTCAGCTTTCGAACGATCAGAAGCCACAAGAGCCAAAAGTCTGAACGCCACTCGTTTTGAGAGTGTGAAATTTTCGCCATGACACGACGCTTAGCTGTCTCGTATTTTCCGTCAAAACAATAGAAAAAAAATCACTTCTTTGGAAAACCCTTGCTCATGAAGTCGAAGCAATATCTTTACAACATCTTTCATATCCACAGTTCACAATTCCTGATACTGATGGCTCAAAAATCCGAAGAAATCATGCCTGACCCGGACGCCATAATTCGACTTCGCCGAGACAGGCTGCTGGGCGCCAATTTGACCGGATGTGACGTCAACTTTTGTTGGATGATTCAGATACAAAAATTTGACGAGTCTTCTGCCCCGCCCCTGACCGGATCAGATATTTGATATTCAGTCAGTGGCACTGAATACACATAATTCTTTTGCATTTCCCGCAATATTTATTCTATTGCACGTCCGCTACATGGCATTGATTACTGCGTCACCATTTTTGACACTGTCGAGTGTTTGTAGTCAAGGTGCTTTACATGAAGTACAGGGAGCTTGTAATTTTGTTTTGATAGAAACATTTTAGAGGGTAGAAAAATTAGAGTGCGAAAAAAAAATCTCAGTGAATAATAACACTGGGAAATGAGAATATGTCCAGTGGAACCTCTCCTTACGGACACCTCTATATTACGGACACCTCTCTATTACGGACAGTCCACTTACTCCCCGAGAGGGCGAAAACCATATAACGCCTACCTCTCTAAAACGGACACCTCTATAATACGGACACTTATTCCTGTCCCCTTGGTGTCCGTAATAAAGAGGTTTGACTGTAGTAAGCTGAAGTAAAGTAGACTATTGCCCCATTCACACCGAGGCTTGAAGGCGTTTAAGGCGGGGGTACACCTGAAATTGGTTTAGGAAAGATCTCGTTCGCGTTTCAAGCAATAAAAAAACCCCTATGCTCAAAACACAAGTCAATGTGTTGGGGTGCTTTGTAAATTTTTTTGGTGATTTTTAGGTATATTTGGGAGGAGATAGTGTTTCTCACTGAGTAGTAAAATTTGGAGAAATAAGAAATAGTTAAGATTTGATGTAGTTTAAAAATTAGAATTTAATGTTAAAAATTGATATATGGACACCCAAACAGTCCCCTACCAACCTGGTGTGCTCTTGGGTTGGGCGCAACTGTCTGTTGGTGTTCCAAAAATAATTTTCTTTCTTTTATCCCCTCCGTTAAACCTAGCTCTTAAAATTCCATTCAAATTCACGTGTACCCCCAACTTAAAAGGGGCTTTCTTTTTCGCACTCTAGTATTTGTCCATTGCGTCAACATTAAGCCAATCTAAACAGGACTTTTTTTTTTTACTATCATGTATTTATAGTATTAACTATCAAGAATGCTGCTCTCTTATTGGCTACGCTACTCACTATCTATACTGTTTTAGTATAAATCTACTAGTGTTCTATCACGAATGCCGTTCTCTGATTGGCTACGCTACTCGCTATCTATTCTGTGATAGATAGTGAGTAGCGATTTTCAACAAAATGGCGGCCGCCTCTTCGGGTTTTCGAAGTGTCTGCGATGAGGAAATAGATAATTTACTTGTTTAGTTTTGAACGACTAGTAGATTTATACTAAAACAATTAGATTATTCGCTCTCGATTTCTATGCGTGATAGTTGATTCGGGCTTCGCCCTCATCAACTATCACGCGATAGAAATCTCGAGCTCATAATCTAATTGTTAAGTAGATAGTGAGGAGAGTGGGTAGTCTAACAGTGCGCGCGTGGCGTGACCTATTTATATCGTTATTCAATAAAAACGTGAACATTAAGTTTTGAACTACTGGTAGATTTACACTAAAACAATTAGATTATTCGCTCAACGAGGGCGAACTATAGGCTCAATTACCAGCCGCTGTTAGGGAAAATGAGCCCGCACTCATCCCCCCGAAGGAGGATCACAGACCGGACCCGGAAGACGGCGGAAATCGAACCTTGGCGAACTATCATGCGATAGAAATTTCGAGCTCATAATCTAATTGTTAAACAGGACAGGTGGGAACGGCGTTCAAATTGAGGCAAAGGAAGGAAAATTTACGTCAAGAGCTCACGTTCTCCAAAAAACCTTGAACTTGGTCATTTCACATTGTTGTTTGGTCAAGTACTGCGAAGTAATGTACCAAAATTTATAACCCAGGTGCAGGCCCTTTGTTTTTCTCCTTTTAAAAATAGTATTGTTTTGTGACCATCTCGTTGCCATGGCCGAGAGAATTGACACACCCATGGTGTCATGGGAAGGGACAAAGGGAACCTTCGTATCCAATCTTGTCTCGTCCGACAAACAAGTAAACAACAGCAAGGTGCTATGAGTTTGTATAAGCCAAAGACGGAAAGTGCCAATAAATCTTTTCGCCCGGTCAAGTGAGCTGATCGCTCATTGCTGGCACTGTGCGTGATTGTTATTTACTGTTGTTGGTGATCAGTAAACAATATTTACATGTTGTTTACTGATCACCAATTTACACCAGCGAATCGATGATTTGCTGATCAGTCTCATCAGTTTTTTTTAATAAAGTTGTTGTTATTATAGTCATGTCCCAATTTCGAATCACAACAGTGCTGTCTTAAGATGGCGCAAGTTTAGTAACTGTCTTTTCCGCGTAACACTATCAACACCCTCCCAATATCGTTTCTCCAAACACTTGTTGTGAAAACGTTTTTCTGCTTCCTAGAAACAAAACCAAACAAACCAAACTAAACTTAAAACCCCCAAAATGTTTGATTTTGTGACACAAAAGTTACATTTTCACCAAAGCGCGTTGTTCTGTTGCAGACTTTGGAAGGGGCGAAAAACACACTTGTTTTCTACATATATTAAGCATGACAGCTTTCAAGAAAACGAGAAAACAGCACACTTCATTTTTTTTGTGTGGAAAGTTTAATTCCAAGTCCAAGAATTCCAAGAATTGTGTTCAAATACCAGTTTAAAATTATGAGTCGATTCGATCGAATTCACTAAAATAAAATTTCAGAGTGTATCAGTACAAATTTACGCTATACAAAATAATATTTTTCTTTAAGCTAAAAACATGACCAGAGTAATGCAAAAATAGATATCACTACGAGCAACCCCGAGCTGTTTCAGGAGTCCGTTGAACGAAACGTAACTAACTTACACGCGAGGATAATTGCGTGTCACGTGGAAAAAGACACGCTGGACATCGATTTGCCGCGCGTGGACTATATTCGCGCGTGTTTACTCGATCTTCCCTAACAGATTAAAAAAGCGAGACTGCCCGTAGTCAAGAAAAGTAAAGTTCTGTCAACCCATTGTCAACCAAAATAAAAGTAAGAAAAAAAAAAATGTAAAAAAAAATACAAATACAAATACAAATATCGACTTTTCAATTTTCAACAAAGCTCGCTTCCATTTCTTTGGCACCGGTTTGTCTCCTCAACGAGACAACTTTTAGAATATTTACATTTTTCTGACTTACCACTGAGGTCTTCGATTTATATTATTGCACGCTCTACGGGTTCAAAATATCACTCTCATCATAAATTAAAAATGTCATTGCAATTTATAAAGTCGTGCTTTTGGCTATATTTTTCTTTGTACTTTGCCATTAAATTTCTGAGGGTAAGAGACCAGTTGTCGACCAATAATAATAAAGTTTGGTCTGTCATCATTATTTACAACCGCAAGCAAAGACAAGCCAGAAATACGAGGCACTTCATACTCTTGCAACTCAATGGCAATATACTTCATAAAAGCTACACCAAACGTAGCATGTTACATTGGCAATACTTACAATTCAAGTGTGTGCTACTGAGCAGTACTTTCCTGTAGTGCTGTTTATTATGTTGTACAAGGTGGTTCTAACTTTTGAGTTTGTCGATGAAATCCTTAACTGCGACCATTCAAATGAAAGCTACTGAGCAGTACTTTCTTGTGGTGCTGTTTATTAAGCTGTACAAGGTAGTTCTTACTTTTGAGTCTGCGTTTGAAATCCTGAAGTGTGACCATTCAAATGAAAGCTACTGAGCAGTACTTTCCGGTGATCCAGTTTAATACGCTATACAGGATATTTCTTTCTTTCTTTCTTTCTTCTTTTTTTCTTTCGAGTCTGTAAATAAAATCCTGAAGTGTGCCCACACACGTGAAAGCTACCGAACAGCACTTTGTCTTGGTTCAGTATTTTGCAAAATGACATAAATAATGTTTATAGTTTGAAATTCCTTTTGCTAGTGACAAGGTTGAGTGACCCTTTTCTGTACAAACTGTCAAAAGAAGTGGCAAAGTTTCAGGCGACTTGAACTGCTTGTCAACCTAGTAGTCATTAAATAAGCCCCACGTTCCCTGTCCTCACCCCCCCCCCCTCCCCTCCCCTCCCGTCCCATCCAAATATCTCTCCACACACCGCAATGTTCTGAAAGCAGAAATCTCAATACACGCTGTTAGGCAGCCTTCGCTCTATTGCCATGTTCGGGCGGACACCGATTTCAGCTACCTAAAACACGTGAACCACGTTACACGATTAACAATCATAGAAAACATTGCCGCAAATTTCACTAAAGGAAATGGCACTAAAGAAATGTTTTTCACGCCATGTTGAAAGCGTCCTTACTTTATCGGATCTGTTAGACGTCAAGTTACATTTAAAGTCGTTTTCTCGGAGGTTCTCTCTTGACACCAAATTTTATCATTATCTTCGCGAATTCGCTGCTTTCAAATCTTTACGGTTTTTTAAAGAGAAAGAAAGAAAAAAACTCGACCTACTTGCGCTTAATCTCTTTGCGTTAATCCTAAAGAGCATTACACAAGCTTAAAGATCAGTAATTCGAAAATAAATATTCTTCGTGCTTCGTGATACGATAGCTCCTTGAGTGACACCACGTGACTCAATCACGTGAACCAGGTTCAATGCATTGGTCTATTGCTATTCGAACAGTGCACTAGAGGTGTATGCGCCAGCCTCGCTCCCGTGATCGTAATCTGCTGCTCCGACAGCCTACCTCCTTTAGAAGTTCTTGTCATGGGAGGGGTACCCGCGTCCACTGGAGTTGAGTATCGGTACCTCTCCTCGGGTATCGCACGGTAGTTCGGAGGGAACACCGGCGAAGAATACCGAAACGCATTTGGCGGCTCGTTGTCATAAAACGAGATCGGCCGATTGTCGTACACCGACACGGGCCGATGCTCAGCGTTCGTGGGCACGTCTCGCCTGTGCACAGTCATGTGGAGTTCATCGCCGCCGGTGGATGCTCTACGGTGATTGGGTCTCGAAGAGTGATGATCCGTTTTGGTATAAAACACAGTTTGATCTGACGAAACACGTTTGAAGGAAGTCAATACTGGATGTCGTCTTATGTGTGAGTTACCGTCCCCAGATGATGACGTACGTTCACGCACGGGATGATGACTAAATGATATCGTGACCGGCTGATTCAAAGGAGTCCTAATCTCGTTCACACCATGTACTACTTCAGCACGTACATGCCTGGTCCTAACAGGTCGGACCGGCTTCTCATGAGGGGCTTCACTGAGGTTCTCCGCGCTCCGCGCGTGTCTCACACCTTCCACGCGATCATGTTGTGGCCGGTTGTCACGCATGACACTAACATAAGTCCCTCGGCTCGTTTCTTGAATTTTGGCCACGGATTGTGATTGAGGGGCATCGAAACTTTTACCCTTGTTAAAAAAGCCCTTCCATTTCCGTCCATTAATGGACCCGTCACCAGACTTCCTCCTTGCGGGAACTTCCACTGATGTGCGATAGACGGGGGACTGGGACTTTTGTGGAGTATCCGATGGTTTAGATCCCATGTAACGCGCCGTAGGCCTCGCTGGTATGCTCTGAGCTCGGGCCCGGGCCTCCTCTAATGAGATCAGTTTGGTTGGCGGAGAAATGGACAGTGAAGCCAGTCTTGGACCAATAGAAGGAGCGCCCGCAATATCTGCAAAAAAACGTGGAAAATTGAAGCATTGAAGATCAAAGGCTCCTGTGAGCCAACTCGTGAATGCAGATGACACATAGTAATTGAAATTTAGACGGCTACGGAAACTTAATTGAAAGCTAAAAGAAATTATATCTTTGCCCGATTATGTAACGAAAAATAACCATTCTTGTACTATAAAAATGATTGTCAAACTGTTCTCTACAGATTTAATAAGATTATTTTGATGCGCCGATTAAAAAAAAAAATCACGTGTCTTTTTTTTTTCAAAGTTCATAGAAGCACGCCATGTGCAGCTACGTCATGCAAATTCGTGTCCCCGATAGTCCGGGGCTACTGGATTTTGCGATCGGGCTAGTGGATTCTGACCATCACTTGCCCGGCAAGTGAAGTTTTTTTGGGAATTAAAATTACAAAATTACTGTAGGGCAAGCCGATCTCACAAAGGGAAATATGTTCAACAAAGTATCGCATTACATTTCATGCCCGACATAAATGCGTGAAATTTTTCCTTTGGAGTTCAGTCCACGCAATCGTCAAGTAAAAATAATGAAGTATGACAAGCTCTTGCTAAATAAGAATTATTTATCGACCGCGTCCTTTTGCTTTCCCATAAATTACCAGTTGTAAATTTCGAAAATGAAACATTTTTTCCCTTTGAAACCTCTATGAAAGCTGACAAGATCTTAAAGTGTTCATTTGTATAATTTTGTTTACGACGTCAATGATGCGTGACATGGCACGTTCCGCTTTCGCGTGAAAACTGACAAATTAAATTATTTTTTAATTAAATTATTTCTAAATTAAATTATTTTTAATTCTTCAAAGAAACCGCACTTCGTAGAAAAAAACGAAAAAATCCTATAACTTTGCTCAGATTCAACGAAAAATCCCCATTCTTACACTAAAATGATTGTCAAATTATTCTCTACAGAATGAATGAGAGAATTCTGACGCGTCGTGAAACAAATTTTCACGTTTTTTTTTTTTTTTTTTCACTAATTGAGTTTACGACCCCGGACTTTCTGAAAAACTGAAAAAACTTGAAACTTTGCTCAGATTGAACGAAAAATCGCCATTCTTGCACTAAATGATCGTCAAATTATTCTCTACATATTGAATAAGAATTTCCTGATGCGCCATGAACAACAAATGTTCGCGTGTTTTTTCCACTAATTGAATTTAAAACTCATTCACTGCGCACGCCCGAAAGTTAACGACAAAACCGACTGATCGACTGATCGACCAAGTCGAGAGTCAGCTATCGCTATAACTCGTTCATTGCGCATGCGCGCATTCACGAGTTAAAAAGGGACAGTACTTGGTAAAAACCACTTATTGAGTGGATAATGGTATTTGTTTCTAAAGAAACTGTGGTGCTGCGTCTGTGAGGAGTGGAAACGAATGTTTCGTTTATCAACAGAGTTGATGGGGGTAATTTGGTCACCGTCGAGTGGTGACGTTTCGAGCGTTAGCCCTTCGTCAGAGCGATGGGCTAACCAGCTCGAAACGTCAGGTTACCCTCAATCAACTTTTGGGATGTCAATATTCTTAGTTAGATCTGGTTTTCCCGCTAAGCCGTAACATGCGTAAAAAACCCTCGGTTTTAAGAACCTCCGTTCTTAAGGACTCAGCTATTACTTCTCTGTGCTGCGACATGTTCGCGACAAACCGAATATTGTACAGCAATCAGGTAAATAAGTAACAGGACAGAAAATCACGTTGATTGAACGACTTCCTTGTAATGTCACTACAAGCTAGCGTGCGTGATCTTAACCTTCTTTTTCTGAGGAAATTCAGTGAAAAAACAATCAAGTAACTTAACAAGACTACGCAACGCCACGCAACGCGCGTAAAAACCCCACAGCTTACCAGTATCAGAGTCGACCTTGACTTGTAAGTCCCGAGACCCAGTCGAGTATCTCGGGTTTGCCACAATCACCGCCGACGCTGCCTTTTCGTCAAAAAACACGTGCGCATTCCTTATAAGGTATTCAATGATGATCGCTTGCACGTTAACTTGTAGCAGGGCGGCTCCGCCACTGTCCAAAGCCATTGACCGAAGGAGGTTTGGTGACCACACTATCGCAAGGTTCTTGGCGTGCATGCCGGTCTGTGGCGAAAACGAGGCCACATGTGACAGGTGACGTAAGAGGTACTCAAGGGTCCTGTAGTGAGGGGGCGGAAGTTGTTGAACCACGTGATGAACGGCGATTTGACGCTCTGATTCGTCAGTTATTTGAATAGCGGCCTGAAAAATGAGATGGCGACAGGACTTAAAGAGTAAATTCCACAGTTGCGAATGGTTTTAAAACAGGGATTTTCCTCCAATATGTCAGACGCCTCAACAAAACGTGCTTGACTAAGTATCCCTAATTTGCCAATGCCATAATTTTCCGCGATTCGCTTTTCATGCAAAAAGCGAAAGAACCGGTAGGATAAAGCAACAAGGCGAGATTTTTTTTTTTGCTATGGCCCACGCACGTGGCATGATGAATTACATCTTTTTCAAGATTACAAATGGTAGTAACGGCAAAGAATTATAGAAAACTAAATTGGTAAAAATATTTCTCTGCAATTATTGCGACGCTTTGTTCAATGACCGAAAACATGTTGGCAGAGAAGGACGACATACTAAAACAATATGCACTGATATTTCTCCGTCTTGAAGATCACGGATTTCTTCAAGGTTAGCTCTCGGAAAAGGAAACAACTAGCAGTGTACAGTTTTCAATCCCAGAATGAGTTCTACTTACCACAAACTTGTCATATAAATGATACGTCAGAAGAGGATTTGGAAGCTCTCTGCAGATGGAAAAAAGGAAGGTTTTACTTCAAGCTATGTGTTACCTTAAAACATTAAAGCTTCAGTCCTAATTTTGAAAGCCCTAGGGTGCTAAGCTCGACTAATTTAAAGGGGCAGTATCATGGGAGATCGATGGGAGATATCATGATTTTTGGCCAAAATTCACTAAATTTAAACTTTGAACACTGTGTCAATTAATTTCTCAATCGCTAATTTAAAGAAATGTTAATAGTGATTCTAAGACGAGAGGTTGAACCAAAATATAGTACAACCAGCGATTTTTATTGCGTTACAACAGCGAAATTTGAAAACGTCTGCCAGACGTTTTCAAATTTGAACCTCTTTCTATCTTGGTCATCTGCCGGCGAAAATATCCTTGGATAGTTTCTTTGCATTCTGATAGTCTTTTAATGGACTTTTGTCATTATATCTTGGCTGCTATCAACCGAATAGCGTCTTTCCGATTTTCGATGTGTTACTAAAAATAGCGTGATACTGTCCCTTTAACAAAATGGTATGGAATTCACAGACTGAGAAGCAGCTTTTTATTAACTTACACGTATGGAAGCGCGAAAACTTGCTTGCAAATGCGCCTTCTTTAAAATGCGCTTCTTCACCTAGCTGGATAGGGCTTGATAATGCTTCGGCAAAACAGCCTAAAGAAAACTCCATAACACGGTTCCTTCGACAGTAGAGACTTATGTGAACTAGACACCATTAATAAAAGGATACTCGATCCCTCCCTCTTGCTTAGTGTTATGGGATCAGAAAATGTAATTTCTAACGATTGAACGACATGGGAACGAATTAGTCAGAAATTAATATTCTGACGTCACGATGTACAGGGTCGCGTGTTCTCATGGGATACCTCGGGACTATTCAGTGTTTAACGGGAGATTCATGTCATTCTTCGTCGGCCACTCGTCTTGTTTGATGCTTTTTCGCTAGAGTTTTGTTTTAGATAGGTTTTCTAGTGTTATTTTTTTAGCATATTTTTTGCTTCCTTTCCTCGGAGTCCGGTGCCAGTGCATTAGATGGGGAATAAGTTTCCACATATTTTTTGACCACTTTTAAAGGGTGTTTCTTTTGTATCTTGCGTGGCACAGTTCTTAGCTTTGGAACCGTTACATTTCAAGTTAATTCAGTTAATGTTGTCACCTAAAAAATCACTTTATTTAAGTGTCAATGTATTTAGCGAAGAGCACTAACTGGGGACACTTTCTAAATCAAATTGGAATTTAGAAATGTTAGTTTTTGAGGAGAGGGAGAAACCGGAGTACCCGGACAAAAACCTCTCGGAGAAAGGACGAGAGAACCAACAACAAACTCAACCCACACGAGATTACGTTAGATTCTTCAGATGGCTGGATGACTCAATCTAAATAAATCCTTCACATTGAATGTCTTTTGTTTGTGAAGTCAGAAAAAAATCGCTTGCAATGATAGGCCGAAGCGAAACTTCATGTGGCCTTACCTGAAGTACATCTTAAGCAAAGAGCTGATACAGTGAATATCCCGGATGTAACAGTCTTTGAGAAGATCAGGCGGTTCGTCTCCATCAAAAGCCAATCTAAGAAAAAGCCATTAGTTAGTGTTTTAAACTGATAGGATTACCGTGGTGTAATGTTAATATGTTCAGTTACTCTGAAGTGGACTTTCGGTTGGACTTTATCAAAAGCTCGATCACAAGATTGATGTGGGTTCAAAGCTGCTCTCAGCATCGGGCCGAATTTTTTACAACAACAACAACAACAACAACAAACAAGAAAAAACTACTACAACAACACTGCTTTAAACGGACTCTCTCCTGGTCTAAGCCTGTTTCTTACGGTCGAGTGCTGTGTTAACATTGCACCGTCATCTTGGATTTTCCAAACGTAGAGGGCTGGATCGAGTCAAAGGGGCTGGGCTATTCGGCAAACAAGGTTTACAGTCGTTTCCATCGTTCAAACTGACCTTAGACACACACTTAAAATTACATGAAGGCAAACATATTTCACGCAGAAGGATAAACATAAAAGTACATCTTGATTCAACAAACCATACCTGAGTTTTTGAATGTTGGATGACATTCCAGAAAGACGATAAATTCCATCTACTATACCGTGCGACTCGATCACTTCGGCACACCGTTTTAAAACTAGAGGAACTGGAAGAAATAAGGGTTAGAGAAATCTTCAAATGACAAGCACTCGCAAGTGTACGTTCTCCATAAAACCTTAAATTTAGTCACTTCACGTTGTTGTTTTGCAGAGGAGAGCAGAGAAATGTACAAAAGTGTTTAATCTGTATATCTTTTCAAAGCAGATTGACAAAAACTAGTCTCCTCACCATCCTGGTTGCTGGTTTTGGCCAAATGTTCGCCTAAGTCACAACCAAACGTCCGTTCCCTGAAAAAATATACGCAAGTCTTTATAAGAACGCGTGGAGATGCCGTGGTGTAGTGGTTAGTAGGTCCGTCTTTCGATCGGACGGTCGGTGGTTCGAGTCTAGGTTGCTCTCTCCATTGCTGTGCTGTTTCGTTAGACAAGAAACTATGCCCCACATTGTCTCTCTTCACCCTGGCCCCAGTTGTTCAAAGTCCGATTAAGTTTATCCTGGGTTAAAGTGAACTTTGATTCAACTTAATTTATTACTTATCAACCAGTAATAATCAAAGATTAGGAATTAGGAACTGTGTTCGATGATTTCCATTCCAACCTCTCTCTCTCCTTTGTGATGATGTCATCCACCCCTGCAAAATCTGCGGGGGATGCCAGATACGCGTTCCAAGATCCATTCATTTGTTGATCGACTGTCTCATACAATCTCGACTTCAATCTGTATTAGGAGTGCGTTCTTTCTTCGTCGAAACGCTATAAGGATCATTCCAAAAGATTTTTGTCCCTAAGTTATGACTTAGACTTTTCTTTACCATTAGCTCAACACAAGAGAAAATAAAGGGACAGAGATGGAAATTAGAGTTGGCTGGGATATGTGAAGTTTACTTAATTTATTTTTAGACATCGTCTCAACGGAAGTTGGTTTCCCACGACGTCCGCAAACGGTCAGTGTGACGTCACAGAAAGTCAACTGGCCGTGCCAACGTCGCATTGTGTAATGGCGGCTGTTCGGAATATTCAGTATGGCTTTCCTAAGTGGCATTTACAGACGTCTAAAAACAGACTTCCGGTTTCACGACGTCTAAAAATAGCTTAAATGAAATTCACATATCCCAAGGGCTACACTGTGGGGTCTCCCTCTCTCTCCCATTATTTTCTCTTGTTCAAAATTAGTTTTTAAAAAACATTTTAACAAGGGAGATGAAAAATCAGTACATTTTTAATCGGGGATTAGCGTTAATCGGCTTTCGAACAACCGGGCCCAAGTGTATAAATTGCTACCTGGAACATACTGCTGGGGGGTACCCTGCGATGGATAAGCATCCCATCCAGGGGGGAGTAGCAATGCTGTTAGTTGCTTCACCAAATTCTACTGTGACGTTTGGAGACAGCTGTTGAACAAGTCTAAAAGCGCGGGTTTTTTTATTAGTACATATTCCTGATGTTCCAAAATCAGAACACCTCGTAAAATGAAATATATATAAAAAGGAGGAAGGGGGGAGGGAAGGGGAGAGGAAACTCTCTCTCCTTTCCCCTACCCCCTCCTCCGTTTCTTTCGCTCTCGTCCCGATACCCGCGCAGTCAAAACCACAAACCCCACGAAAATGCTTGCCACGCAGGCCAATAGACCCTTATCACTCGGCGGCCATGTTGAATCTCAGGGGAATAAAAAGCTTTGTTTTCGCACGGCTAGCCTCGGCCAGACGCGAATTCAGTGCGAGGCTTACCGTGCAAAAACGAAGGTTCTTATTTCCGTGAGGTTCTTATTTCTTATTTCAGTGAGACTCAACATGGCCGCCGTGTGATAAAGGTCTATTGTCTGATCCATACTTTAGAGGGGGTTTCTTTCAATGGGAATCATGCGTAAGTGCCTTACTTTAGAATCCCGCTTTGCATAAGCCGTGCCTTGGTGGGTCTAGAGGACAAGAACAGCCTCAGGAACGTCACAATTTTCCCTCGCTTCTTGGCAACTGCAAGCAAAAAGGTAAATCCGTACATTAGAAATATATGAGACTATAATACGCCAATTTCGAGTTGCTGTGAACCTCACTATGAAAGCGAGGCTAAGTGCAAAGCTTTTCATAGGAAAATTAGTTTTGTTTGCATATGAACGGACGCCAATTTTCATAATAAAAACTTTGCATTTAGCCTCGCTTTCATAATGAGGTTCACAGCAACTCGGAAATGGCCTATTACAATGTTCCTAATTAGTTAGTTAATGCTCGATAAACATGATCATGATACAATTGAATCTTAGTAAGTGGAAAAAAAATGTTTTAGTGAACGTAATCAATTAAAAGTTAACTTGATGTGATAGATCAAGGCACCGGTTTCCATCAGCTTCTCATAATCAAGTATGGTAATCTACTCGAACCAACTCGTGTTTGCTCATTGCTAAAACGCCTTATTATTTTCGGTTTCCCCCGTCGAAAATCAACCTTACCATCATCCAATTCGATATCCACAGAAGACTGTCAGTCGTTAAACTGTTCAGTGTCGCCTTCGCTAAACAAAGTACTTTTTGTTATTCTGTCCACAATACAAGCCTCGAGAGAAAAACACGCGTGGCGCGCGCGCAGCTGAACATACCTGGAGTCATATCCGGGGGGCCCGCGGTACCGGGTAGGGGTGTTTGGCCGTCCGTCTTGTCACCTATTACTTCAACGCACTGACTGGGAAAAAATCCAACCTGAAACAATACAAAGCGTCTGATCATCAGTGGCTGAAGGGTGATTTGCGTGGAGCATGGAGCATTGCTCACGGCTGTCGTGTACGCCCTTGTAACTTCGTGTTGGTACGAAATTGTTTACTTTATTCTCACTATGTTTTTTTTTTTTCGCAATTTGAGGAAATTAACACCCTTGTAAGTTGAGGCCCCTTCGAAGATAGAAGAGAACTCTACCCGCAAGGTAGGAAATTATGGGGTTTTACGACTTCAAAATTTTGCGGGATTTTTTTGTTCTTGTTGGGGGGGGGGGGGGGGAGGGCAAATCGCAATTATTCAGAAAACATGTAGGAATAAGGTACAAATAGCTGAAGAATCGACACGTTAAGTCGACTGCCATCTCATCCTGGCCTTCAATAACACCACGAACAACGACTGAATCATTAGCATTACCCAAACTAAAAGGTCATTAAAATTACAAATTAAGGTGGCCACAGGAGAAACAGAAAAAGACGATACAGAGAAGCGTATATTAATGATGTATTGGAAACACAAATACATCGACCAGCAAGGAAAATAATATCAGCTGCGCGTGTTGGAGGAAGCCTCGAAGTTATCTGGCAAACCCATGAGCAGATTTTACACATAACAACCTCTCCCTTCCCGCAACTTCAACCAACCCAGCGCATTTTGGGAAACACAAATGCTGCGCTCAATGAAGTGTAAAACCATTTTAATGCGAACCACAAATTTTCAGCGTTTCTAGATGGCTAAAACTTTATGAAGCGTAACCGAGTGCATGTGAAAGCTAAAAAGGTTGATTTCACCTAGAACAACAGAAAGCGAAATACAAAAAGCTGTAAAGGGTGGGGAGCTCTTACATGGAATGTTTCTGAAATAGTGAATAAAGAGGTTCCACATACTGTAAACCAAACGTCTGGAAATGACTATATCGTCGCTCAACAGCAACGCTTAACAAGAGCCCCTGAAGCATTTGCTGTAATTAAATTAAACTACGAGCGACAAACAACTTCATCATCGAGAGGGTAAATGAGTAAATGACAAAACATTTGAAAGTGGACAAGAAAAGATTTGCTCTTAACTCGTATCTCGGCAACCGGATTACCTCAACTTCAAACGTGAACCAAAATAAGCTCGTTATGAACTGGCTCATGAGGTAAATATTTACACACACGCTAAGTGGATAACACAGTCAGAGTGATTGTAAGAATGTTATAAACAACACAGAATAGCATCAACAAATTTCGAATCTGTTAAGCAAACCCCAAATTATTGGAAAGCAAGAAGTAACAAGCACCTTTGCCAACCTGATTCCGCAGCGATACAAGAGTGGAAGATAAACCTCTTCAAGAAAATAGCCCTGTTTTTTTTTTTTTTTTTTTTTTACAGAAGCATTTATTTATGAGCATACCTCAAATCCTTGTTTGCCTCTCCACCAGAGACTCTCGTCAGCTGGGGGCATATCAATCACACTGATGATCCCGCCAACCTGGATTGCAAACAACTACAGTTAACATTTTTAGTCCTAGCGAAGGATAAGATTGAAACTACATGTGAAGATCTTATCAAATTTTACAGAAATCTTGTGAAACAAACGGCACTGTCGTTACACTTGGCTGGTAACAGTTCAGGATTTGACACAATAAAACAAACCCTGCAAAGCATGACTTAGAGATGACTTAAGATAATTAAAGATAAACAGCATCAGCGGAAAGTACTGCTTCGTAACATTCGTTTGAATGGTCACACTTTAGGATTTCATCTACAGACTCAAACGTTAGAACCACCTCCTATAGCATAATAAACAGCATCAAAGGAAAGAACTGCTCAGTAGCTTACGTATGAATGGTCACACTTTAGGATTTCATCTACAGACTCGAGAAGGTAGACCCCCTTTGTACAGCATAGTAACAGCATCAGAGGAAAGAACTGCTCAGTTAAGCTTTCGTTTGAATGTCCACACTTGAAAGTTCAGTCACCTCCGCAAAGCAGTACAAACAGTACCATAGGAAAGTTAGGATCACTAGCCTGAGTTTGAACATTCTTACTAAACGATTTCTTCCACATACTGACAACTGAACTAACTTTTACAACCTAACAAAATGTACCAAAGGAAAGTACTTCTCAACTGCTTTGATCCTGATTTCATGACATTAAGATTCCCGTCACCCAGACTCACTCATTAAACGATGTTCCGTACCGCATAATTAACAGCGTCACGGGAAAGTACAGCCTCTTTAGATTTTACACGAGTGTTTTCGAGACAAGATTTTGTTTACAAAACCGAAAGTTAGCACCGTATCAAACAAACTAATCCAAGATTTGACTTGGTTTATATAACGGTTCACCCCCTTGGTTTAGGAAAAAACTTCACTTACGATAGATAAAAGGTCGAATAAGTGTGGCGTTTAAATGAAAACAGATTTGTTTAAACGGGAGTTAGATAAAGATACTCGCTTACCAAAGAAGATGGTCGCTCCAAGTTTCAACTGCACAGTGCAATTTTTAAGCTGACAATGTTGTGCCGCTGATTTAAGTCTTTGATTTCCTCGCCTGTTTAATCAATTGTGATTTAGCCTAGCGGCTTTCGATGTTTACAAGCTTCATTACAATGAAGACATGGTACGCCGAGCGGAATAAATTCATTCTTACGTCATCCGCATTACAGCACACACGCACTGAACACAAGAACTGCGTAAAAATTGCGAAATTGTGGTTTCCTCTGACCACGCTGTACGCCTTTCATTTTCCACTGGGTTTCATTTTCGTTGTTTATCCGCCGCGCTGAAGGTTTGCACCCGCGAAAATAAACCGTAGAAAGGACTGTAACCGAAAGGTTTAAGCGAATGCCATAACACAGTTTGCGCGGTAGTTAACTGTACCCCTATCGAATCCCATAGGCTCTTGATTAAAGTTCTGTACTTCTCTCAAAGTTTTTTGGTCCATCGGATCCCGTACAATTCCCGTATAATTCTGAACACAAAGGCAATGTATGATTACACGGGACGATAATTTTTCATCGCAACAAAACGCGTGGACATTTTTTAACACAACATTTTGCTGCGCAACTCGTTACAATTTATTGAAGGGTAACTATACAACACCTAAAAAAATAAAATCTGCGGCAGCAAGCGGCCCTTCTTGGCATGGTGGTAGTTGATATTTCGAAGCGAGCTTTGGTCCATTTTTTTTAAGTGAAATCCGAAAGTCAGTTTGAGATATTGGATAAAAAACTTGCAATGTGTCACCGCAACAAATTACTTGCTGCTTCACTGAAACGTAAGTATGAGACCCCTATCCTCTTCCTTCTCTCGCCCCCTTCCCCCGCCCCCTCCACCGCAAACAGGCCCCCCAAAAAGCCCTTTTTAACCTACAAAAAGGACTTTTGGTAATACAGTCGAACCTCCCGTAAGCGACCACCCATAATGTCAAGGATATGTGGTCGCTTACGGGAGGTGGTCGCTTACCAGAGGTCAGACCACAGGGTGTCTAAATTTCGGGTAATTTCCATATGGTAATTGCGGAGACCGAACCCTTTTGCCAGTGCTAATCGAAACCCAAAGTAATAACTTTTCTTTAGACTGCCTGATTTAGGAGCAAACAGTAAACGGCACTTTTGCAATGTTAAATTTCAAGCTTAAAACATCTACAACTTTCGCGTTTGTTTATTTGTTACATAATTCAGTTGACGTTCTTTATCGCCACAATTTTTCTGTTGACTAATACAAGGTTGAGAGAGTCATCACCGGTCATGCATGTATAGCGTGCTAGTTACAAGATAAGAAAGTTTCTTTCCTACAAGGGATTCAATCTGATTAAAGTTTATTTCAGTGTACACTATAGTGCATGTGTATGTTATCAATTGTTTCAATGCTAAGCTATTTCGGGAGATTCTTCCGGTAGCTCCGGCTGTGAGATTTCAATACGGCGTCCGCTGTAACGATGTGGGCCAATATGTTACAGCGACACATTTTGCAATTTCCGCCCGTGAGAGAAACAGCAGATTGTGTGTCAAGTGGTCGCCTACGGGAGGTTAAAAACAATTGAAAATTGAAACAATCAACGAGAAGTGGTCGCTTACGAGAGGTGGTCGCTTACGAGAGGTGGTCGCCTACGAGAGGTTCCATCTATAGTGATTTGACTTGAAAACTTTTGGTATTTTGGAAAAGTGGTCACTAATGAGAGGTGGTCGCTTACGAGAGGTGGTCGCAAAGGGAGGTTCTCAGTACTGTAATCTCAGCATTTAGCCACCAATTTCGTACGATTATGGCGTCTTCTAAACCCCGTGAAAACGAAAGGTTTTTGGGTATAATAACTAACGATGTAGTATAATCAATAAGAAACGATAAACCTGTTGATTTCTTTACAAAAGTATGCTAACTGTCTTTGCTAGGCTGCTGTGAGATTCAGACGCAAATTGGCTCAAAACACGTTAAAACAGGGACGGCTAGTTTCATTAGCAGCAAAGCACCACTGCAAAGCAGATTATCCATACGCGGTTAATTTTTAAACATCAGCTGGCTTGACGTCACGTCTTATCAGAGAAACTGAAAGGCGCAAAGTCCGGGAAAAACCTAAGCCAACAAACAAATAAACAACAAAACAATCGAGCTTTAGAAAGCATTGGTGCAAGCCGAACTCATAACGCCAGTAAACACACTTTCGTTTGTCACTGTTTTGAAACTGGGTTTTTTTTTATTACGTGTCTTAAAAAGTTTTTGACGCAGTTATGAATTTTCTCTCGTTTTCACTGTTCTAACGCAAGCGATGAAAACAAATTCAGAAAATTGCTACTTTGTAGCCACTCATCCGTCGTTAATGCGTCATCGCTTTTAAAACCCTTCGCCTTGTTTCAATCATTTATGCGTGGACGAGTGCCCATTCGTATCAAATTATCTTCTCTGACCTTTTTTTTCCGATCCATTTCCGTTGTTCAAAAGCCTTCAACTAAAACAACTCTTCTCAAAATTCATCATCTGTTTCTCGTGCATTTTCGATCGTCTTCAGATAGTTTGAAATTATTAATCGTACAAAACATCTGATCAAACACGTGACCACCAAATGTCGTGCCGGAGGGAAACCCTTCAAAATCAGTCGCCCATGGCAACAAAAGAGCTCACGAGATAATTTCATCCACTCAAAGCAGACGACATAGGATGTTGAATCCATAATACACATTCATTTTAACACCGTTTTTCTTAAGTTTGTCTTAGTTGTAATTAATTTTAGTTAGATATTAACGGATAAAGAGCCACTCTGTGGAAATGCTGTTAATAAAGTCTTTATTATTATTATTATTATTATTATTATTATTATTATTATTATTATTTATTATTATTATTATTATTATTATTATTTATTATTATTATAATTATTATTATTATTATTATTATTATTATTATTATTATTATTATTATTACTTTTTCACGGTTATTAGGAAACCACCCTAATCAAAATTGATTATTCTTAAACCTGGGCCAGACGTTATTTACTATTAAGATAGGGCAAAACTGTACATATAAAATTCTGACGTTGGCTTAGAAAGGAACTGGTGGCGAAGTGTATTTCTGAATGAAAATTCGCTTATTTGAAAGCTTCTTCATGGAATTGAATCCTATTTTGATCATTCAAATGAAAGCTACTGAGCAGTACTTTCCTGTGGTACTGTTTATTATGCTGTTCAAGGTGATTCTATCTTTTGAGTCTGTGGATGAAATCCTTAATTGTGACTATTCAAATGAAAGCTACTGAGCAATACTTTCCTGTGGTGCTGCTTATTATGCTGTACAACGTCGTTCTGTCTTTTGAAAATGAAAGCTACTGAGCAGTGCTTTCCTGTTGTACTGTTCATTAAGCTGTACAAGGTGGTTCCAACTTTTTTCAAAAAGAGCGTTTTCGTTGAAAGCGCTATAGATGAGCATAAAACGGTTTGTTTTCGCGCTTGCTTGCCCTCTAAAATGCCATATCATATAAGTATAGTTACAACACCTCGAGAGAGATTTCGTCCACAGCTTGTGCAGTGTATCGTTTGATCACGTGAGCAGCCGCTATTCCAGGCACGTTGATTGGTGATTCATCTGTCAATAACATGTGGTTTCCATGGTTATCAAGCTGAGGACAAAAACAGTGCAGACAGGAATAATTATGGGGCAAAATATATATATTTTTGTATAACAAACACATGTTCCATTGCGATTACATGTTACAAAATTGATCGCGATAAATTAATTATAGGGCGTTATATAATTGCAAATCAATTTGTTTGCTTACTAAAGAAAATGAAAATCAATCTCCATTTTAAATCAACTCTAAAATATCCCGTGACAGCAATATGAGTTCTTTTTGTTAATCTAACATAAAAACTATGGAGTCATCAAGGTTTTCAAGACAAAATCTAGAGCACTTAGCTAAAGAAGGCGGAGGTCTAAGACAATAGGCCATTCTCGTGTTGCTGTGAAAGTGAGGCCAAGTGCAAAGCTTTTTATGTGATAATAAAAACTTTGCACTTAGCTTCGCTTTCATAGTGAGGTTCAGAGCAACTCAGAAATGGCCTTTTAGATTACCCCTAGTTTTCTTTTTGAATTCCAATAACCCTTACTAAGATCCCCTTTTCCCACACAGTCATAAGCAGCGCAAAAATATCTTTGTTTTAGTACGCACCGTCGTTAAGGGGCTGCTTACATGGCGGGAGGAAGATCCTAGCACTAGGAAGATCCGAGAAGGCGGAAAAACGTTTCGTTTGCTTTACATGCAGAAATTTCGGCCGAAGTGGTTACCAAGTGGACAAGGAAAAGAAGGATAACTGTCGGCCTTGAGCAGCTGAACGCCCGGCTACCGCCATGTTTTTTTTTTTTGTCCCTAGTACTAGGATCTTCCGAGCGAAAGTAGTTTACATGGTGCTAGGATCTTCCTAGTCCTAGGATCTTCCGATCTCTTAGGTAGGAAGTTCCTATCTCTAGGAAGATCCTAGCGCAGGGCTAAGTACAACTTTTTACATGTAAACTGAATAGAGAAAAGATATGGCGCTAGGATGATCCGCCTTCTAGGATCTTTCTAGTGCTAGGATCTTCCTCCATCCATGTAAACAGCCCCTTAGAAACCCGAGCTTTTCGGGCCATCCCGAGATGCGCAGAACGTATGCGCAGTAGCAAAGGGAGACACCGCCCTCAGAATACAGACAGTCGTTCTGTGACGGGTAACTCACCTCAAACCAGTTAAGCACAGCACTGCAGTTCATAGCGTCATCAGCCAACTCGGACAGTCGGGCCAGGTACTCTTGCAGCAACTGACGACATTCCTGTACGGACAGAAACATTTCAATGAATTTGCGAAGAAGAGCAAAATAATAAAAAGATAAATCACTTTATTTCAGTGTCAATGCATTTAGCGCAGGGCACTAACTGGGGACACTTTCCAAATCGAATTGGACTTTAGAAATGTTGGTTTTGGAGGAGAGGGGAAAACCGGAGTACCCGGAGAAAAACCCCCAAAAAGCAAGAGAAAACATTCTTCCAGAAACTGGACTAAGGACGCTGCCAACTAATACAGAATTATTTTTGCATAGTTTATGACCCTGGTTTATGACTATGAGGGAAAATTAGATCTTGGTTTGGGCTACTGGAATCCAGAAAGAAAATTGGGGGTAGCAGGGCATTTTTTAGAGATAATTAAGCAACAATTATTATTCTAAAAAGAAGTAAAATACAAAGCAATCTGTGGCGTTTTTTTTTTTTTTTTTACATGGAAGCTTTATTATCTCTGAAAAATGCATGGTTACCCCCAATTTTCTTTATGGATATCAAGGGCACTTGCCAGGAGCCCATTACCCTGCACTTGCTAAGTTCTGCTTTCTCCACATAGTTTTAAAGTGCGCTAAAATATTACTGTATTAGTAGGTACCACCCATAGGAAACCCGAGTATCTCCAGATGTGCACGTATGGCAGTAACAAAAGTAGGCACCGTCCTTAAGGCCTTTCAAGACGAATTCAATGCAGGTGAACCTCTTACCAGCAGCCACGTATGTACAAATGTTTCCCGTCGTTCTAGACATGTGGCCAAGGCGAGAAGGTGTTATGCAAAGATTCGACTGTATTCCACTAAGCATCATTCAACACTGTTTTCACACTATTCAACACTGTCTGACACTCGAAATAAACATTGTAATGATGATTTTCGCGGCAAAATTCATTCTTATATAATTATCCCCGAAATGTAATTAACGTGAGTAAATTCTTCTCTTCGGAAAAAGAGATTTTAAATTCGGAGTTTTTACTTCTAACACACGTTAATTGTAATGATGATTTGCGACGCTTGACGTTTGAGTAAACGTCGAAACGTCATCGATTTTTCCTGATTTTTTGTTTTTTAAGATTCTCAAGATGACCTTGAGAAGTGTTTTATTGCAGATTTTAATGGCTAAATGTTTTAATGAGCCTCTTCTTCTTCTTCGAATAACGATTCAGCATCATTCAATATAAATATGACTGAACTTCATATGCCCCGTAGAGAGGTTAGAAACGTATGCAGTTGCAGTTAAGGCTTGAATGGAATTCGAAGCCTTGACCGTTGACCTTTCAACATCTATGAAGTGCTCTACCAACTGAGCTACCAGTAAATATATACAAGAGGTAAGCTGCCGTTTTGAGCGTCAGCCCTTCGTGAGAACCGCACTGGCGAAGAGTAAGCTCTCAAACGTCAGTTTCTGTATTTCTTTACGGTAGCCAATTAACCTTATCAATTCAGTTGATAAAACCAGACATTCGTTTTCACTCCCCTCCGAAACAGCACCACAGTTTGATTAGAAACTAATCGTCCCGGTTATCCATTTGAGCTATCAAGAATACTGCACCAGTAATACTAGTATTAAAGGGAAGTATCACGAGAATTTGATGTCATTTGAAAACCCAAAAACGTTTGTCTGTAAACAGAAACAAGAAAATAATTGTCTAGTGTTGTTATAAATTATCACCCCAGTGAAACAAACCTGTCGATTAGTGCCTCTAGTCAGAGACAGAGTAGGTCGGAATGGATTGAAAAGTTCTCGCATTTTTGTTTCCAAAATGCGCTAGAATAGATCAAGAGACGTTCCTTTCAAGAATTGAGTTGATTTCTTTCCTCTCGTTGTTCTAGAATTATTTTGCAGCTAAGTTAAGGTCTTATATTTCACCATTTTTAAGAAAAGGGGTCAACAACACCATGACACTTCTGCTTTAATCAAAGATTAGGGAGTGCGTTCGATGATCTCGATCCCAGGCTCTCTCTCCTTTCCCAAGTTGGTGATGACGTCATCCGCCCCTGCAAAATCTGCGGGGGATGCCAAATACGCATCCCAAGATCCATTCATTCAATAAACGTTGTCCCATACAATCTCGAGTCCAATCTGTATTAGGAGTGCGTTTTCTCTATGTCGAACGCAATAAGACACGTTACCAATCATCTCAAGTACGTGTCAAAAAGCTTTAAATCTACTGAAAAGCTACATTATTGTAACAAACTTACATGGCTCCTGGCATATTCCTCACTATCATACAGGCGAGCAAGGGATTTTAGTTTGCTGTGAAACCTGTCAAAAAGGCATCTGAAACACAACAAAACCTAACCTTAACATCTTTCTCTTAAATAAAAATACAGGACATTCCTTCAATAGTTATCCTATGAGATCAAAACGTACATGAGTTCCTTAGCTACAAAGGGTACTGTCCCTTTGGCTGCGTAACCAGCGTTTCGTGAAGTTTTGTACATTCCTCGCTTTCCCAATTTCCGCGCGGTAAAAAAGCGAAAACACTCCAACTCCAACGGAAGCGCTTGCTATACGGGCTAACAGACTCCAAGAAAGCGATTTTTTAAAAAGGTCTTATGTCACTTTGTTATAGTTTAAGGATCGAGGGCCACTAGTTCTTCAGGTGAAATACTGTCAAGTGTTACCCTCGTTAAATAAAGTTGATGATGATGATGATGATGATGATTAGTTTTTTTCCCTTGACATTAAAAATAAATAAATGTTTGGTTAAGGATGGTCAGGGTAAAATATAGCTTGCAACTTAAAAAAATGTGGTAATTATTTCAAGCTCTCCTCTTAATATTTCTCTTGGGGAAAAAAATAAAAAAGCTGATTAACATCTCATTATAATACGGCTTGTTTTCCTTCCGAGAAATTACTTGAGATCAGTCTACCTTTTGGTGCTCTAGGAAGAATTCGTGCACCTAAAAAAAGTGTCACTAGCCTAGCGGCGAAAATGGCAAGGCAAGGTCATCGATGTAAAAACAAACAAACAAAAAACAAAACAAAACCCAACAACGCGGATCTTTCTTAACGAAAGGAAACTTTTCATGCAACTTGTAAACTAACACAACGAGGACCAAGTATTGCCAGAACAATCACAAAATTGCCCGTTCCGAAGTGCATAAAGGGACTGTGCACTAATTTACACATGTTTTTTTTTTTTTTTTTTCAAATTGCGTCAAATGAAGAAATGAACCCAATCACCAGAAAGACCACATAAAAATTAATAAGTTTTTCAAGCTCGGTTATGTTTCGTTGCGAAGTGACCAAGGACCCGTTTCTCGAAAGTCCCGGTAACTTACCGGGCCCGGTAAGTTACCGGGACTTTCGAGAAACGGGCCCTAGGCTTTGACCTAGCTGTCAAAGGTTGCCCAAATTCCACACAAACGTCAGTAATTCTGACATGGCGTCCCTCAAATCCATACAAAGTGTCTAATTTTTCCCAATTTTTGAAGGCCCCCCACGTGGTTGCAATCTAACGACAGAACCTCAAACTTGGTAAACTGACTAATTTTAATGTGATCTTTCATGTGATCACTCCAATTTCTGATTAAATGAAAAGTTAAAGACTAGTCTCTGATCTCCCTTTGAATTCCGGAAAGGGCAATACATGTCACGCGCTACAACGTTGTGAAAGGGAGGCCAATAGTCTACTCTTCCAACAACTTCCAAAGCAAGTTTTCATTGCGAAAAAGATACGTTATACGCTCAATTTGTTGCAAGTAACGAAAACGCCTCCTTCGCGTAACAGTACATTTAAAAGTCGCGTAATATTCAAAGAGTTCGCGAAAAGCTCAAGATTGTTGCGCGGGCTTAAACAGAGCTAACGAATGCAAACCTTATGATTTTATATGATGAATTTCAAGTGAAAAACAGAAGAAAGAAAGTCGTTTCGAATAAAGGAAATATCAGATGTTTGGTTTAGCTCATTGAATTCATCATTTAAATAACTGAAAGTATTTTTCAATTTCCACTTTGAAAGCGTGATTGTCTATCTCGTCATCAACTCCATGATTAAGAATTGCATAAGGAAGTAAACAAAATGACACAACCAAAGATTATTGCCCGCTTATAAATTCGTGTTTCACATTATTGCTCTGACAAAACTCTTCTCCAAGTACTAACAGCAATTGTTCATTCCCAAGATTGCAAGCGGAAATGTAAAAAAATCTGGACAAAGTTCAATTCTCCGCCGTCTGAATGCGCGTGGGCGAAATTTGGCTCGAAAGTCGAATGCCACTTTCCTACCAAACTTCCTCATAAGTTCTTTGGGTAGCGCTAAAAACAACACGCAATTCAAACTTGATGCTAGCTCTTAGCAAGCTTTTTAATACGGCTTCAAATCAGAATGTTCCTTCATACAATTATAATTTGAACTTTCATGTTATTTTCGAGTTTCCGTGATTCTTATCCAAAGGGAATTCACAGTTCATGCTTAGAAATATATATTGCCCGTAACTCACGCTAGATTGCATCACCCGATATTGCCTCTGACTGCTTTTGGCATAACAAATTTGCCGCTAAGGGAGAGTCGGCTGTCATAAATAAAATTTAAATGTACTGAATTTCTCTTATCAAACATTCCTTGAAATCTTTTGTCTGAGTACTCAGTTAAACTCTGTATTGGGAATCTCTTTTTTAGAAACCATCTTTCCTCAGTACAAAACCACTGATCTTTACGAACTACCGCTTCGATCACTGTATTAATTTTAGAATCTCTGGTGCCTTCTTCGGCGACCATCACCTTTAGGCGACTACTGTATCTTTTAAAACTCCGTTTGAAGGGGTGAGCAGTTGCCAGTCAAACAAAACATCCAGAACTCTGGTAGTCGATTTGATCGCTCTATTTTGTTATGCTTTACCTTATCTATTTTCATTCATATCATAAGGTTCTGAATCGTATCAAATGTTGACTTCCGAAAGCTCTATGAGAACGACGAAAACTGAAAGTGATTGCAACCAAACCACAAAGCCGTTCACAAGATTTCACGACTGTAAAGACGAAACCCGGCTCATTTTTGTTTCTTGTTTGTCGTAGCTCGAAAAACTCAACACCTAGTATTGAAAACAAACACCAACACTTGAAATTACCACCGCCGGAATAATATCTGCTCTAATAGTTGTACCCTTTCGCCTTTTATCAACATAGTCAAAAGTTAGATTCAACTTGTAGAGCGTTGGAGACAGCTTCGCGGGGAAGTACTCGTGTTGAATAATTTGACTTCAATTCAGGATTTCAACTACAGAAGCAAGTTATATTCCCTTAGCTGGTACAGCATAATAAACAGCACCGCAGATAGCTTACGTAATAGTCGTTTTTTACCACTGAAGTCCCGGTAGTTAACCGTCGCTGCTAGCGCTCGCCGCTTGGAAGGGAAACGAGTGTTTCGTCGTCTGCTATCGTAACGACACATTAACGATTTGTTTTCGTCCCGTGCGCGGGACTTATTCTGTAATATTTGTTCAAATATCAATACATAAAATCAACGACACAGATATAACAGTTACGCCATTAAAACGTCTTAACTACAAACACATCGCTTGACACCAAATTGAGATCATGTCTACAGCGTAGCTTATATTTAAGCTAACATAAAGTATCTAATGACCATGTAGTTTGATCGATTGTCTTGAATAACTTTTGGGGGCGAATTTCTAAAAGCTTACCTCTTATACAATTTCCTTCAAGGAATCCAGACCTAGAGTTAATGACTAAAGAGACTTTGGCTCTAAATGTTTAGACTTTAGATGAAATCCTAAAGTGCGACCATTCAAATGGAAGCTACTGAGCAGTACTTTCCTGTGGTGCTGGTTATTACGCTGTGCAAGGTGGTACTAACTTTAGAAAACTTTGAACAAAATGCCGATTGTTACCAATCCAAAAAAAAGTTATTCACCGGTACTTTCGTGTTACGTTGATTACGTTCTACAAGTTGTTTCTGACTTTTGAATATAAGAATGGAGCCCTTAAGTGTGAGCGTTCAAATTAGATTTAGCGAGCAATACTTTCTAGTTTTGCTAATTCGCCGTTTTCCACCCCTACCCAAAGTGAAAGCATAGAAAATTTCGCCTAGATTATTCTCTTAACAGAAGGAGAGTTCATGAAACTCACGACAAAGGGAAGCCAAGACAGACGACTGCAAAAACTGAGTTTAAATTTTCTAAATAAATCGAGAGTTACCTGTGAAGCTCTCGGTCGAGAAGTCGAAAATTGTCGAGGCTCCGCGTCAGAATCCAAGATTTTCCGCGACAAATGACGTTCACCTGGGATAAGATTGAAAAAGCAAACTGTTTAAGTCCGTTTTAACGGCAAACAATAACAGACCACAACACAATTTGCCAGTCGATACAACAGGACAACATGAGAATGCGCTTTGGCGGCGAAACGAGGGACGATATTGCATTTTGAGTCAGTCATGCAAAGGAAGCATCCTTTAAACTTGAAACAAAACTATTAATTAGGTTTTTACGTTTGAAAACGATTCTTCTCCAGATGACTGTTTTATTGTCCCAGGGGGCAATAAGCACAAATATCGAAATCAATATAACTGCAGTTAAAAAGTTAATTACTCGTGAAAATTTAGCCACGCGTGTTCCACGAAACGCGCTCAGACGAAAACCATTTCGACTTAAAGAAAACATTAAACAATTCTTTTGTTTGATCTACCTAATTCGTGCTTTTAAGCTTTGGAATATTTACGTATTTAATCCGATTGATTTTTCGTTATCAAAATCGCTGCTTTCATAGTACCGTGACATTTTGGAGCAGAGAGCTGTGACGTCATGTAATCAATGAACTGCGACGATTTCTACAATGCTGTCTCGCCTTCTTTGCCAATGGTCTCCTAAACTGTGAACATTCAAATGAAAGCTACCGAGCCGTACTTTCCTGTGGTGTTGTTTATTATGCTGTACAAGGTGGTCTTAACTTTCGTGTCTGTGGATGGAATCCTAAAGTGTGACCACTTAAATGAAAGCTACTGAGCAGTACTTTCCTGTGGTACTGTTTATTATGCTGTACAAGGTGGATCTAACATTGAGTTTCAGGATGAAATCCTAAGTGTGACCATCCAAATCAAGCTACTGAGACAAGTTTCAGCAGGCGTCGCACCGTGTAACATGGTCCGTTTCGTAAAATTTTTTCGAACTTCCGTTGCGAGACAACTTTCACGAAAAGTAGAACCGCTTTCTTCTTCTGCAACGGCTCGCAACGGTCGCAGTAGTGATAAAACAAGAGTTTCACCGTGTAACACCACGTCGTGAAACTGGTCTTGTTCGCTGTTGCACTGACACAAGTTTCAGCTAAAAGTTCCAACGGCAGTAACGGCGGTTTAGGAAACTTTGTGCAATGTAGTCAGATCGTTTGCCGAGCAAAACGTTTAGTCCTCTCTGAAAAAAAACACTTTTTTCTCTTGCGTCTTTCGTAAGCTCCGTCTTGCCTCGCTCAGTCATTTATAAACGACTGCTGGCAATCTAATAGCACGGAATACTGGGAAAGGCAACTATAAAATAATGTTCTGTGAAGCTAACGTCCGGTTGCCCATCCATTCCACCAAATACTAAACAAAGGAACTCCGGATCACAATTTCGGAAATATTGGTATACTACTCAAAGTTGAGATGTCCAAAGGGAGAGGCTAGACTGTAATAGCTATATGTACTATTAAAAGAAGAAGAAAAAAAAAAAAAAGAAAGAAAAAAGCTTGTCACTTAGCACTTGTCATATGCTCAGTTGAAAATAATGCTGTCTTTGCTCACCAATATAATGCCTTCATCATCGTTTCCATTGTGGTATCGTTTTTCACCTCCTTTGCCTTCGTACAGGCCAAACTGTGAAAGCAAGACAAGTTGAGTGACTAAATGAAGAAGGATAAAACAAATGGGAATCGCTGTGGTCATCCAAAGAGCGGCTTAATACACATCCATTGTCTCCAGATTGGATTGGAATTTAAAGATGTTGGTTTAATTTGTGGCGGGCAGAAACCCAGAGAACCAGGATGATTGATCCCTGATGCAAGGACAAGAACAAACAACGGTTTTAACCCATGCACATAAATGGCGTCAACTCTCGTCCACTCACGTAAGCGTAGTTTTAGTTTGATCAGAAGGGAAAAGGTTTTAGAGCTTGTTTCACGATAAAAAGTAAAGCTTTAATAATTGAATAAGAATAAAATGCAGGGATGGAAGTTGAGAATAAAGCTATCACCACTGTGCTTTCCCTATCCCTGCAAATACAAGTATCTACTTAACAAAACACTCTTGTGAAGAGTCACACACCAAATGCCTCATATCGAATCCAAGGTTGCTGCCTAACAGAAGCCCGATAGACTGGGCACCTAATTTTTTTGCAGCAGCACCTAACACTTCACATGTCGGGCTTCTAACTTCTCCGATGTCGGCCTTGTGGGCTCCTTGAAACGTTTCTTAGGCAACAGCCTTGGAATCGCCCCCCTTAAAGAAAATTGGCTCTGGGCACCTAAGCCCCAAACGCTGAGACATCGTTCGGCACTCTCAAAATGTATGACAGCCAGTGATTTGCTGCTTAAAGAAAGTGATTTGTCACGAGCAGAACACTTAAGAAACAAAGTGCACGCATTCAAAGCAAAACACTCATTTTATGGTATTTCAGTAACCTTAAGGATGGTGCCTTAATTACTAATAAAGAAGTATTTTTGTTTGGTTTATGATTATGCGGGGAAAAGCAGATCTTAGTAAGGGCTATTGAAATTCAAAAAGAAATTTGGGGGTTAACGCATTTTTTAGACAGAGATAATTAAGCAACAATTATTCTAAAACACAGTAATGTATGGCAATTTGTTCAAAATTGAAGCTTTTTTATCTCTGGAAAATGCACTTGCTAAGTTCTGCTTTCTTCGCATAGTTTTAAACCGCGCAAAAATATCCCTGTATTAGTATCCACCACCCATAGGAAACTCGAGTATCTCAAGATGCACAGAACGTATGCACAGTAACAAAAGTAGGCACCGTCCTTAAGCATTAATTCAAAAGGTTAAGGCCGAAGCACTTGTTCATCACGGTTAACATCACTGCTTGTGAGGTACGATCATCCCTTTTAAATTACTGGTTTGCAGCTCAGCTGACAACATAATGTTCAGGAATAGCAGGCAAAAAGAGCTAAGTCCAAAGAGCATCTTAGAGTATTTCTATTATTATTGCCAGAACCGTAAATAACATTAAATGTAAACTAAGTACTGTAAGTAAACTAACCGTAAATAATCACTCCCAAACTGGTGCAGTGTACACACTATTTTGAAAAAATGTGAATGACTATTATAGGATAAACTTTCATATTGTATCCTTCAAATCGGTACCTTCCATTTACAAACTAATGCGGGTCTGGCTGGCAAGTTCTGCCAAATGTAGAGTGCCCTTAGAGTCTTAAACATTCATCAGTCAGTGGTGGAACACCTTTCAGCTGATTATTTTTCTTACTCTCATAACCAAACAACTCAACAATCTACCAGTCATGTAAAGAGAAATTCGAAATTTGATCGTTTAACTTACCTTGACCTCTTCTCCAAGGTCCACAAAGTCATAGTGGAAATGAGGCATGTCCTCTACTCTTGGAAAACGTGAATTTCCACTGCATTGCCTTATGGGACGACAAAACAAGTACATTTACAGTACACTGAAAAAGGCAAATTGGCTTCAAACGATTTAATTAATGTTTGAAGTAATTTCCAGGAAAAATGTTTTGGTTTTTAACTCTCATGGAAAAAATCTTGCCCTTTTGCTTGGAAAATATAAATTCCATGCCAAATTATTGGCACACGAAATATGAGTGAGTTTTTGGGGCTATAAGTATTTGAAAGAGAAATTCTCAATAGGGGGTTAACTTACTCTGTCTTGGGATTATTACTTTGTCTTACAATAGTAATTAGTCTGAAAGGGATACTTACAAATCATTTCAATACATCACAAATCAAATCATTTTGCATTCCAAAAAATATTAGAGCAGTTTTTTTAAAGACTGTTGGCAGTAATTGAGATGCACTACAATGCTTACTTAAGAGCTTTGTGAGTGCGGTTGGTAAATCTTGTACCGCTTTCACAACCAGTGAGAAGCAAAACCAAAGCCAATTTATCATGACTAATACTCCCACATATTTTCTCGCATTTTATTCTAATTCTCAGTTAGTGACTTGCGAGTGGTGTGATTCGTAAATTTTGTGGGCGGTATTTCACTGTACGGCCCTCTAAATTTGAAGGTTTCCTTCATTCCTGTGTGCCCGATTAACCTCAGAGGTACAATAAATATCTTAGCCTGGACTGGTGACATCAAAATCAACTTCAAGAAAATAAATTGTTTGTAGTGTTAAGTGTCTCCCTTCAAAGCATAATGTTGTCATTCAAATTTATCCTGAGTTTACATGTGAATGTATCTTCCTATTGTTGTTTGCTATGGTGATGTCTGATAATAAAATGTAAACCCAGGATAAAATTTATTGAGCCACAACATATACAAGTACAGAAGGGTGCATCTAGGCCAAATGTGTTCTGGAATGGTCAGTGAAATTATAAAGACATACAAAGGAGATTTTACATTTTAACAAATACCTCACAATTTTCTTGTAAGTTCCGTATCCACCATTGCCTTCTCCATAAAAATAATCAACCTGAGAAAGGAAAACATAGTTATCACATTAACCGATAGATCATTACAGCTGTACATGTAACACTTTCCAATTGGAATTAAACTAGATAAACCACATCCACAGATAAGCTGTCAAGTGTAGTTTAGGAGCTTAAACAGTAGGAAAAAAAGTTTCTGAAAAAGTCCCAATTTAAGTGTAGAGTAAAGTTACAGAAGACCTTTTGGGCCCTTTTTTTTATTTTCTGTTTTTTTGTAATCTTGGATAACATTTTTTGCTTTCAAAATTATCAACAATTTACATGTAAACTCTGGTAACGAAAGCAAAATAGTTTTCCAGGTACAAAATCTTAACAGGAGTTTGAGAAACATGTGCCAAGCAGGTACAAAATCTTAACACGAGTTTGAGAAACACATGCCGAGCATTAGATTGGAAGGGAAGAGAACAGACAGACCCAGACTACTTTTGTATGTTACGTTCTCACGGATACAGTGTTATCTGAAGAACTCCCATGTTTGGACTGACTATTTTACATAAAAAGGGTGCTCTATCTGAAGATGATTTGCTGCCTCAGGGTTAATTGTCAACATGTCAGTCAATGCCACTAACAACATGTAGTTCCTCTTATAATATGCTTTCACTAAAGGCTGGTTTCACTAGGAACATTATGTCAGAGTCAGTGTTGTAAGCAGAGTTGTAATACAGCTGTAGTGCTAAGGACCTGATGAAAACCATACAACAGAGTTGTAATCTTAATGAAATTGGAGTCGGTAAGAGAGTCAGAAGGTTTCCAAGTTTTGCAGTTACACTAAGCGCAAACCAGTTTGTCAGAGTTAAAGCAAGAGGAAGTGAAAGAATAAACCTGCATTCACAGTTCCCAATGCTCATTTACTTGTCAGCTTCTGCCTGCAACTCTGAAAAATTATCTGGTTTTCACTTGATTGTCTGTCAGATAATCATTATTTTATACAATGTAAACACAATTGGTAAAATCTATAATTATGACTCTGTTGTTTGATTTTCGCTACATTGAAATGCTTGATTCTTCTGATTGTTAAATGATTCTGACTCTGACTCCGACTCCACAGCTTAGTGAAAACCAACCTTTAATGGCCCCAAACAACTGAATCTCACCAGCCACACTAAGTATTAAATCACTGCAAACTACATTGTATGAACATGTGACGTCAGTTAATCTGCAAATAGAAGTGCACATTGTATACAATCATGCATCCTGCTTACCTTGCTTTCCACTGGTGAAGTCCTTTCAAAGTTAACGCTTTTCCGTGCTGTTCCACTAGAGCCCAAAGAAAGTCTTGGTGTCCTGGAATTCCTGTTTAAAAGAAAATTGATCATGAGTTAACTTAAAGGGGAAGTATCATTCAATTCAAAACCCAAAAATGTTTGTCTGTCAACAGAAACATAAAATAATTGTCTAGTTTTGTTATAAATTATCACCCTAGTGCAATAAAACTGTAGATTAGTGCCTCTAGTCAGAGACAGAGTAGGTCGGAATGGATTGAAACTTAAAAAATGTTAGGCTAAATCTTTTTAAGTTCTTGCATTTTGTTTCGAAATGCGCTAGAACAGATCACGAGTTGTTCTTTTCAAGAATTGAGTTGATCTCTTTCCTCTTTTGCTCTAAAATTGTTTTGTAGCTACTGTAAGTGAAGGTCTTATTTCACCATTTTTAACCAAACAGGTCAAAAACCCCATGAGACTTCCCCTTTAAGCCAAAGTTTTAAAGCTAAGTTTAAGGTTAATTTGAAATTCCAAGGGCTGGGGGTAGGGGTGAAGGTCTCCAAACCAAACAAAACGTTCAGCGGGAGAGCAACAACACATTTTTCATGACATCTTTGACATGGCACTGATAACTTGCAGAATTTGTCCATTGTCAAATTAGGGCAATTGACTCTTAGATGAATCACAATGCGAGACTTTGATATAAATCTCTGCTCTCACTGGATTTGGTAAACAAAAACTGCCAGACATCAACTTGACAAAAAATAGCAACATAGCGATCCTTCAAAAGTCCAATTCAACATTAGAATCAAGCAAAACGTTTTCTTACAAATATGGCAATTTTATCTCTGTGCATATTACCCTCAAACAATATCTTTAAATTGCTTTATTATTGGAATTGTTTCTACAACAACTAATGGCTGTTTCATATAAATCCCCAGTATTCAGTGCTGTAATTATACAAAAACTAGGGAAAATAAGGACACCAGGCTACATTCCCCCCCCCCCCCCCAAAAAAAAAATGAAGACAAGTGTTATCACTTGTTCATTGAATTGCTGTATTCTGAGTTTACACTGTACAAGGTGATGATGGCTACGATCACTGCTGACATTTTAAAGCAATCAAGCACTTGTTGGTGAATCAGCCTTAAAAATCACAATAACTAGCTTGCATATTAATCAAACTTTTGAAGATTGCAAACTCTTGTTGAGAACTTTTTTGTGCACAATATTATAATGAAATCCATACAAAATCATATGAGTTTTAACAACACTTGTAAGCATTTTTCATTACTGAAACTCCTCTAAATTATAACTTTTGACATCAATGAACAAAACATTTTTTTTATTTTCACTTTGAATTTTTTTTGTCCATTATTTAAACATTTATACACATGTGCCAATCCATCTGATTAAAGTATCAAACTCATTGGTTTAGAAAAGTATTTTCCACTCACCACAAACGATTTTATGTTTCCAAATGAAACAATCTTTATCTTTAGGTTTATTGGATCAGCTTAATAATGCAGTAAATTCCAAAAGATAATCCCCAAAACAATAGCAGCTAGAGTGACCCTTCTTTCATCAAAAAATTGAAGTGAAGATGAAGATGTTAATGCTAACGTATGTACGGAGAAAATTTCCCAACTATATTTGACCAAGTAAACCTCTATAGATTTTCGCTTGAATGCTTAAATTTATGGATTATCGATATAATTGAATGGTCGCCGTCAAAACTTGTGTATTAAAAGTTTAGCTGCAGGATATTGGCTGTTTTGAATTTACTGTTTACATGGAATTTGTCGTTTTGGCAACAACATTTAGCGAGTGGTTATAAAGATTCGCTGCCAAACAAAAACGAAATACCGTATTTCAAACTTTAATTATATTTCCACACTTTTAAAAAAGTAGCTGGTTGTCTGGCAGACGGAACGATAACATTCGTGTCGCCAGATCGTGATAACAATAACGAAAACGTTTTCAACAATGTATGGAGAATGGTTTAATCGTGTATGATAAGACATAAACTTGAGGTTTAAATCCAACCACGTTTCAGTTTGTATAATTTAAAAATCTATATTTCAGCGAAATCTGCATCGAGTAAAGAATTCATCCAAAAGCAAAATCCCTCTTACCTACTACTTAATTCCTGCTGAGAAAACACAGATCCTTCGTCGAAAGCCGACATCGTAAAATTTGCCCCTAAAATTGGATAAAATATAGAAAATAAACAACAAGTGGATTGGATGTATTTTTAAAACGGATATTCTGGTGTAAATACTATAAAAACAAGGAGTTAACCGTCTTAGGAGACAAATAAGCGAAGCAAGTCCAATACGATTAGCCATAAAAAAGTTTTAGGGTGTGAAGAGATAGTCATCGAAAATATTTCTCTGTGGCATTAGCTTATCGTTAGTAAATTACCTGTAGGGGACTTCTCCGAACTATACCAAGTCGTCATTTTGTACAGCTCGCGTTGATCAGATACCGTGAAATCATTGCATGCAAATTATCGATGATTTTTTGCTTCCTTTGTTGCAGCTAGTTATGTCCGCCATGATTGAAATTTGCAAGTCTGAGGTGTGCGAATGACGTCACGAACCGTGGGCTCGATCACTAATACCGGAAGTCGAACACAATGAGAGGTGTATTAACCGCAGTTTTTACGCGATTTGAACGCAGTGTTATTATTCTCACTGCCAGCGTTTCTGTATTTGCTGTTTGACTGAAAAAGGATTACCTATCTGTGATTTGCCTTAATATGTATAAGCCGGATAAACAAGAGGTTCATAATTGTATTTTTGTTCTCAAACGGAAGTTTGTGAACAGGAAGTGGTTGTAAATCATACTCAGTGCTCCCCGGGGAAGTCGCGGTCTTCGTTTGCGTACCGACGCGACGGGAATACCGATAGACAGCTCAATATACAACACTGTTTTGGATGGGCTTTCTTTTGCCATGAATGCTTTCCTCTTCGCAGTTTCCTGTGCACTTTTCTTTCACGGTGCATACTGTTCGGATGAACATTTGGATGAGATCCAAAGGGAAGAAGATCGTCTGCCATATTATCTCAAAGACGATGGAATAAGGAGAGTTGCGAAGCTCAACAAGGACCATTTCAACAAGACTCTGAAAGCAAGTCGGATGTTGGTAGTGTTATTTTACTTCTCAAGCAATGACAATAATGAAGTTGAGTACTCATGGAAGGCGGACGAAAAAATGTTAGAGGTAAGTATTAAAGGTACATATACAAGCAAACGGAAACACCCTTAGCTCGCATTACATCGGTTGAAGTTAGCAAGCCGCCAGACCGCAGACTACATGGAGATCTTTGCTATGTTTACCTTTCAACCGAAACTTATAATCCTCTTCGCTCTCGTCTTATAACATTAAATTTGATACATTTATCTCTGTTTTACTTGTGCGAAAAGGTAAGGTGAAATGTGAAATCCGTTTTACGGTTTATCAAAGAAAATTTAATTCCAGAATTAGCTTATCTTCTAGATGCGATGTTTCTGCAACAAAAGCCTATTTCCGTTATTGTTTGGGTTCTCTGTATATATATTTCACGCGTGAACGACATCGTCATAACGTCCTGAAAAGTTATTTTCGTCGCAAAATCGTGGGAACAACATTTTATAATCGGATATTTAAATGATGTCTTGAACGTGAAAAGTAAAAAAATCCGTTTTAGAAATCGCTTATTTAGTGGCGTAAAATTGTGAATAGTATGCTTAGAGTTTCTTTCGGCAAAAAGTCGTCAATAATTAATTATCTTGTGCTAATTGATTGTGTAAAGTGTTTTTAATAATGAATGCCTCGCGCTGATCAACGTAAACGACATAAATTACAAAAGTTCCAAGCAGTTCTTGAAGTAAAGACAAATTGTCAATAGAGTACTTCAAAATATTGTACCTTTAGAGTAACGTGCTCAATTATTTGTAATCCAACTGTGCGGAAACCATGAGGATACTTTCTGGCTTGTGCTATTTAATTGTTTTGTTTTGCAGCTGCGGAAATTTTCTAATTTCAGCTGAACTAATTTTTTATAAGTAAATTAAATGCGTCAGTCTTCTTGACGTAAAATAATGATTATCATATGCGGAATTCATTTAACAAAAACGTCTCAGAGTGATAATATTTATAATTGGTTGAAATGCAGGAACATATGATTGTGAAAAATATCTGTTTGCGCATCCGCAATTATTCACATGTATTATTTTATAAATTTTGGAGACAATATTACAAAATTGTAAAAAAAAATAAATAAATAAAAAGATTTTACTGAGAAGTATCTAAGATGGAAGATTCTGAAAATTCAGTTGACCCCATTGTTGTTGCTGATGAAATATTATTCTTTCCTCTTTCAAATAGCACAAATTAGTTTTTATTATATGTATTAAAAACCAATCTGATGCTGTAACTCCAAATGTCATACTGGGCATCTTAGTGTTTGCCTTTGGGATAATTAGGAGTGGGGGGGGGGGGGGGTGGGTGGGTGGTGTATTTTGTATTTTGGTTTACATGCCTGAGAAAATGCATCTATGGGTGCTCTTTGTAAAAACATTGATTTCAGTAAACATTATGCATTTGGTTTGGCAACTGTTATTTACACAATGATATTTTTATTGTGTAAAAGAGAAATATTGTGGTTGATTGTTTAAAATATATCTCAAGTTAGTTCACCCCTGTGGCTTCGTGGGAAAAATAAAAAGTTCTACCGTTCCAAATTGTTAAATGATCTTGTTGGCATTATGGTTTATTGGTTATTGTAAAATTCATCAATTATTCATCAAAGTTATGACCTGCAAACAATAGGTATAGAATTTGAGTCACATGTACACCTCTGTATAAACACCAATTCTAATCAATGAATTAACTTTTGATACAAACTCCTGCTCAGCTAATTAGTATTCATTAACTTTTGATGTTGTTCTCTACTGATTAAAATGCAAAACACAATACATTCAATTTATTGATTCATTTCACAAGTACGATTGAATATTTGCTTCCGATCTGTATGGGCTTTACAATGACTCGTCTTCAGCTCGCCATTGTAAACGCCCATACAGATCTTCTGCTCATATTTTATCAAGTACTTATTACAACATATTGAATGGATATCCCATAACAATAGAATTAGTATCTTAGCATAACGTCCAAATATGAACAGCTCATTAGGAGACACTTTCCATTAAGCCAAAAGGAAACTCCATTTATATTAAAAGGGACTTCCCTCAAGAGGACCTCTCTAAAAATTAGAGAACCATTCTGGAAGAGAATTCACTTGCAATAAGGGCACATCATTTGGACTCCTCCCGAAAGGGGACATCTTTCACCTTCCATTCAGAAGCACCACACCAAGAAGACACCGCTTTAATATAAGGACACACCTCCCAAAAAGGGATATCTTGCATAATAGGTGACCTCCCTTTAGGGAAAACCTCCCTTAATGGAAGACTGCCTACAAGGGGAAACCTATCCCCCCCCCCCCAGCCCCAGGGGGACATTTTTCCATTTTGGGAGACTCCTCTAAAGGGAATTTCCTGCTACAGGAATCCTCCCACAAAAAGAAACCTTGCAGAAAAAGGCAGCTCTTATAAACCCCAGTGTAAAGACATCTCCTTTAACACTATCTAGACTGGGGGGGAGGGGGGGGGCAGAATCTGCTCCTGGTGACTTTGAACCTGAATAATTTTTTTTGATATTTGACCAAATGCCCTGAAACTTACGAACTTTTTTCAGAAATTTCTCTGGCAAAAATTTGATATGGCCAGTTAGTGTTGATTGACTGATGTTACCTTGGCAACCAATTTTGACAGTTTTTTTTTTTTTTTTCAGAAAATAGAAAATCCCTCTTCAAAATGAAGACAAACCACTTTTTGCTCGTGCAAATTTTATGTTTTTAGTTCATATAAGTATTCCTTTATTGGTTTTGATTACTTTTGGTTCAATTTCGGCACAGTTTTCGGAAATCCAGAAATCCAAGATGGTGAATCCAAGATGACCACCATTTGGGAAATCATGACCTAATTACCAAGTGATATGACATCATCACTTCACATTGGCAATGTGAAGTGATGATGTCCACAATTTGTGGACCTCAAAGGAGACACCTTTTAACATACTATCTATCCTTCAGGTCTAACTGTCATAACTTTTACACTTGCAAAGTAATGGTGGGGGGAGGGGAGGGGGATCCGTTCCTCCCCTGGCCCCAAAAGACAAAAAAAGAGCCTGTTCTAGATTAAGGGTTAATGGGACACTCGACACAAGTGGGCAGCCCAAATGTGAAGACATGATTCATAAGTGAGTACCTCTCATTAAGGGACATCCTCAAATAGGGGTACTACCCATAATGAAACTCCTTGCATGAGAGGAGATCAGTGCCAATAAGGGACACTTTCCTAAAAGGATGACTTACATAAGCTATAAGGGAACACCTTCCATATGGGCTCCTCCTGCAAGACTCACATCTCGAGTTCCCATAAGGGGGCACTGCTATAAAGGGAGGGGGTGGGGAGGGGTTAAAAGACCCCTCCCATAGAAGGGAACACTTGTGAGACTTTCTTATGGGGGAGGGGGTAAAGAGATACTTCCTTTCATGGGGCATTTACTAAGAGATATCTTCCTCAAAGGGGTGTCTGCAATAAAATGCAAGCTCCAATTAGGAGGCATCTTCCATAAAGGATGCCTCCCAGAAAGGGCCCCTCCCATGAGAAGACACCCCTCTTATAAGAAAAAAAAATTCCATCGCGTTGAAACTTACATCAGGCGAAGCCTCCCTAGACTACGAGCAGTCTCTTATTTTTCTTAGGGATGATTAAGCAAGCAAATCACAAGGAGATGCGATGGGTGAGCTTATTCAGGTCTCTCATATGAGATACCACAAAAGAGGACAGCCCAACATATGTAGAGACTATCCATAGTGAGGGGACACCCCCCATAGTTGAAAACCTCTTGTAGGGACATACCTGCAATGAAGTCACTATCAATTTTTAGGGGTCTACATCTCTGATAAGGAGACACTTGCCATAAGAACAAGACACCGTTAATAAGTAGATGGAGCTCATCCACATTCAGACATTTCCATTTCATAGTATTGCAGTCCGGTTCAGTGCCAACTTGATGCGCAACCAATCTCACTTGCTTTTAATCGTTTCTATGTTCCTTGCTGCAGATTGTAGCACGAGTTCTTCAACCACAAGGAGTAACTATTGGAAGTGTCAATGTAGCGGAAAGTATGGAATTAGCTCAAAGATTGGGTGAGTAGTCGGTGTGGGCTGTATATATGCTCTCTGAGTTGGCGGAGGTTAACACTGTTTTCTGTGTAGTTTTGTATATTGTCGTAGCTGGACTGTGAAGTTAGGAGGCAATTAAAGTATTGGGAATTCAAGAGAAACGGGGCAGCAAATGGGAGTAGGGTTAGGGAGTGCAGGAAGTAGAAAAGTTGGCGCTAAGTGGAGGAAATGGGAAAAATTGTACAATATTGCAAAGTATTTTTCAGCAGAGAAAAGGCCAAAAGTTTGCATGAGCTAATGAGGAAGGGGTAGGTATCTCAAAGTTCAGATGCATTACACTATGTTATGTCGCTCGTACTGAGACTTAATGGCTGAAACATAATAATAATAATAATAATAATAATAATAATAACAATAATAATAATAATAATAATAATAATAATAATAATAATAACAATTTATTAATTTCTATTGCACAATTATCAATATAAAATTTCAATTGCGAAAACGTCTTCATTAAAAGCTTGTAAAAGAATTGTTTGACATTGTACAATCGTTATTCCATTTCTTTTAAATTTCTTCCAGGAGTCAAATACTCTGGTGCGATTATGATCTTTCACAGAGGAAAGAGAATAGAATATTTTGGACACAGGTACACTAAACATTTTGCTTCTAAAGAGGCAAAGAAGATGATGATGGTGATGATGATGATAATGATGATGATGATAATGATGATGATGATGATGATGATGATGATGATGATGGTGGTGGTGGTGGTGGTGGTGGTGGTGACGACGATGACGACGACGCATTCAAGACTTGGCTTAGCAAATCATTCACACGCATTTCATAGTTATGACATGCATTTCACTCTCATTTCTCATCATCCACGGGTTTATTACCAATTCACAAAATGACCAGCTCCCAGTTGGTAGAGCACTGCACCGGTATCGCAAAGGTTATGGGTTCGGATCCCGTTCTGTCCTTCGCCTATCAAATCTTTCATCCGCAGTTCACATACTTGATTATTCATATATTTCACGCTCAAACCCAATTTACGTTTCTTAAAGGTTAAATGTATCAAAAGGGAAAAATGTCAAACGGGCTTTTCGGAGATAATTCAAGTCGACTATCTGCTAACGGCGAGCTTTTTCAAAGCTCTCTGTAAGAGCCGGATCATCCAATGTTTCATTTCCGTGAATATCTGTTTGGACCTAAGAAAAACTAGCCTTTTTTTATATTTTGTCACCTCGAAGGGGTACCGTTACGGAGATTCCTCTGTGTTTTGGTAGAAACTACTCAAATATTTGACAAGTTACCTTTTCGCCAACATTAAATTGCTGAGAATGATGTATTATTCAAGTAAGTGACACAAGCATACTCGGAAAAAAAATGCTCTATCAGGAGTCGAACCTAAGACCTTCCGATTGCTGGTTCGGATGCTGTACCACTGAGCTACAGGAGACTGGTGGGAGCTAAGGCTAAACCTAGTTTAATGGCCTTAGCTTTCGCGAGTCTCCTGTAGCTCAGTGTTAGAGCATCCGAACTAGTAATCGGAAGGTCTTAGGTTCGACTCCTGATTGGAGCACTCGGATTTTTTTTCCGAGTATGCCTGTGTCACCTCCTTGAATAATACATCATTCTAATTTATTCACCAGGCTTGAAATATTCCATCACATTTTCCCATTAAATTGCTCTTAGAGCACCAAAAAGAAAATATTAAGAGCTTTCTCCTGGGAAGAACAAACCAGTATACTATAATCAGTTAATATTTTTTAGCGATTTCTTAAAGTACAATAGAAGAACTATCCGCAGTCAAAGATAACTAACACTAGTTTCTATGTAGTAGTAGATTTAATGTTAAACTGGACCATTATTTTAACGATTCCGTCGATTCAAATGTGTGTTTTGGCCATTCAAAATAACATTACAAATAGTTGACACTGCCCCTTTAAACTTTAGTAACATGGGATAATTAATCCCTTTTGGTTTCGAATAGATGAAAAATGTTTCCAGGGGAGTAAAAAAAAAAACACAGTTAGGACTTTCGGAACACCAACAGTAACTCCTTAATTCGAAGGGACAGCGATCTGTTACCAAACAGTTTCTGTGTCTTCAAAATTCAGCTCAATAGTCCGAACAGATCAAACTATGTCAGCGCACACAAATAACTAACAACGATCTTGGAAAGCAGAAAAAGACTTTTGAAGTGTTTCTTTTAAATGTTCTCGTTAGGTCCCCTCGTAACAACCGCGAATTTTCGTCCCAGCCGACGAGGCATACTATACATTTGCTCTTATTGAGCTCTTACTGCAACGATTAACAGCCGGAAAAATGCCTCCTCGGCCCTAAAGTAGACCGCGAGCAGTGTCTCTTTTGCTCGAAAATTCACAGGGAAGAACGAAAAAAACTAAGCGAGCACCATTTTCGAGGGGCGAGTGAGGAAGCCGCGAGTCGCGCGCGCGAGAAATGCCTCGACTCGCGACTTCGCCGCTCTCTTTTCTGATAAAAGTTTCGGGGAGAAGTTATTAAAATATCAAGAAAATTCACCTTGGGTGATTATATCCTTAATTCTCATGACCTCAAGGGTTGAATAAGCATTGGTATTTCAAGGAGAAATTTGATGCTGATCACTGTTTGGGCTTAAAGGGTTAATATGTTTTTTTTCTGTTTATATCCGGACAGGTCGGCAGATATCCTTGTGGGCTTTTTACACAAGGTTAGTAAGAGCAGTCATACGTGATTGTCGTTTGTTATTTGCCACTGTTTTTAGTATCATCATACCTTTACAATGATGGAAACGGAACAATAACAGGAATGGAGGCTAAAGGGGAGGAACATGGGGGCCTTAGTTCCTCCCCCCTCCCCCGACATTTTTTCACCCATTAGACGTGATTAGAAAAGTGTTAAAGGAAACCCGTCATTCTTCCAACAAATTGACGTTAAATTGTTGGAAATAGTGTCTAAATTTCGAAGCTTACTTTAAACAGTAGAGATAGCATTAAAATGTTTGAAAAACTGGAAATAATTATCGCCCATTTTTGGGCTTTAGTTTCCCACGCGCCGCCATTTTGGATTTTATGACGTCACACGGAAGGTTCTAAACTGATGCTAAGCTGATCCGAAGTCTTTTAGCAATTTCTGTCATCTTCTTTTAAACTCCGATGGACTGTACACTTTATGCAAATAGGATCGGTCGGGATTAGTTATCATTCTTGATGATTTCTACGTTTGGCAAATCAATGAGTTACCTACAGGTTTCTTCTTTAAAACTCTTCAATTTGGTTAGCTGCCAATTCTAACCAAAAGAGCCTTTTCGATACAAGCGAGTTGCATGCTACAGAACCGCATATCAAATACGATGTAGAGTGTTTCAACCGATTTGCAAACGCCGAGAAGTAGGTTGAAAAAACGAGGCCGAGCCGAGGTTTTTTGTTTGTTTTTGTTTTGTTTTGTTTTGTTTGTTTTTTGTTGTTATTTTGTTTCTAACTAAGGTCGCGTTTGATTTTCTGCAAGCTTTCCTTGACGCACGATAATTTAAGAGCCATTTTGTACTCCAGTAACTCCAAAAACCTCTTATGAGAGATTTCCTGTAATCATTGTATGCATTACTATTCCGGAATGGGGTCAATCGAGCGCACCCTAAGTTCGAGATGTGAATCGGATCAAACGCTCTAAATCATTGATAATTCTTGGAGAAATTCAAAGCAAAAGTTCACCAAATTTTATGATAATTAAGATCACATTTCCAAACCTCCTTCAGGGTAGTGATTTCCTCTTCTTCCCGCATGAAATATTAATGAGTTTGAGAATGGTTGGGCGTAATTTTTCGATTACGTCAATAGTTACTGGGGATGTATTCACGAGGACGTATTACAAAATACGGAAACACAAACAGGGTAAATTGCAACTTTATTTCAGATGTTTGAGCCTCCAGTTACACTCATAGAGAGCAAGAAACAAAAAACTGTCTTTGATGATGTTGATGGCAGCAAAGTCATAGCTTATTTGGAAAAGGATTCACCAGGTACAGTGATGGAAATTGTTGAAGGGAGAGGGGAGGTATCTCTCAGGGTTTTGGACGCTTGAATGGTGGAAGTAATGTTTTCGTCGCTTCGAATTCCAGTTCGTTTTGACTGCAAAAAGAGTTCGTATTTTGCGTTAACTCGCCAAAAGAACGCGCGTTGTTTGAACGAATTGCCTGGAGCTAGCGAGGAAATGGAATATCTAAGAGTGGGAAGAATGGAGGGACGTTTGCTTCACACACCATTCGTGAGGCTCGCGCGCGAGATTCCACGCTGTCAGTGGTCCTATCTCCCTTCATGAACTTCAAGAGAAAGACAACTTAGATATGAACGGTTCGCCCCTTTAGGGCTATACCTTCATAGAAATACACGGAATAGATGGTATTCACGTTTATTTGAGATTTATTCTATTGTCGCAATGAACAGAGTAGTATTTCATTCAATCTGCCCCTGGCAGTGGTATGAATGGAATACAGTTTACTTAGAATAAGAGGAGTTGCGTTCTTTTTTGGTGAGTTTTTAGGTTAATCGGATTTGGAGGAATTCGTCCTTTTAGGAACTGATTTTCTGACTAACCAGGTATTCCGCAACCGGAAATAAATTTACTAATCCGTAAGGATTCGTCCAAAAGATTTTTGTTCCTCAGTTTTGCCTTAGACCTATCTTTACCATTAGCTAAAAATGAGCCTTTAAAATCATTTTTAATGAGCGAGATGAAAACCTCGGTTAACTTTTAATCGTGGATTAGCGTTAATCGGCTTTCCAACAACCCGTCCCAGATGAGAAAAATCTTATTGTTCCTGTACACCAACATGGCTGCCATAACGTCACATGCAAACCATCAATATGAAACCTGCGTAGCTGTTAGGATGTTGGGCGAAGGCAAAACTTGGACGATCAAGTAGTGAAACCGCGAGAAAAATTGGGAAAAGGCGATTTGCCATTTTCTCGAAGCTTACCACGCTACGCTCGTTGTATAAATTATACGCCGTTACCTTGTGAACTATCGTTATATCGTTTTACCTTATTTATACTTAATTTGTTTTTGCAAATATCTTTTCAGAAATGAAAGCATATGAAGATTCCGCAAAGCAGTACCAACCATTGCTGCCGTTCTTCACAGTGTGGGACAAAAAGGTACGTGAGGAAAATATTCCGCAAAGCTGTCCTTATTTTGCATTGGTTCGTCATGGGAACATGCGATCCGCGCTTCACGCCTCGCGAGGCCATGCTTTCAACGATTCTTTTCTCCCCCTTCGTGAATTTCAAGAGAAAAAAAAGAACGACAGGGCTTGTACGAGTCAGGGAAAACCAGGAAAGTCGGAGAATTTTATAATTTCAGTTCCCAGGCATGGAAAGGATTTAATTGTGGGTCATGGAATGTCATTGAAAATGATGTTTATGAGAAAATAAAAAGGGAAAAGAAAAACACAAGAAAACGAACAATTATAAAAAACAACAACAACAACAACAACAAGGAACCAAGAAACGGATTTTCACTTAGTAGAAATAATCTCCGCGCATTTTGAGACTGTAAAATGTGAACACTCTATCTTGGAAACTTTGGTAAAGGTCATGGAAAGTCATGGAATCCTAAAAGCCCAAAAGAGTACGAACCGTGAGCGACTGATTTTTCAGCCTTCCGTTCAGCGTTTTCAGCTATAACACTATTATATGTCCGTAATCATTTAATTTCGATCGTTTTCATCTGGAATCGGAATTCTTGTGGACGGCGTCCACTGACACTTATGCACCCTTCATAATTTGTTCTTGTCAACGTAGATTCTTAAAAAAAAACAGACTAAGTTTTGACTTATGCGTTTTTATATGATTTCGCTCTCCACAAGTAAGGGATGAAAAATATCGAAATTTTCTATTCACTTTGGACGACGTTGCTTCGTTATCGTTTCGCGAAGATTGTTTATTTTAAACAGCCGTGTACTGTAATTTTAATTTTAAATTTTAATTTTAATTAACTTTCTAAATTGCAACTGTTGTTTCTGTTATGCTTACGCATGCATGTAAACCAGCTAACGGTTTTTCTTTAGTACTTAGGTTTTGTTTTTAATATGGTAGTTTTCGTATTTTCACCAGCTTGCCAAATCGTTGAGACTCAAGAAACCAAACTGCATCCAGCTCGTGAAGCCGTATGAAAAGCCTGTTAGCTTCCCGTCAAATCAGGTAACGGTTGTTTAAACATCCTCGGAGAACCAGGGGCAGAAAGTCCAGATGGGGCGAAGATTCAAGGATCAAAACTTCGCTTGTCCAAAGTTTCGCCCATGACGTCTTCGCCGACTATCCACCCCTGAGGCAATATTGGGATTTACATTATTCGGATTAGGACAAATCAATTTTACGGAGCCTCACTCGAATTTTTGTCCTCGCTTTTTTGTAATCAACGATACCTTGGGACAAATCTTTCAAGTTGGAGCGTTCGTTGAAGTATGTACAATGTAGAAGAGGCTGGCTTAAGGGCCCGCATAACTCTTTTTAATCTTTCCACTTTTCTAGAAAGTTAGAATGAAAGTCTTATAATATAATAAAACACCACCAAGGAAGGAAGGTTTTTCTTTTTTTCTTGTCATTTTTTCCTTTTTGTTTATGCATGGTTACAGCCTTTTATTTGCATCAAACCAAAACGTTTGGCTTCGGAAACCCAAGACGTTTTTCGTTTTTATATATTTTTTATATTTCTCTATTGGCAATTTAATAGTGGAAACTATTTGGGAGGGAGGGAGGGGGACATCTCGACATGGATGTTTATTCAAGAAGACAAGAAAAAAAAAGGATGCTAAATTTTAAGGACTAATACAGAGCAATACAGAGCAGTTCTTGCTCAGTTTCTGACTATGCGGGAAAAGCAGATCTTAGCAAGGGTTATTGAAATGCAAAAAGAAAATTTGGGGTAGCCTCGCATTTGTCAGTGATAATTAAGCAGCACTAATTGGAAAAGAGCTTTAAAAATATAGCTATGTTCATTTATGGATTTGTTTTCCAAATGGGAGTTTAATTGTCCCTGAAAAAAATGCGCGGTTGCCTCCAATTTCCTTTTCGGATGTCAATACCCCTTGCTAAGATCTTTTCCAGTATAGTCATAAACCAGGCAGAAATACCTTTGAAATAGTAGGTAAAGTCCTTTACATGAAATTAGGGTTTCTCTTATTAACCCGAGATGCGCAGAAACGTACCCGCAGTAACAAAAGCAGGCACCGTCCTTTAGCTTGGTCAACCAAAATAAATAAATAAATAAATAAATAAATAAATAAATAAATGATACTGAGTCCCCAACTCTTTGTTTAAACCAGTATGATACTGAACTATATGTACTGTTTTTTTGCTTTCATTCTAGGCCATAACAGAGGAAAATATCAACAACTTTATCGAAACGAACAAGAAGTAAGTAAAAGTTCAACCGAGGTGCACAACTTTTTCTACGTCCTTCTTGATCTCTTAGTTCTTACCACATTTTGCTGACGGGCGCGGGGCGAAGAAAAGCGCCTTTGGTTTTCTCACCTTCTTCGAGCTCGTGAATTATCGTGTTATGTCGCCCTCTGTCCCTTCCGGGTTACTAGTCTGCAAAAGAACTGGTTCAGGCTTTGAGCTGTGAACTCAAGAGGGAAGTTTGGAGAGTGATAAATCGCGCTGAAATTGCCACTTGCTTAAGGCGGCGACACACATGACGATTTTATACGCTGATCACGGCGAATTTGATCGCCAGCGAGCCGATTTACGCGGACACACTTGGCGATTTTTTTTCGCCGATCGCGGCGATGTGGCAGTTTTGAAAACTCGTGTGATAAAATCGCCCAACCTGATGGGTTGGCTTTACTGTCGATTCGAAGTAATGACCGTAGAAAATCGCGGGAACGGGCACACTTGGCGAATGCCGGCGAATTTAATCGCCGATATCTGACATGCCAGATATCGGCGATTTTATACGCCGATCACAGCGATCAACGAAAACACAATCGTTGCACCGGGCACAGCTGGCGATTTTCGCCGATCGCGGCGATCGGCGTATAAAATTGCCAAGTGTGTCGCCGGCTTTACATACGCGATTTAAAACCGCAACTTAAGCACGACAAAAGTTGCACAAAAATAGAGAGAGTCCGCAAAATCTATTTATCAATCAAATTTCTTTAACGAGAGTAACCCCGAATAAAAACGAGTCTAAATCCGAGAAGCTACCTCAAAGCATTAAGGTGAAATTTTGTTTTTGTGTTTTCTTCTTGAACAAAACAGGGGCATATTGACGAAGATTAGACTCGAAAATATCCACGATACTTGGGTAAGTGACCATGAAGTGTGATCAACATACAATTTCTCCTTGTGATATCAATGCATTGTCAAATAGACTTGTGAGGAGAAACAATAAATAGGGTTAATTATCGTGAATTACCGTTATGTGGAGTTTCGGATGGTGTCAAGTTATTTACACAGCAGTATCTTAAGAGATGTGTTGCTTAAGCTTCTAGTCTTCTTCTTAATCGAATATTTTAACTTCCTTGGAGCGGTTGTTTGTGCTACCTTAAAAAGACAAGGTTTAGCGTTAGGAGAGCAGCGATGGCGCAGTGGTAAGAGCACTCGCCATCCCATTTAATGTGACGCGCCCAGATTCGATTCCCCGACTCGACGTCATATGTGGGCTGAGTTTGTTGTTGGTTCTCGTCCTTGCTTCGAGAGGTTTTCTCTGTGTACTCCGGTTTTTCCCTCTCCTCAAAAACGATAATTCAGTCCAACTTCCAATCCGATATGGCATCATACTGAACACTTCAGTCTTGTTAATCATGAGCGCATTAATTTTTTGAACTGAGATAATCACCCAAATAGGAGCCGGAAGGTAACTACCTCTATCACTCACCCCGCCCCCCTGAAAATCCGTAACTTGGATAATCCATTATGGTGTGTTGATTGTAAATGACAAAGGCAGACTGAAAGTTATGAAAACTTTTCCGACTAATTCCTGTAGTCACCGGAGATGGCCGATATCATCCGGCAATTCCCGACAAAGATCCGACGTCCTTAGTAGTTGAGTTGCCCTTTTGCTCGGAAACAATTGCAAATTAATGTCTTTGTTTCGAGGAAAACGTATACTGCGCTAATTACCTCTGTTTTATATCCTAGTCAACCAAAGCGGAAGGCTACCTGATTACGGCCTTTGTAAGATTGGAGACCAACGGTACGTTACCTGTCCATATTCTGAGCTTGGTTGTTTTAAGCGCTAGGATTGAGCCAATCCAACTTGATCACAGCTCATTTTGTACTTGAGTAAATAAGCAGTAGTGTAGTTAGGCAGTAACGTTTTAGAAAAATGAGATGTTTAGTGGTGAGAGTTCTGATGTTGCTGATAAAGCAGTTTTCAACTGCGTATCGTAAGAGCAAAACCAAAGTAATTACTCTGACCAATCACAACAAACCGTAAACAGCGCAATCATCAGAAAGGGAGTGGTGAACTCGCGAGCTCGGCAATAATCAGAATAATCAGAATCTCCAATCTTGTACCCAGAGTCCTCAGGCTCTTTGGCCAGCGTTTGGTCGCCAGGAGAGACTCTGGGAAACTGGTATTACCGCAGGATTTCTGCGGTAAAACAATGCAAGCCGTTACGGGGCGACAAATCCAAAAATTTAAGTTTTTTCCGGATCCTCCAGAGTCTCTCCTGGCGACCAATCGCTGGCCAAAGAGTCTGAGGACTCTGGGTACGAGATTGAGCAAACTCATGTTATCGGCTTCAAGCGCGGGAAAACGAGGGCTAGCAAGTCACGATTGGTTTTGGTTTTCTTCTCATTGGTTGAGAGAGTGGCGCGAATTTTGCTAACCAATCGCAGAACGAAGTAAATCAAAGCCAAATTAAACCCGAATTACTTTTGTTACTCAGTTAAAAAACGCTCCAGGGACGAATTCCTCGATTGTTCATTAAGAGCGTCGAGTACGTTTAATTCAAGTCGGAAATAGCAATTGAATCACCTTTAAAAGCATATGCGTAGCCATCCCTAATTTTCTTTTTGAATTCCAATAACAGTTGCTATTAAAGATCTTTCTATAGAGTGTTTTCATATGACGTCACGGCGGCCATGTTGGTGTCCCAAAACAAAGAAATGGCGGCCATATTGGTGTCCCAAACTAAACCTCTGGAAATTGAACTCTATTTTTATGCAAATACTTTCTTTTGTTTCAGTAAACCAATATGGCCGGTAGTCACGTGAATGAAAACGCTCTATAGTCATAAACCGCACAAAAATACCATTGCCTTAATAGGCGGCGTCCTCACGAAATCCTTATTGTTCGGATCATTCCCGACTTCAGGGCTCTTCCTTTTTGCGCATGACTGGCGCATGACGTGGTCAAAGCCGAGCGGCTCTGGGTTCGAGAATGTGCTCGGACCATCCCTGAATGCGCAGAATGTATGCGCAGTAGCAAAAGGAGGCTTAATTCATTATCTTTCAACAGCTGGGGCCCAGTTCTTCTCTTTGGTGAAGTCATTGGCCAAACGTTATGGCGAGAACAAGAAATTACACTTCTTGTGGGTTGATCCAGATCCTTTTCCCACGGTAAGTGAGATACCAGTGTTGAGTGTTTCGATTTTACCGGATTTTTGTTTCGTCCCGCGCTGACGACTGCTACGGCAGCGAAAACGAAGCAAAACAATATATTTGATAAATAAAAGCAATGACTTTACAGGTGCGTTCTACACTTTGGTATATTTCTTTGCCTTCCTCCGCAAAACAGCAATGTGAAATGATTAAATTCAAAGTTTCTTGGAAACTGTGAGCATCGTTCTTTTTTAGCTTGAACTCCATTCCTACCAATTTAGTTCTTGGGTTTTTCGCCCAAATTTTACAATTTGAACGAGTTGCAATAATCGAGAAGTAGATCTAATAATATGAATTTATATTTTCAGGTGACCGGCGCTTTCATTGGCATTCATCGGTGCTTAAGGGCCTCCACAAACTAGGCACTGAAATTGTTATCGACGACTTTTTTTTTCAATCGACAACGTGGTTCAATCGTTTCCACACACGAGAAATGTAGTTGTCGACAACTTTTATGTTTTGAGGAGGCCTAGAAACTTGCTTGCAATGCGCATGTGTACATCGAGCAGAAACTGGCGGCCGCTGCCAAAATTAAATAGACTAAAGTTATCGATGACTTACAGCCGGGCGAACGTGGGTTGTCGATAACAAAATACAGCGTTTGTTATCGACATTAAAGCAGCTTTCCTTTTGAAAAGGAAAACTACTTTGTTGTCAATGACTTTATTTTTCCAACGTTTGTAGTCGATAACTTGATTCACACACGACATGTTTTGTCACCGATAACTTTTTGTTATCAACAACTAAAAACTTAATGACAGTTTACCTCGCCTGTTATTTTAGGGCCTCTACTGTTCTGCCCTCTGTCTTTGTTATTTGCCATTTCATGGCCTCTTCTTTACTCTCTCCGGTTTTTGTTTTTTTGTGAGATTCTTTGTCTTTATCACTTAAAGAGAAAGTATCACGCAAATTTGATGTCATTTCAAGACCCAAAAATGTTTGGCTGTCAACAGAAACATAAAATAATTGTCTAGTTTTGTTATAAATTATCACCCTAGTGCAATAAAACTGTCGATTAGTGCCTCTGGCTAATGATAGAATAGTTTGGAATGGATTGAAACTTGAAAAATGTTAGGCTAATGTTTTTCAAGTTCTCGCATTTTTGTTTTCAAATGCGCGAGAACAGTTCATGAGTTGTTCTTTTCAAGAATTGAGTTGATCTCTTTCCTCTTTTTGTTCTAAAATTGTTTTGTAGCTATGTGAAGGTCTTATTTCACCATTTTTAACCAAACAGGTCAAAAACCCCATGAGACTTCCCCTTTAATAGAACAATTCGCGCTCAGTATGGCATTTTGAAATGTTACATGAAATTAAGAAAGGATCCCAGAAATAATCTTGCTATTCTGAATTTACCAAGACAAAAATAACCATAACTCTACCATCCTGAAAGCGATCCACTGAATTGCACCGTTGGGCGACCCCTACTGTAGCTTGTTTTAGCTCTTACAAGTGCGCCATTATCGCTGATTCTTTTCCGGTAACATTTTTTCTTTTGGTCCTCGGAACCCAACCTTCAAGGCAATCTCTGGTGGGTAACCCGTGGCCTGGCCTCCATAAGGCTGATCTTTTATCTTCCTTTTTGTTTTAGATGCGTGATTACTGGCAGAAGTCTTACAATATTGATGTCAATTCTCCTGTGATAGGAGTTATCGAACCTAAATTGGTAAGTAAACTTCTCAGCAAAAGAAGAGAAAATTTTGGAAATATTTAAAAAGGTCCCGTTTTGCGTAAGAGCGGTTTTCAGTCGAGTGTTGAAAGTAATTTCGCGTTTGCTTTGGTTTTGCTTTACCACGCTCTCTGCGATTGGTTAGAAGAACTCGCGCTGCTTCTTCAACCAATCAGAAGCGAAACCAAAACCAACGGTCACTTGCTCACAAGCGTTTTCCCGCGGTTGGCGCCGGTTACATGTATTTGCTTCGATTTCTGATTGGTTAATTATTGCGAATTGCGCTGTTTGCGTCTTTTTTGATTATCCAGGGTAATTACTTTGATTTGGGGTTTACAATACTCAGTTGAAAACCGCTCTATCTCTTTGATGTACACGCGTAATTCAGTTCTCTGGCGGCAATGTGTTGTTTTACTAACCGATTAATTTATCTATCTATAATTTATTGAGCTCTTGAAGTTTTCTTGATTAAACTGTATGGCGAGCCTATTTGTCTCCAAGAAAATTCAATGGCCATATTATATATCTTGATAGACAGGCAATTTTTGTGAGACGTGTTACTGTTCAGATAAATAGGAAAAATAAGGGCTAGACGAATTATTCCTCTTTATTACGCCCATTTTGAAATCACTGCTGATCCTAGCAATCTGATTGGCTCTCAACAGTGCGATTTATTCCCAAATTGCAACAATTTTTGCTCTAAATCGCATCCATTCTTTAGCCCATCAAAATGGAAATGAAGTAACAAAAATAGAATATTGATATTGGTAATGATACTCTGTGATTTCAAAATAGGTGTTATTAAGTGGTAATTGAACTTTGTGTCGTGCAATTTTGGTTTGATATCATACTTGTGATTTCAAATCAAACTCGCGCTGCGCGCTCGTTCGATTTTGAAATCACGCGTATGATTTCAGGCCAAATTGCACCCCACTCAGTTCAATAACCATTATAAAACGAGTTGTACGAGAGGAGAGGTGGATAATTTGTTTCAGACGAATAATTATAATACTCTAAGCTCTAAACTTGTCGCGTATAACAAACAAAATTAACGCATCGGAGTCTTGGAAACTTCGTGACAAAACGTTGAAACTGTTCGGAACAATTCAAACTTCTATCCACAGAGCAAAAGTTCCTGGTTTGAGAAAAAAGGCAAAGAAACTAAACTTCGCCATCTTCAGCAATGGGTGGAGGATATCCTGGCGGGAAAAGTGGAGCTAAAGGAGCCGGCAAATACCACGCAAAATACACACGGAGGAAGTGATGAAACGACCACCAGAAAAGAGGAACTTTGACCTTAGTTCTGTTGATTTTAGGATTACAAGAAATTTTAAAAAGCTACGGGAAATTTAGCTGAAATAACGAGTCATTATAAAGCAGAGTTGTCTCTTGTGCATGGCCGACTGCTAATAAACGAGAACCCTGGGTTCGAAATTGCCACGAGCTTGGCACGTGATACCCAGGACGCGTGCTTGGCATCGTACATGCGTAAGTATTGTGCAGTCTCGTGACCTGGCAATTTAATAATCTGGGATACTTTGGAAGTTTGTGTGGCTAAATACCCCTTGTTCTCTATTGAAGAACAAATTTAAAAACTCAAATAATTATTCTATTTTTGATACATAACTCTTTCATAAAATTCTTTTAATGCCATTTAGAATGTTTATTTTTGTGAGTAGCAAAAGCATCTGTTTTATGTGTTAGAATGGGTTTTAAATGTCTGTAAGTGTGCAACCAACTCTCTAATTAACCCTTTCCAGTCCGAGCTATTTTTGTCTTCTGGGATCCGGAGGGGAGGATTCCATAAGTTCGCAAGTATAAAAGCTATGACAATGAGACTTGGAGGATAGATAGTATTTCCAAAGATATTCCCTTTGAAGTCCGCAAAGCGAAGTGATGACGTCAAATGACGTGGTAATTGCGTCATGATTGCCAAATTGCGGCCATCTTGGATCCGCCATCTTGGAATTCTGGATTTTCCCAAAACTTCAGGAAAGTACCGAAATTGAGCGGAAAGTAATCGAACCAACAATATAATATGAGCTAAAAACATAAAAGTTACGTGAAGAAAAGTGATTTTTCCTTATGGGCCTTTCTATTTTCTGAAAAAAATTGGTTGCCGTGGTAACATCAAAGTCAATCAACACTTACCGACCAAATCATATTTTTTCCCACACAAATTTGAAGTTTCAGCGCGTTTGCTCAAATATTAAAAACGTTATTAAGGTTCAAAGTCGCCGCGGAAAGAATCCGCCCCCCCCTCCCCTCTGGGTCTAGACAGGGTAAAAGAACACGCAAAGACTGCAACGAGCCAATCAGAACTTAAGACAAAAGTTATAAACCTTGCCAACACGAGAACCGTAAGTCAGTGAAGCAGTCCTTTCCACTGGAAATTACCTTCAGAGGTATTCCTCTTTCTTTTCTCATTTTTAACGGAATTGCCGGAATATCACTGTATAATTTGTTTCTACGCACTGGTAATATGCTCCTTGATGAAATACGTGATTTGTTGCCCAAAATTTCTAATGGAAAGGACCGTTCTATTTTACTACCCACTGCTACAACCGGTTTCTCCATAGAAATGGAAACCCCTTGAGAATTCTACTGTCCCACTTGGCGGAACATTTTCACCGTTTTTTCCATACAAATGCGCTCAAGATAAGTTTCCTTGTAATTGGCTTAAACAAAATTGTAGTTTTTTTCATTGGTCAGAGCACTCTGCCCGAGTTAGCCAATTATGGAGCCCAGCAAATGCAAAAGGTGCACTCAACCAATCAGAACTCGAAACAGAAACATGCATTGACTGCCAAGCGCGGGAAAACGTGCAGTGCCAAGCGCGGAAAATGTGCAGCAGTGCGGGAAAACGAACATGATTGGTTTTCGTTGTGCTCCTTGTTACTAGAGAAAAATAAAAGAAACGAATGTTCGTCCTGAATGGTAGAGAACATGCTCTACCTTAAAGTTTACAAACACAAAACAAAACCGAATACATACTTCGAAAATTAATCCTAATCTCCTTCTTACGTACAACAGTTTGCTTTTACCGAAAACTGTGCGTTAAATTAACTTGAAAATTTAGAATTGAAAGTAGTACACCATACCCTCGAAGAACTTAATAACAATAACTAAGGAGGTTTAAATAGGTAAAAGTGATTCGAGCAAAATACTTTCACGCTCCAATTTTGGTCGTGTCAACTTTCTTCCTCGACGCGGTCGTATTTTTTTTTGTAATTGAGAATACATAAAGATTGTTGATTATTTTCTTTTACCGTAGTTAGGAGAAAGATTAATATTGTTATAAAACATTATAAGTGAAGTATTCCATTCAACCTTGTCTGACAAAACTTGGACGGATGCAAACTGTACCGCGCCAGTGTCGCAGAAACAAATTTGAATTTTGATCTTTGTCAAAATGTGCATGTTACTGCGCCTGCGGGGATATGCGACCTGTTTGGATCCAAAATTGATATGGCATATGTTGTTGGGGTCGGTGTACAATAACCAAGTCGCGACTGAGATAGATAGTGCTCAGATTTCCATGCATACAATACCTAATTGGCACAAAATTGTATCAGATCTTAATTCGTCAGTATTGTGTTAATATAAATGCTATTTGGTTACGTAATTTTAAATTTTGGGATGGTTTTCCAAAAATTAATGTGCAAATTGCACAAAGCCTCGTTCGTTTGGAAGGTCTTTGTCCATTTAGTATATCACAGATACAAAGTTTAACTTGAAATGTAAAAGCAAATATTAATTGAAATAATAAAGCAGCGTAAAATATTAATTATAAATGATATGAGGTGAAATTAATAAAGTTTATACCTTGAATGAAGTTCTTCCTTTGAATGACACCCTCCCACCTCTTGAACTCTAGCTTTTATTCTCATCTTTTACATCCTCTGCAAAGCTATAAATTCTTCTACAAAAATCTTAGAAGAGAGCGAGTGGCTGATCGGAGGCTACAATTAGTGATTAGCGTAAACGCGAAACTAGGAAAAGACAAACAAAAACAAACACGAAACATATAACGCAGAGGACCATACAACGCACAAGTGAACTGGTATGAATACTTCTCGCGGCCGCTGTCTTTTTATATGAAACCAAACTGATTATAGAGCTAACACTTCAGCGAAGGGCAATTTAATTGTAGCGTTGGTCGTAAACAAGACTAGTGGTCCTAATTGAAATATTGGCCCAATTTAAATTCCCCTTTGCAGCTCTCTTCTCCGCAGAAGCTCTTTCATAAAAAAGGAGCGAAAAGGTAATGAGAAGAGAAACGGAAATTGAGTAAAAGGGAGAAAACGAGGCTCTTTCTCTCTCTCTCTTTCTTCCTCTCTCTCTCTTCTCCCTTCTCATCGTCCCCCGCGCGCTTCGTTTCTTTCACTCTCTCCAGTCCTTTATTCGTCTCCAATCGAGCGCGAACGAGGCGTCTGCGGAGATGAGAGCCTTTGCCGTAGTGTTAGCCCTTCAATTTTAGATTGTTTGAAAACCAAACAATGACCATAATTTCAAAGAAGAAAAAAAGTGCAAAATTTGGCGGCGAGGTTAATAATGGTACTTTATTTTAAACAGAACACAGGAAATCCCAGAGGAAGCGAGGTGAAAAGCTTCATGGTAATGCTCAGAAGTTTCTTGTTCGGACTGATGACCCAAAAGTAATCTTGCGGCGGGGGAAAGAGAGGCAAAGTTCACACTTCGATGGGGCGTTAAACTTTATATTTTTTACAGCGTCATAATAACTGGTCGCACATGCGACGAAAATGTCACATGATTCTTTCAGCCAAAAGAGGTCAGAGATGATCTTGGTTCCATTTTGTTTTTATTGTGTTGATGTTGACCGAAACGGGGAGGGTGAGGAGAAATAAGGCAGTTTAAACGATTTTATTTTTGAAAGGCGTTTTTAAGGGTTGTTCAAAGTGCTTCACAGAAAGTTGCCTCCTTTGAAAAGCATAGCTTGGAACAGTTGCGTACGAAACACTTAGCTAACACACAAGTATAGCACTGTCTGCCCTATCAATCCATTTTTGGATGTAAATACACCCATAAGATACGAGAAAAAAACAAGGCAGTTTCATAGCTTAAATTTACTTATTTAGTGAGTCTGAAAAAATCGTTTTGCCTTTCAAAGACCAACGGTCTGCAGACACGTTCAGGAAGCAGTTAGGGTGTGGGAAAACGTGAATTTGGATGGAATTTTAAGAGGTTTAAAGAAGGGATAAAAGAACGAAAACTATTTTGGAACACCAACAGACAGTTGCCCCCAACCAAGAGGTTTGTAGGGGACTGTTTGGGTTTCCATATATCAATTTTTAACTTCAAACTCTAATTTTAAACTACAGCATATCTTACCTATTTCTTATTTCTGTTTTGCTCCTCCCAAATATACCTAAAAATCCCCAAAAATTTACAAAATACCCCAAAACATTGATTTGTGTTATGAGCCAAGGGTTTTTGTATTACTTGAAACGCGAACGAGATATTTCTGTTAAACCGATTTTAAGCGGCGTGAAAACAGCTTTCAGGTGTACCCCCGCCTTAAGAGATCTTGGTGACATGATCGGTAAAATTCTTGACAAGATTTCCGCACAGCCCCATCATTAATTATGCACACAGTACTTGTTCAAACTGAAACAATTAAGGGATAACAATAGTACGCCGTTGGATTACTTCGCTTTGTTCCTCACAGTTTTTATATTTTCTCTTTAAGTCTATGGACTTTGCCAAAATTTTCGAATTTGGGGTCAAAAATACGTGATATTCATACAAAATTTTAAATTTTTAGCAATTTTTACGTGTTTTTGATTTGCCTGCGTTTTAAAAATGTTTAAAATAAAGTGTATGGCTTCGCGTAAGTGTAAAAATATTGGCAGATTAAACGGTAGTTTAACATCACGAATGTCGTAAAATATTAAAGATATAGTTTATCTTTACCTTTCTTGTTGTTGTGCGTTGTCTTTTTTACAGCTTTCGTTCTTAAAATAAAGCAAGAGGTTCTCGCTTTCACAGACGTGTGAGCTTCATGTGTTATTTTCCTTCTTCTTCCGGCGAATCACGAAGGGTGCGTAGAGCGCTACAGGAATGCTTTTCTGTCCTTGCAAATTTCGTAAAGGCTGGAGCCTTATGATATATACCAATAATGCTCTTCTTGAGGGCATTGCTGCACCCCGCTAATGTGTAGGGCTGTGCGGAAATTTTTCCAAATTCTATAGCCTGTCTTCGCAAAACAGGAAATTAATAATGATGCCAAAACCCGCGTGAAGAAGTCGCCATTGATTATCCAATAATGAGATGTTGACATTATTATTTAGACGCGATTTGTGTGAAGCAAGTTATGACGGCTATAGACCAAATGCAAAAATGGCTGACATTTTAATATTGTTTTTTTTGCATTCAAATTAGCGTTGCTAACCTCGTTCTTGAGTACAAATAACAAAAAAGATACCTTGAACGAGACTGGTAGGGCTAATTTGAACGCAGACAAAAGGATATTAAGATGTCAGCCATCAACTCTATAGCTTGATTGCACGTGACGTTATGGCGGCCATTTTGGTTGTATGGAACAATAAGATTTTTCTTCGCTGGGACAAATTTTCTTTTGTTTTGACCACCAACATGGCGGCAATATAATCAATCTATGCATGCCAAAATTCGCATTACCTCATGATAAGCGACGGAATTCCACCATTGAAAATACATCAGGGAGGACCGTAATGCGCATGCTCTTTTTACACATGAACTGACCTCCATACGTTTGAACCTGAAGATGTTGAAATGTCGTTCGCTTGTATCGGTTTACTTTGTCATTTTTTTATGTTTGCGTCCGAGTCAAGTTACTTGTCGTATTTTGGGATTGGCCCAGTTTCGTCGCTGTTTACTTCATGATAAGTTATAAGCCAAGTTCAAGGACTTCGTGCTTAAAAAAATAATCATCAGTTAAGGACTTTGAGATTTATAAACAGTGTCGCCTAAGCCCAGAAAGACTGTCTGTTGTTGCTGTTGTTGTTTATTGCTACACATTTCGTAGTTTAGAAAAGAAATGTGGGGTTTTTTTTTTTTAATCGCTTATTTTTAAGCTCAAGTTTTTGTTTTGCAAAGAAAAAGAATGTGGTGCTTGACTCTTTGAGTGACCGCCTCTTAGGCACACTTTGTGATGCTTAGAACACCTCAATTTCGGGTACATCCGGGATTCTTTGCAAATGTGGTTTGCTCTAAATAAAAGCTGTTTTCTTCGTCATGAGGAATCAGAGTTAAATATGGATTCATCCACATCCTAAAACACCACGGTCGGTGACGAACACCACAGCTCCTATTCTGACACATTTCCTGTGGTCTCGTGAGTATGAAACTGTGTACGCAACTTATGGTAAACACATGAGGTGAGTTTTTTTTTTTTTTCCAATGACAACAAAATTCCTTGCTTTAATTTTATACAAGTTACTGCTAAAATACAAGCAGTACATAACATTACATGGTAAGTAAATACATTTCAACAATGTTTCCAAACAATTTTATTGGTTTATACCTTAAGGCTACACAAATCATATGACAATCCACCATCACTTCGGTTTAACAATGATCAACCTTATTTTAATAGAGTGACCTCTTATAACTACAAAACATATACTAAAGGGATCATGGTGAATGCAACTTGAATTGTTTGTTCCATTCAATACAAAATAACAACAACAACAACAATTTATTATTGAGGGGCTTATCATATTACAGCGGTTTCCAATTGAGTGTCGTAAAACCAAAACCAAAGTAATTACTCTTGCCAATCACAACAGACGCAAACAGCGCAATGAACCAATAAGAATTTAGAGCGAATACATGTAACCGGCGCCAAGCGCGGGAAAATGCTTTCCACCAAGTCGCAATTAGTTTTGATTTTGCTTCTCACTGGTTGAAAAAGTGGCGCGAGCCTAGTAACGCAAAACCAAAGCAAACGTGTAATTACTTTCGACAGTCAATTGAAAACTGCTCTATTATATTAACTGACATTTTGCACATTGCCATCACATCTCCTTTGTGTCACTAGTACCAATAGTTATATATTTTATTAGTATATACCACACAAGTTAATAGTACCTTTCAAGCGCGCTGATTGGCTAGCTCGGAGGTGATTAGCTAAGTACTATTCAACTCCGAGCAGCCGAAGAGAAACAAGTTACTTAAGAGGTTACTACGGTTACTTAAGAGGAACTTATTTCGATAAACTAGGCGGCTGTTAAAATAAAATTCATAAATGGCAACAAAGTTTGGTTTGACGGCATTAAATGGTAAGTTGTTTAATATTTTCAACCTCATATTCTAAGGCCAAACATGAAGATAAAACGTCTTGTTTACGAAAACTGCTGAGCACTAAAATAACAATGAAAACAATGAAACATCTAATATTTTTCAGGATGGTTTCAACAACAAGACGAATTTCACAGAAAAATTGAAGAAATGACACTTTAGGTACTAAACAAGTGTCTCCAAAAGTTTTATTTGTCTGCAAGAAAGCGAGACGGAACTTTCTACAATAAGCAATTGCTCGCGAGATTTTAAAATTTCATACCTTTTGTTGATATATTGTCAGAAATAAAATAATTTTTGGTCCACTAGTTATTCATCTTGTGTGATATGTACTAAAACAATTATTCACCTCAGTGTCGATGAAAGTGATGGATATTTACCTTGCCTCTTCGCGGCTCGGTAAATATCCATCATTATTCACCCCCAGTTCGGTGAATAATTGTTTGAAAATAGCTTTATGAACAAGCATGGAAAGTAAAAAGACTCAATAGCAGTGTTCATTGGCTTTTTGGCAATCCGTGTTTGCATACCAAAGTATACTTGAGGTTAAAACTCACGGACCCTTCAAAGTGTCTATTTTCCAACATCGCGAAAATCATCAAAATTAGATATAGAACAATTTTAATGCAAACTAAAACATGAAACTGATTATCCCTGTCTAAAAATGTAAAACAGTTCAATCATAGGCAGTACTCTTACCGCTACTGAAGGAACTATTCGCGATATTACAGTTTTTATGCAAGTGAAATTTCTGGTGTAATTGTCACCTCTTCGAGGCCATTTTTGGCGACAAAACACGTCGGATTCAAGACGAAAAAATGCGCATGCTGTAAAGCATTGGGAAACGTTTGAACCTTGGTCTAGGACAAGTTCTCAAGAAGCACTCTAAACGGTTTCCAATGATCATTTGGCAATGCTTTTTAAATTGTAATGCACAAGAATAACGATTCAACTGAACTACATACTTTGCGGGGACATTTTTCGTGTCCCTTGTTTCAGCTTAAAATAACAGCACTGTTAACTTTGTTCACACAAATACCTTGGAAATATTAACGCAATAAATTTTGTAACAGAAGGGAACAAGAGCAAAACAAACCAATCTTTTCACCTTTAAACGAAGCACGTTACTTGATAATTTTCTCTCGCTTCGCCGCCATCTTGATAATTTTACAGTCACAAGGCATCGTGATCAGAGTGCGCACACCGACTGACTGGTTAACACTCATTTCCATATCTCAAACTCAGCTTAGACATTTACTTAAAATTACATGAAGTGAAGCTTAGATTTGCCTAAAATAACACGCAGGTTAGCCTAATTTAGCTTGAGTGGCTTGCGGTTAGCCTTTATATTGGGAGTTGGGATATCTAGCCAAAAAATTGTCCTTTCCCGCACTGCGTTCGTTGGTGGTCTAGTGGTATTGTGGTAAGGTTCCCGCTTCTTGATCCTTCTTGAGTTCACTTCTTTTTCTAACTTAAAAAGTGTGATTTATACTTCGTGTATGAAAATCTAGGGGAAGAAAGGTCACTTTGAGAAAAATGAAACAAGTGTTTACCCTCCTGACTGTTGACTGCTGACATATTTGAACCTCTTGCTGGCCATCAGGACATGTGTTTATACAATTGAACTTAATGATACAGCTGTTTCGACAAAGGTTGTCCAAAAAAAAAATGCCGAAAGGTAGTCTAGGAAATACCCAATATATTTCAATAAAAGCTCAGAATCCATATCGCCCGGCATCTCAAGTCTTCGCTGTACGGTCAGGCATTATGAATTCTGAGCTTTTATTAAAGAAATAAAAAACGCGTCGAGTGCATTGTTGAGTTATATAAGCACTTGGGAATTTTTAAGAACACGAGAGAAGTGCAGAGAGGCACGATCACGGCAGGGCACGCGACAACGCAATCAAGTAAAGAGTCAAACTGTTTTAGTTTTTCGTCACGTCGTAAGCAAGTTCAAGAAGTTAACTCCAAGTCAAGTTTAAGTTTTAAGGTGTCGAGAGACAAGTTGAAGTTAATTAAAAGTCTGGAAACATCAGTACAAGAGACTGTTCTTTGCGAATCGCTAGAGTGACAGCGCATTCTGTCTCTGAATTCCTCAGATTTTTCACAGGCAAAAAATCTGACGTGTGCTCCGTGCATATGTACAATTATAATGCACGCACCATACGTATGCTTCGTGCATTGTGGAGTTATACAGAGCTAAGTTTGACCAATCACAGTGCTTGCTTGACCCTGGCTATTTTATAATGAAACTTATTGGGTATTTCCTAGATTACCTTTCGTCATTGTCGCGTTGTCTTTTACACTTTTTTGGACAACCTTCGTCGAATCAGCTGTTTGCCCCCATTCACCACCAATCCTCCATAATTTGAAGGTAGATCATCCATCAAGCACCTGTAGGGTCAAGCTTTCGACATCCATTAGGAGGGCACAATATTTTTCTGAGTTTATTTGACTTAAGAACCCTTGCGTACTGAGTTTGTAAAAAGACACAAATAAACTCAGCCACTACAAGGAACACTCAAGCGAAAACTAAATGTGATGGGTTCAACATCTAATGTAATCCACCCTACCGGAATAGATGGCAACTGGTACATTTATCTATAATTCCTATTCATGAAACCTTAAAACGCACAGAAAACATCTTAAAACTTCAAACCTACCACAGCAATCTTGTAAGTACAGGGACGAATAAGGTAGAAAATATGGTTTTATATGTGTCTATACTAATATCTGTGTTAGGTTCGAAATTTTAAGGTATTGTGGTAAAAATACAGGGAAGCCATCTTTCTCCTTAAAGTGCCCATACCCCCAAACATTTTTTTCGCTTAAATAAATCTTTGCACCTGTTCGAAACGCATTGAGCCTTTTTGCGCCTTTTTTCAACTAAATCTTGACTTTTTACAAGCTGTAAAAGTTACGAAATCTAGCCATCATCTGTCCCATGACCGAGCTGGTAAGGGGCATGGGTCTATTCCTTACAAGACGTCACAAACTACTTTGCATGCATTTTCACAAAGACTTAATACAATGCAAATCAGTTTGTGACGTCAAGTAAGGAATAGACCCATGCCCCTCACTAGCTTGGTCATGGGACAGATGATGGCTAGATTTCGTAACTTTTACAGCCTACAAAAAGTCAATATTTGGTTAAAAAAAGACGCAAAAAGGCTCAATGCATTTCGAACAGGTGCAAAGACTTATTTAAGCGAAAAACATTTTGGGGGTTATGTGCACTTTAAGGTGGACTGTTTCCACACGTAGTTAAATCACACAGTCAGCTCATTTGATGGGCAGCCTATGTGATGATAGTCATTCTGCGAGTCAACTAACCTAACAAACAATAAACTAATCTACGATTACCTACATTTCTTCCCCTCGGACTACCACTAAGTTCTACTTATTACCATTTTAAGTACACATTACACCGGCATCTTCACTGTGATCACAGTTCTCTATTCCCCATCCATTGTGCCCGCAATCTGGTAAGGATCTCTCATATCCTGTACACCGTACGTCATCCATCCATATCTGTCCTTTTCCTTGCCCGAAAGCCGCGGACGTGGTTGCTGCCACAGCTCCTTTAAACCCAAGCTGACGGCAAACTACGTTGGCGTCCTTTAAGTCCCAGTTGTCATCACATACTGTTCCCCAGATTCCATTGTATAACACTTCCACTCGGCCTTTGGATGCCACACCACCATTTACCAATCGCACTGTAGGATAAAAGAGGTTTGTTAGTTTTTTTCTTCACCTAAACAAGGTGTTTTCTTGGTTTATGTAACCCAGGTCATGCGACTATTGTTTTTAACCAAGTTATTTCCAATGGTATATCTTCATATTGACGCCCAAGTGACCTGCTCTATATAGTGTGATCGTTCTTCAAACTAAGAATGAAGAGTAATACCCCACTAAAAACCCAAATATCGTAAGAAAGCTGCAGCATTTCGTTGATTACTCTTTTCTTTTCGTATTTTTAGAATCCTGAGACAGACATGACAAGGGGATCTTTCTTTAAATTTAGTATGAAATGAAATGATTTAATAAATAACCAGTTATTATCAAAAAAAAAAAAAAAAAATCTTATCCCGTAGTTTTGGTATACTTTAAAGTTAACCAAATTATAGGACGAACTAAGTATACCAGATTCTCAGAACGAACTATACAGGTACAGTGATTCCTGGCATCACATTCAGTGCTGGACAAAAAAAGGAGTAAAGAGAGTTGTTGTCGCTGATTTGGGTGCCGCCGTCCGCCAATAGCAGACTGTTCTTAGCATTCAGAGCTAATTGAGAGTAGATGTTTCTTCGATTATTTTAATTGGTCATGATCTATTTCTGGCTTACTTAGCTACTGCGCTTTCTTTTTATCACAACTGGCCCGCAAGACCGTCCATTTTACTTCAGCTAGAAAGTACCATTATTTGCTATCAAATTAAAAATTATGCTCATGATGAGTGCTATTTGTATTTTTTTAAAAACCTAAGACGGACAAGACAGGTACTCCCCTACAGGTACCAATATGGCGTCACAATATCTTGGAAACAGCTCGGTCGGCTGTTTTTTTTTTCTGCTGATTGCTGAGTGCTCCTATCAGCAGTCGAACCTAATACCTTCCGATTACTAGTTTGGATGCTCTACCACTGAGCTACAGGAGACTCGTGGGAGCTAAGGCAATTAAACTTAAGGCTCATGGGACAAACATCCTGCATACTGCTAGGGTTGGAATGTCAATGTGTGGCATATATAAAAGGCAATGGAAATAATATGATCGATTATGTTAAGCCTGCTGAATAAATTAGAATGATGTATTAATCAATAAATGACACAGGCATACTCGGAAAAAAAAAACCCAAGTGCTCCTATGAGAAGTTAGCTTGTTATGCAAAGAGCTAGCCACGTATTTGTTGTCTATAACTTGATGATTATGAATGGTTTGAACACAGGGGCATATCATGAGGACATAAATTCTGATCATCTGGGTGCGTGTTGTCCTAAGAAGGACTGTTTCTGGTGACATTGACTGACGTTTCGAAAACCAGAGCGAAGGCAATCCTCAGAGTCAAGCATATTGTGGAACGTCAGTAGATGGCCTAAATTTCTTTGTTATTTAAACCTGAGTGGTCAGCAAAGTCGAGATGTTATTGGTCGTTTTTCAGTTATGCCGTAATGCTATTGACTGAAGACTGTAAAAAGTGTTTGGTGCGTGTCGATCCGTCTTTTCAAGTATGTTGTTTGTCTGTTTTCTTGATGTTATCTATAAGTCGTTCGTAAGGTGCAGGTGGTTGTTGGCGTCGGTTGAGTGGGTTTTGTTCGAGGTAAGTAAACCAGCTGCTTTCCAGAGTAGGTCGCTGATATTACTACAACTGTTGATAATGCGCTTGGTAAAGTCCCAGTCGATTGTTGTGGTTTGTCTGTAAATGGTTTTCAGCATTCTGATTCTTAATATCACTATTTCCAGTTGCTCGTTTGTGTTCTCACCCTGGTAATCTGGTTTACATACAAGCTTTGAACAAACTCACAATCTAATTATTTTACACCGTTAATTCCGGGATTTCCGTTGCTGGTCCTATAGAGCGTTTTCATTCACGTGACTACCGGCCATATTGATTTACTAAAACAAAAGAAAGTATTTGCATAAAAATAGAGTTCAATTCCCAGAGGTTTAGTTTGGGACACCAACATGGCCGCCATTTCTTTGTTTTGGGACACCAACATGGCCGCCGTGACGTCATGTGAAAACACTCTATTAGAACTATGGCGTCCTTTTCATTTCCGAATTCCAGGCCTTTACAAAATTTGTGAAGTTCTCCCAGCATTTCTTCATAAAAACATCTCATTAATACCTGGTTATGTTTTAATCAGAGTTCCACATTAAATTTTGTAATTCTCATAGAAATTACGAGATTTTGTGAAACCTTGACGCTGCGTCAGCACATTCCTGGGGTTGTTGCGTGTTAACCTTTGTTGATGCTTGGCAGCTATTTGTCATTCTCAAGAAAAAGTATTTCGTTCTTGCATCAGATTACATCGTTTAAAGTACACAGTATTATTGTTAGATAGTGTTAGACGTTTCTAACTGTATAAAGTCTAATATATAATATTTTTCTCGACACAGTCTCACAATACAATCAGTGAAATATTGTTTAAAAATAAGCGTTTACAGGTTTTGGTAATTACTTTGTTCATTGGTTGAATATCTTCAGATCAGTTTATAGAAACGCGTTTCTGCATGCGGTTACATTTGATTTTATCAACGCCAAAACTGCTAGATTTGGAAACATGCCACTTTCATGAACAGGAAACCACAGGACACTGAGCCAGTAATGTTCCAGACTGTTAGGACTTAAACTTTGCCAGTTTACCTAGTTTTCTCGATAATTAAGCCAGCCTTTATGCTAAGAACCACAACAATTCAATTATCTAAAGATATTTGTATTCCTTTCCGAGCACAGCAGCGAAAAGGCAAAAGGCTTCCAGAGTTTATAAGAAAGTATCAAATCAAGTATTGTTATTAAAATATTTTTTTAAATAAACTACATTTCTTATCACCTGCACTACATATTACACCAGCATCTTCACTGTGAGCACAGTTCTCTATTCCCCATCCATTGTGGCTACAATCTGTTAAGGAGCTCTCATCTCCTGCACACCGTACGTTATCCATCCATATCTGTCCTTTTCCTACCCCGAAAGCCGCGGAGGTGGTTGCTTCCGCAGCTCCGAAATAACCAAGCTGACGGCAAACTACGTTGGCGTCCTTTAAGTCCCAGTCGTCATCACATACTGTTCCCCAGATTCCATTGTAGAACACTTCCACTCGGCCTTTGGATGCCACATCACCATGATTACTCGTATCCACCAATCGAACTGTCGCATAAAGGAGGTTTATTAGCTTCTTGTTTTACCTAAACAAGGTGTTTCCTTCGTTTAGGTAACAGGTTATGTGACCATTGTTTTCATCTAATTTTTACCAACTGATCTCCTGTATCTATAGGGTGATTGTTCTTTAAATTAAGAATGAAAAGAAGCTGACCCACTAAAATCCCAGCTATAATAAAAAAAAACCCAGAATTTCGTTTTCGTTCTGAGACAGGCAGGACAATGTGATTTTTGTTTTAAATTAAGTAAATAAGGAAATAACCTAAAATAACCAGGCATTATCAAAAACCAAAAGAATTCATTTTTCTTACTCCGTTCTTTCCGTATACTTAAAAACCTTAGTCGGACAAGACAGGTGCAGTGATTTCTCTGAGCAATATTGGCGTCATATTCTCCTGGGAAAAATATCGATCGGTGTTTTTGTTCAGTGATTTGGGTGCCTAATTAACTTATTTATTTCTTCGATAATGTTAATTTTGAATGGGCCATTTCTCTTCTATATAGCTACTGCACTGTTTGTTTATCACATGTGGCCAGCATGATGGCTCATTTTATTTCAACAAGGTTGCGCCGTTGTAATCTAATTTTCGGGGAATATTCAACAATATTTACTTCGCCTTTGGCGATTAATTGCAATTGAGTCTACAATCAGTTACATACAATAACTAATACAAATAGCATGGAAATAGTAGTACTACTTCTACAAAATTGTTGTTCTCACCTGTATTACACATTACACCGGCATCTTCACTGTGATCACAGTTCTCTATTCCCCATCCTCTGTGCGCACATTTTGTTAAGGAGCTCTCGTCTCCTGTACACCGTACGTCATCCATCCATATCTGTCCTTTTCCTGCCCCGAAAGCTGCAGACGTTTTTGCTTCCACAGCTCCTACAAACCCAAGCTGACGGCAAACTACGTTAGCGTCGTTTAAGTCCCAGTAGTCATCACATACTGTTCCCCAGGTGCCATTGTAGAACACTTCCACTCGGCCTTCGGATGCCACATCACCACGATTACTCGTACCCACCAATCGAACTGTTGCAGAAAAGAACCTTATTACCTTTTTCCTTTACCTGATAAAATGTGTTTTCTTGTTTTATTTAACAAGTTATGCGGCCATTGTTTTCATCCAATTTTTAACACCTGATCTTCTGTATCTATAGGGTGATTTTTCTTCAAATTAAGAATGAAAAGAACCTGACCCACTAAAATCCCAGCTATCATAAAAAAAAACCAGAAGTTAGTTTGCCACACTTTTTTGCTTTGATATGTTTAAAACCCTGAGAGAGACAAGGCAGGGTGATTTTTTTCTCAAAATTATCTACATAAAGAAATGACCTAATAAAAAACTAGGCATTATCAAAAACAAAAATAATTATTTTTTCTTACACTTTTTTTTTTTGGTATATTAAAAAACCTAGGACGGACACGACAGTCTGTACAAACAATAGTGGTGTCACATTCTCCTGGGAAAAATATAGTTTTAGTTTCGCTTCCTTCACCGTTTATTACTGGGTTTAGTGGACAGGTATTCCAGTCATCTGTCAGAGGAAGACACGGTTACAATTTAAAATTAGTTGATAGAAAATGAAGAAAACGTGACATTGCCTTTTGAGATGATCTCGATTATATTTATGCAAAGTTGTAATGCTACGCCGAAGTGTGTAAACATTCGCGGCGGCTTTCAAAGTCTGCTCAAAGGCAAGCGAACGGCCACGTTGAAGTTTCCCCGGTTCCTTGCCGAATTCTACTGTAAACGTTGTACGTTTTTAAATAAAGAAATGCTTTTTCCGAAGTTTTCATTCGAAACATTCAAGTACAATCAAGTATAATCTTGCGCAACGAAGATATTTCAGAAGCGGTCGTGTTACATTCCGCGAAAAAGCCGCAATCTTGGGTCAATCCTGTCCACGTGCTCCGGTGTAAGAGTCGATCGATTGGAAGGCTGCTCTGAATTGAATTTATAAAGCCAAACATGCCACCACTGCTTAAATAGAGCCTCCAAAATGCAAAAGAATATCCAATATCTCATTCTGTGGCAAAATTGTAGGTACAAGTGTAAAAACACTTGCGCTTTGGAATCCAGTGATATTACTGTCGCACATGTCGAGTCCCATTGTGGAGGGGGACAGGGGGGCGGGAGCCCGGGAGAATAGGGGGCGGGAGGGGTACGGGAGACGGGAGAGGAAAGGGCGGGAGGCGGGAGTTCTAAGAGGATGGGAAGCGGGAGAGCAATATAAAACAGTGAATTTCTTTACTTATTAATGCGTTAGAATAATATCAAAAAAAGAACTGAACAATGTTGTGCAATGTTATTTGTCTTCCATTTAGCGTCCTCCAAGGCTTTACACAATATTTTATATCCGAGGGCACACGAAAATTCGTGCTCAGGCGATAAACAGGGTTACTTCCGGTGAAATTGTAAACCCTTTCATTGTGTTACGTCATAGCTTATGAAATGTTAAACGTGGCATGTGTACACATGTGTGAGTGCCGCGCAAGTTTTTAAAAGTCTCAAAAGAGGTGAGCAAGGCGAGCAAGTACGCGTCTTGTAAATTTAGTATCAGAGATTCAATGTCGTGTCCATTTTTCTAGTATATGCTGGTGTATGAAATGGCTGGTTGCCAAACGTCCCAAGCTTATTGTTTTGCTTTTCTGAACTTCAGCTGAGGGTGATTGCCAAACAGAGAAATGAATTCTTGAGGGCAACATACTGTCCTTTTATGGCTGATCATACCACGCAAGTGTTATTGCCGTCCTTTTCTTCTCTTTCGGTTCACCTCGCCACGTTGCGGATACAATCTATGGATTTTTGAAACAAATGCGGTACTCGTAAAAAGAACATTCATTTGGCTGTTTTATTTATCGAGCTCCCGTACAAATATTGGTGATAAATCACCCGCCACCTCAAGTCTTCGTGCAAAACCTTCGTGATTTTGCGAGTTCATCGATGAGCTTGGTAACCTCTCGGTCGAATCATGACCGTCAAATCAGGAGAAAATCTCATTTTCTCTTGGTCGAATCATGTTAAAAAATAAATAAAATCCGGGTTTACACACAGCAATGGAATCAGCTGTAACTTTATACCTGGTATGTAAGTTGCAAAAGAAAAAAAACTAGTTATTTCTCTAGGTTCCGTAGGTTCCGCGGGTTCCGCAGGTTCCGCGGTTCCGCAGTCTGCAGTTCCGCAGATTAGTGCTACCCGTTCGCTTAAACATGCATTCTCACTCAAAACACCAATGATGTAGGAAAATCACAAGAAGCCATGTGCTGTGTCATTATGGCTTGCGCTGGTCAGGAGTTAGTGATTTATTTAAAAGCTGATTACTTTGTTCTCTTCAAGCTTGTCACATATTCGTTGTCAATGGTTGTTAGTAGTTCTTAGTATTTTTCAGTGCGGTAGTGAGAAATCTGGGGCATGGACGACCTCTCCCAATGACCGTCAGTCGGACCGTACTAAAGATTTTGCTGCATGGTGTATGGGAATTTACGCCAGAATGCTGTTTCAATGAGCACGTGGAGAGTGCGGAGTGGTTCGTTTCACGACACCGTTTTTCGTTTTGGACAAGGCAAAATCGACTTCTATTACAATAGGCAGCCAAACAGCATGGGAAGCAATCAGGAACGACTTTATAGAAAAGAAGAGTAGGATTAGGAGTAGGAGGAGATCAGTGCAGCCTCATCGGCACATTGAAGACTTCTTTTTGATGAACAGTTTGTCCGGCCTAATTTCGGGCGCTTTTTGCATTTAATGCAGTAATTCTTTCCTCAGAGCAGTAGCAACGAGCTTAGAATTCACCACCAGTAACCCAGAGATTTAAACCTTGGATTGAAAATAGGTCCTAAAGTTTCATTTTACCTTTTCCCGAACTAAAAGCAATTTTTTCACGCAGTGTTAGGGAGTAAGGATATCGAGAAAGATATCAAGATTATAATTAGTGTATCAAGTAAACGCGATGGATCCGCAATAAGGCCCCGAGAATTAGAGAGATGTACCGAACTCTAAACTGGGGCGTTTGGCTGCCAGCTCGCCATGTCCTACTTCCCTGTTTGCCGATTACATGATCCCAACAACTGAATAATTTTAAAAAAGCAACAACTATTACACTGCACGATGGACAAGACTGTTGTCACTGAGTGAATAGTTAAACCGTCAAACAAGACGAACATGTTAGTCAAAAACTAAATACAAACAGCGGCGATAAACATAATAAACTTGCGAATTTTAGCTTGACGTAGCATATGAAACGTCAAGTTACATAAAATGCGCAAGTTTATTATGTTTATCATCGCTGCTTGTATTTTATTTCTGATCAAGCTACGATGGCTCAAGAACAAAAGTCTTTATGTTAGTCAAAACTTCATTAACTCAGAGTACAAAACCTATCAATAACGTTATTCAAAATATATATAGTAAAAAATGAATAATGAAAGGCGTACGAATGGTACGTCCTGGTACAGCTTTGTGACTAATACGGATTTTGAAGCCTACTAATTTACTCGGGGACGGGAGAAACGCGAAAAAGGGCGGGAGGCGGGAGGCAAAGGTACGGGAGGCGGGAGGTTCTGACCCCCCTGTCCCCCCCCACCCCATTGCGAAATCTGTCGAGTGTTCATGTGAAGAAATTGTGAAGCAAACGCCCAACCAAAGTCCTATCTTTGCCATATTTGTAGAGTATTCAGGTGAAAAGACCAAGGTAGATGTTATCATCTACGATTCCACTGTCGGTTCGCATCGAATCTCAAATGAAGTTGTTCGTCGAAACAAGTTTTCAGCGCTTGCTGCTCTTCTTTTGACATCATAGCGAGAATTGAGTTTTAAAAAACTGTTTCTTTCCATTTTCAACCTTTTAAATGTACGTTAACACTCCAATGATGCGAAACTTTGGCTGTGAAAATCGAGAAAACTGGCCGACGCGGCGTGTTTTAAAATATTCTTGTTCGAGTGGAAATGGATTCTGATTGGTTTACGAGGATTTATCGATCGATTTTGGCCGAAAAATTTTGCTCTAAGATCGAGATCTTGCGTGCAAAATAGGGTTGCGGTCTCTCCTTGAGCCCGCAATGACAGGAGAGATTTTTACCTGATTTTGAAGTACGTGTCATGACTAAAACCCAGAACCAATCCAAATGTTTCAACTCGGTGTCGGCCACAGTGAAATGCATCCCCCACTGAACTGTTTTGTATACCGGCATCATTAATAGGCTTTGTTTATAGCCTAGAAACCGGCTGCGGTTTTACGAATGTGAGAGGGCATAATTTTTTAGCGTATTTTTTTTCTTGGTTAGAAAGTCCATCCATGTAGCCCGTTGTTGTTTTGCTTCTTCCTTTCAGTTCCTTTGCATGGCCACGGAACTTGATTCCAAGCAGCAAAAAGCTCTTTTTCCAGTTCAACATGAGCAAGAAAACGGTGAAAGCTGACAGAGCTCAATATGGAGGTTGCGAAAATTACGTAACAACTTTACAGCATCATAACTTTCCACAACTGTTCAGACTTTCTCCAACAACAAAGAACTGAACTTTAGCACTTTATCATACCGGCAGAAGTGACGCGGAAAGCAGCTGAGAAAAAATTCCCTCAAGTTAAAAAAGTACTTAAGTGTCTGAGTACATATTCGTAAAGTGTAAGCCTTTTTCATTCATTCAACTGTGAATTTGAAATTCATTCATTCACCGTTTTGGCGCCTTTTTGACTTTACTGTGAGAGTCATGTGATCAATATGCCGCTTATTCCAACTTTCCCCGTCTTCTTTCAATTATTACCTTTTCGTTGTGAGACTCTAATTCCTTAAATGTGGGCACTGAGGATATATTCCACGGCAGAATTTTAAAATTCGGACGCCATTTTGAACTGGTAGAAAAAAAAATTCAATTTCTCCATGCGCGATACTGGCCATTTACACGCGAGCACGCACGCGCGTATGGTGCAATTTTTTCTAAAAACAGATTTTTTGGTACAATACATGAGGACAAGCCCACAAGTCAAAATGGCATCTCGTTACGGTCTCCATCCCTGATTATGGCTCCTGGTAGTAACTGACTTGTCTTCGCATTCAAAGGTAAAGAACAGTTGAGAGTGGACGTTTCCTTTATTTTAATTTGTTACCATCAATTTGTCTTTCACATTTACTGTGCTTTCCAAATGTCATAATTGTTCCGCAAGACCAAGTGAATTGAAACACACTATTGTGAAATAATAAATTATGATAACAGTGCTTGCGATTGCGTCTGGCATCAATTAGATACTACCTCATACAAATAACATCATTTAGTCACACTACTTCTAAAAAGTCGTTCTCATCACCTGTAGTGCAAATTACACCGGCATCTTCATAGTGATTGCAGTTCTCGTTTCCCCATCCATTGTGGTGACATTCTGTTAAGGAACTCTCATCTCCTGTACACTGTACGTTATCCATCCATATCTGTCCTTTTCCTTGCCCGAAAGCTGCAGACATGTTTGCTGCCGCAGCTCCTACAAACCCAAGCTGACGGCAAACTACGTTGGCGTCTTTTAAGTCCCAGTCGTCATCACATACGGTTCCCCAGATTCCATTGTAGAACACTTCCACTCGGCCTTTGGATGCCGAATGACCATCATCACTCGTACCTACCAATCGCACTGTCAGATAAAAGAGGTTTGTTAGCTTCTTCCTTTACCTAAACAAGGCGGTCTTTCTTTAAATTTAGTATCAAATGAAATGACCTAATAAATAACAAGTTATTATAAAGCGCGAAAAAAAAAGGTAGGTATACCGTTTAAATTTACCAAATTATAGGACGAACTAAGTATACCAGATTCCTAGAACGAACTAGACAGATACAGTGATTTGTCCGAGCAATAGCGTTACATTCAGTGCCAGAAAAAAAAGAAAAGAAAAGAAAAGAAAGAAAGAGAGTTGTTTTCGCTGATTTGGGTGCCGCCGCCCGCCAATAGCAGACCGTCCCTAGCTTTCAGAGCTAAAGAGCAGAACAATTGAGAGTAGAGGTTTCCTCGATCATTTTAATTGGTCATTATCTATTTCTGGCTTACATAGCTACTGCGCAAAATATGTGACATAATCAAGTTTCTCCACGTTCTTTATGTTCACTTTAATGTTTGCAATGTCCGACGCATGTCGAATAACATTTTCATTGGTGTTCTTTAACTTGTTCAATAGCTCATCGTAGTTGTCTCATAGAAACTTTACTACGAGTCTATTTCCTTCAGTATGTTGGCTAGTTCTTTCAATTTTGCGTTTACAGGAGCAAGCTCCTGCTTTAAAAAGCTTTTTACCTGCTCAAAAGTAATATTTGCAGCCATAGTCGGCAATTTTAGCGTCGATAGTGGGACGGTTGAAAAACGTGACCGTCCGCCATGACAATATGCTAATTAATTGATCGTAAAATAATTTGATTGGGTGTAATTGTTGTATAGAGAGTCTTGTCTCTACAATATTGTAAAGATCAACCATGTAAACCAAAAAAAAAAAAAAAGCATAATAAAGATTATTGCTACGTTTTCTATTTATCACAACTAGCCCACAAGACAGTTCATTTTATTTCAGCTAGAAAGTAGCATTCTATGTTAATAAATTAAAAATTATGCCAATGATGTGTGATACTTGTATTTTTAAAAACCTAAGACCGACAAGACAGATACCCCCTCCCCCTCCAACAGGTCCCAATATGGGGTCACAATCTCTTTGAAACAGCTCGGTCAAAATTATTTTGCTGAAAAGAACACTTGAAAGTGGACATTTCCTTTATTCCTTTATTTTAATTTGTTATAATCTATTTGTTTTTCATATCAACGTTAAAGGTCTTGTAAAAATTGAGAAAGTGCCATTTTCAATTTTGTGCAAAGAAAAATACTGCCAACGATTTCTGCTATCTGAATATACTTTGTACGTTAATGGAATGATTAGGGAATTTTGTAAGATAGTTTAGAATGAAAGGAGACAGGTTACTGGATACTTTGGCCACATCGAGAGTTTGGATATCCAGGAATTCTTGACGCGTTGTTTAAAACAGGTCCCCACCCTTAAAAGTAGAAAAAAAAATTCACATGATAATAATAATAATAATAATAATAATAATAATAATAATAATAATAACAATAACAATAACAATAACAATAACAATAACAATGACAATGACAATGACAATGACAATGACAATGACAATGACAATGACAATGACAATGACAATGACAATGACAATGACAATGACAATGATAATGATAACCCACGGTAGAATATTTGAATCTATTTGTTTTATACAATAACCAAGATATCTGAACACATTTCGTGAGCGAACATCACGTTGATTGAGCTGAGTCTAAAAATCTTCAGCAAACTTTTAGACACGTACACACAAGCAATTATGATCCTCTAAATTAAACTGAGTATAATCCGAAAGAATTTCACTAACAATATATTCAAAACTAACTTTTATTCCAAAACAAATTTCTATCCTCAAAATATAACAGCATGTCAATCGCTTCACTGCAATTTGTGATCAATTACTCGCCATCACCAGATTTCTATTGGCGATATCTTCGGACAATTATTTCCTTCTTTTTCACATCACAACAAAGTTCTAACTTTTTTAACCTTATTAAGGTCACTTGAAATGGCCTTTGCCCAGTTTTGCGTTCCTGCGAAAATTTGTCTATGTTTCTCCGCTACTCGCTAAAAAGTTTGCACACTTTGTTGGCCAGTCACCCTGGCTGGACTCTAGACTCTGAACACGTGCACTGGTCACACCACTCGACCACGTCATTCGTGCACCTATTCTCTAACAAAAAACTACGCTATACCAATCAAACCGCGAGTTTTACACTGTTCATTGTATAAAGCAGGATATCACACAATTCTCGACCAATGAGGTCGATAGAACCCTAGTTTACCGTTATTCACCAGTTTACCAAGTTTTCTCGATAAGCCAGCCTTTGTGCTAAGAAGCACAACAATTCAAATTCCATCAATTATCTAAAGATATCTGTATTCCTTTCCAAGCACAGCAGCGAAAACTGACAAACAGTGCCTTTTATTTTTCATTTTCTAAAAGGCTTCCTGAGTTTAAAGAAAAAATCAAATCAATTGTTGTTATTGAAATAATTTTTAAATAAACTACATTTCTTATCACCTGCACTACATATTACACCAGCATCTTCACTGTGAGCACAGTTCTCTATTCCCCATCCATTGTGGCTACAATCTGTTAAGGAGCTCTCATCTCCTGCACACCGTACGTCATCCATCCATATCTGTCCTTTTCCTGCCCCGAAAGCCGCGGACGTGTTTGCTGCCGCAGCTCCGAAATAACCAAGCTGACGGCAAACTACGTTGGCGTCCTTTAAGTCCCAGAAGTCATCACATACTGTTCCCCAGATTCCATTGTAGAACACTTCCACTCGGCCTTTGGATGCCACATCACCATGATTACTCGTATCCACCAATCGAACTGTCGCATAAAGGAGGTTTATTAGCTTATTGTTTTACCTAAACAAGGTGTTTCCTTCGTTTAGGTAACAGGTTATGTGACCATTGTTTTCATCTAATTTTTACCAACTGATCTCCTGTATCTATAGGGTGATTGTTCTTTAAATTAAGAATGAAAAGAAGCTGACCCACTAAAATCCCAGCTATAATAAAAAAAAACCCAGAATTTCGTTTTCGTTCTGAGACAGGCAGGACAATGTGATTTTTGTTTCAATTAAGTAAATCAGGAAATAACCTAAAATAACAGGCATTATGAAAAACAATAGAAGAATTCATTTTTCTTACCCCGTTCTTTTCGTATACTTAAAAATCTAAGACGGACAAGAAAGGTGCAGAGATTTCTCTGAGCAATATTGGCGTCATATTCTCCTGGGAAAAATATCGATCGGCGTTTTTGCTCAGTGACTTGGGTGCCTAATTTACTTACTAACGGTGGACTGATTTTCGCATTTAAAGCTAAACAGAAAAACAATTAAGAGTGAACGTTTGTAATATAATTTCTTCGATAATCTTAATTTTCTATGGTCCATTTTTCTTCTATATAGCTACTGCGCTGTTAGTTTATCACAAACGGCCGGCATGATAACTCATTTTATTTCAACTAGGATGCGAGGTTGTAATTTAATTTTCGGAGAATATTCAACAATATTTACTTCGCCTTTGGCGAATAATTGCAATTGCGTCTGCCATCAGTTACATACAATATCTAATATAAATAGCATGCAAATAGTAGTACTACTTCTACAAAATTGTTGTTCTCACCTGTATTACACATTACACCGGCATCTTCACCGTGACTACAGTTCTCTATTCCCCATCCTCTGTGCCCACATTGTGTTAAGGAGCTCTCATCTCCTGTACACCGTACGTCATCCATCCAGATCCGTCCTTTTCCTGCCCCTAAAGCTGCAGACGTGTTTGCTGCCACAGCTCCTGCAAACCCGAGCTGACGGCAAACTACGTTGGCGTCTTTCAAGTCCCAGTTGTCATCACATACTGTTCCCCAGGTGCTATTGTAAAACACTTCCACTCGGCCTTCGGATGCCACATCACCAGGATTACTCGTACCCACCAATCGAACTGTCGTATAAAAGAGCCTTATTAGCTTCTTCCTTTACCTAATAAAATGTGTTTTGTTTTATTTAACAGGTTATGCGACCATTGTTTTCATCCAATTTTTAGCACCTGATCTCCTGTATCTATAGGGTGATTTTTCTTCAAATTAAGAATGAAAAGAAGCTGACCCACTAAAATCCCAGTTATCGTAAGAAAAAAAAAACAGAAGTGAGTTTGACAAACTTTCTTGCTTTGATATGTTTAAAATCCCGAGAGAGACAAGACAGGGTGATTTTTTTCAAAATTAAGTATATAATGAAATAACCTAATAAAGAACAAAACATTGTCAAAAACAAAAATAATTATTTTTTCTTACACTGTTGTTTTAGTATGTTTAAAACCTAGAACGGACAAGACAGTCTGTACAAACAATAGTGGTGTCACATTCTCCTGGGAAAAATATCGATCGGCGTTTTTGCTTATTGGGGTGCCTAATTTACTCACTAACGGCGGACTCTTCTTCGCATTTAACGCTAAATAGAAGAATAATCGAGAGTGGACGTTTCTAATATAATTTCGTCATTAATAATGTTAATTTGTATATGGTCTATTTCTCTTCTATATATAGCTACCGCGCATTTTTCTTATCACAAATGGCCCGTGCGTTGTTGTAATTTTTTTACATTCAAAATTATGTTAATGATGTTTGCTATTTGTATTTTTAACTTAACGACCTAAGACGAACAAGATAGGCAGCCCCTACAGGTACCGATATGGCGTCACAATCTCCTGGAAACAGCTCGACCAGCTTTTGTTTTTTGATTTTGATGCCAACTTGGCCTGCTTGTAGTAACTGACTTGTCTTCGTATTCAAAGCTAAAGAGAAGAACAGTTGAGAGTGGACGTTTCCTTTATTTTAATATTTTCTCATCCATTTGTCTTTCACATTTACTGTGCTTACTGTTCCCCAGAACAAGTGTATTGAAACACGTTATTTTGAAATAATAAATTATGATAATAGTGTTTTCGATTGCGTCTGGCATCGATTAGATACTACCTGATACAAATGAAATAACACCATTTATTCACACTACTTCAAAAAAAAAAAAGAAGGCGTCCTCATCACCTGTAGTGCAAATTACACCAGCATCTTCATAGTGATCGCAGTTCTCGTTTCCCCATCCATTGTGGTGACATTCTGTTAAGGAACTCTCATCTCCTGTACACCGTACGTTATCCATCCATATCTGTCCTTTTCCTGCCCCGAAAGCCGCGGACGCGTTTGCAGCCGCAGCTCCTACAAACCCAAGCTGACGGCAAACTACGTCGGCGTCCTTTAAGTCCCAGAAGTCATCACATACTGTTCCCCAGATTCCATGGTAGAACACTTCCACTCGGCCTTTGGATGCCACGTGACCATCATCATTCGCACCCACCAATCGCACTGGCAGATAAAAGAGGTTTGTTAGCTTCTTCCTTTAGCTAAACAAGGTGTTTTCTTGGTTTATCACGGTAACCCAGGCCATGCGACTATTGTTTTTATCCAGGTTATTTCCAATTGTATATCTTCATATTGACGCCCAAGTGACCTGCTGTATAGGGTGATCGTTCTTCAAATTAAGAATGAAAAGACATACCCCACTAAAATCCCAATTATTGAAAGAAAGCTGCAGCATTTCGTTGACTACTATTTTCTTTTCGTACTGTTAGAATCCTGAGACAAACATGACAAGGTGATCTTTCGTTAAATTTAGTATGAAATGAAATGACCTAAAAAAATATCCAGTTATAATAAAACACGAGAAAAAAATTCTTATCCCGTACTTTAGGTATACTTTTAAGTTAACCAAATTACAGGACGAACTAATTATACCAGACAGAGACAGTGATTTCTCGGAGCAATGGCGTCTCATTCAGTGCCAGAAAAAAAAAGAAAGAGAGTTGTTTTTGCTGATTTGGGTGCCGCCGTCCGCCAATAGCAGGCTGTTCTTAGCATTCAGAGCTAAAGAGAAGAACAATTGAGAGGAGAAGTTTCTTCGATTATTTTAATTGGTCATGATCTATTTCTGGCTAACATAGCTACTGCGCTTTCTATTTATCACAACTGGCCCACAAGACAGGTCATTTTATTTCAGCTAGAAAGTACCATTCTATGTTATTAAATTAAAAAGTATGCCAATGATGTGTGACATTTGTATTTTTAAAAAAACTAAGACAGACAAGACAGATACCCCTTTCCCCCCCCTCCCCCCCCAAAAAAAAAACAGGTCCTAATATGGCGCCACAATCTTTTGGAATCAGCTCGGTCGAAATTTTTTTTTTTTGGCTGATTTGTCTTCGCATTCAAAGCTAAAGAAAAGAACAGTTGAGAGTGGACATTTCCTTTATTTTAATTTGTTATAATCTATTAGTTTTTTTCATATTTACGTTGAAAGTCTAGTAAAATTGAGAATGTGCCATTTTCAATTTTGTGCACAGAAACATAGTGCCAAAAATTTCTGCTATCTTAATATAGTTTGGAGGTTAATTGAATAATAAGTTGATGGCGTTTGAAATTCCACACAAAAATATGATTAAGGAATTTTGTAACGTAATTAGAATGAAAGAAGACAGGTTACTGGATAGTTCAGCCGCATTGAGAGTTTGGATATCCAGGACTTCTTGACGCGCTGTTTAAAACAGGTGCCCACCCTTTTAAGTAGAAAACACATTAACTAAATAATAATAATAATATTAATAATAATAATAATAATAATAATAATAATAATAATAAATAATAAAATCTTTATTAAAATATTCCACACAAATTGCTATTTACAAGTTAAAAGTATATAAAAAAGAGCTATTAAAAACCTATCTAATAATAATAATAATAATAATAATAATAATAATAATAATAATAATGACAATGACAATGACAATGACAATCACAATGACAATGACAATGACAATGCCAATGATAATTGTAACCCACGTAAAAATATTGGAATCTATTTGTTCTATACAATAACCAAGATACTTGAATACATTTCGTGAACGAGCATCAAGTTGACGGAGCTGAGTCTAAAAATTTTCAGCAAACTTTTAGACTAGTACACACAAGCAATTATGATCCTCTAAATTAAACTGAGTATAATCCTAAAGAATTTCACTAACAATATATTCAAAACTAACTTTTATTCCAAAAGAAATTTCTGTCCTCAAAATATTACAGCATGTCAATCGCTTCACTGCGATTTGTGATCGATTACTCGCCGTTACCGGATTTCTATTGGCGAAATATTTGGACAGATATTTCCTTCTTTTTCACATCACAAGAAAGTTCTAGCTTTTTTAACCTTATTTAGGTCACTTGAAATGGCCTTTGCTCAGTTTTGCGTTCCTACGAAAATTTGTCTATGTTTCTCCGCTACACGCAAAAATTTTGCACGCTTTGTTGGCCAGTCACCCAGGCTGGACTCCACTCGATGACGTCATTCTTGCGTCTATACTCTAATCGAAAACTCCGCTACACCAATCACACCGCGAGTTTTACACTGTTCATTGTATAAAGCAGGATATCACACAATCCTCGACCAATGAGATTAATAGAACCTTAATTAGTAGCCTACTTTAACGTTATTCACCAGTTTACCGAGTTTTCTCCATAAGCCAGCCTTTGTGCTAAGAAACACAACAATTCAAATTTCATCAATTATCTTAAGATATTTGTATTCCTTTCCAAGCACAGCAGCGAAAACTGACAAACTTACAGTGCCTTTTATTTCTCATTTTCCAACAGGCCTCCTGACTTTATATGTATATAATGAACTGTTTTTGTTTAAGTAATTTAAAAAAAAATTCATTTCTTATCACCTGCACTACATATTACACCAGCATCTTCACTGTGAGCACAGTTCTCTATTCCCCATCCATTGTGGCTACAATCTGTTAAGGAACTCTCATCTCCTGCACACCGTACGTTATCCATCCATATCTGTCCTTTTCCTGCCCCGAAAGCCGCCGACGTGTTCGCTGCCGCAGCTCCGAAAAAACCAAGCTGACGGCAAACGACGTTGGCGTCCTTTAAGTCCCAGTCGTCATCACATACTGTTCCCCAGGTGCCATTGTAGAGCACTTCCACTCGGCCTTTGGATGCCACATCACCATAATTACTCGCATCCACCAATCGAACTGTCGCATAAAGGAGGCTTATTAGTTTCTTGTTTTACCTTCGTTTAGGTAACAGGTTATGTGACCATTGTTTTCATCTAATTTTTAGCAACTGATCTGCTGTATCTATAGGGTGATTGTTCTTTAAATTAAGAATGAAAAGAAGCTGACACATTAAAATCCTAGCTATCGTAAAAAAACCAGAATTTCGTGTTCGTTCTGAGATAGGCAAGACAAGGTGATTTTTGTTATAAATTAGGTAAATAAAAAAATAACCTAAAGTAACCAGGCATTATCAAAAACAAAAAGAATTCATTTTTCTTACCCCGTTCTTTTCGTGTACTTAAAAGCCTAACACGGACAGGACAGGTACAGTGATTTCTTTGAAATATAGTGGCGTCATATTCTCCTGGGAAAAATATCGATCGGCGTTTTTGCTCAGTGACTTGGGTGCCTAATTTACTCACTAACGGTGGACTGATTTTCGCATTTAAAGCTAAAAAGAAAAACAATTAAGAGTGAACGTTTGTAATATAATTTCTTCGATAATGTTAATTTTATATAACTAATGCGCTGTTTGGTTATCACAAGTGACCGGCATGATACCTCGTTTTATTTCTACTTGTTTTCGGGGAATATTCAACAATATTTACTTCGCCTTTGGCGATTAATTGCAATTGCGTCTACCATCCGTTACATACAATATCTAATACAAATAGGATGCAAATAGTAGTACTACTTCTACAAAATTGTTGTTCTCACCTGTATTACACATTACACCGGCATCTTCACCGTGACTACAGTTTTCTATTCCCCATCCTCTGTGCCCACATTGTGTTAAGGAACTCTCATCTCCTGTACACTGTACGTAATCCATCCATATCTGTCCTCTTCTTGCCCCGAAAGCTGCAGACGTGTTTGCTGCTACAGCTCCTGCAAACCCGAGCTGACGGCAAACTACGTTGGCGTCTTTCAAGTCCCAGTTGTCATCACATACTGTTCCCCAGGTGCTATTGTAAAACACTTCCACTCGGCCTTCTGATGGCACATCACCAGGATTACTCGTACCCACCAATCGAACTGTCGCATAAAAGAGCCTAATTAGCTTCTTCCTTTACCTAATAAAATGTGCTTTCTTGTTTTATTTAACAGATTATGCGAGCATTTTTTTTTTCATCCAATTTTTAGCCCCAGATCTCCTGTATCTATAGGGTGATTTTCCTTTAAATTAAAAATGAAAAGAAGCTGGCCAACTAAAATCTCAGCTAACATAAGAGAGGGAGAGAGAGAGAGAGAGAGAGAGAGAGAGAGAGAGAGAGAGAGAGAGAGAGAGAGAGAGAGAGAGAGAGAGAGAGAGAGAGAGAGAGAGAGAGAGAGAGAGAGAGAGAGAGAGAGAGAGAGAGAGAGAGAGAGAGAGAGAGAGAGAGAGAGAGAGAGAGAGAGAGAGAGAGAGAGAGAGAGAGAGAGAGAGAGAGAGAGAGAGAGAGAGAGAGAGAGAGAGAGAGACAAAAAAAAAGGATTTCGTTTGCCACACTTTTTTGCTTTGATATGTTTAAATCCTGAGAGAGACAAGACAGGGTGACTTTTCTCAAAATTAAGTATATACAGAAATAACTTAATAAAAAACTAAACATCGTCAAGAACAAAAATAAATCTTTTTTCTTACACCGTTGTTTTAGTATATTTAAAACCTAGGACGGACAAGACAGTCTGTACAAACAATATTGGCGAAACATATCTCCTGGGAAAAAATATCGATCGGCGTTTTTGCTGATTGGGGTGCCTAATTTACTCACTAACGGCGGACTCTTCCTTGCATTTAGCGCTAAATAGGAGAATAATCGATAGTGGACGTTTCTAATATAATTTCTTCTATAATGTTAATTTGTTTATGGTCTATTTCTCTTCAATATATAGCTACCGCGCATTTTGCTTATCACAAATGGTCGGTGCGTTGTTGTAACTTTTTTACATTAAAAATTATGTTAATGATGTTTGCTATTTGTATTTTAAAAAACCTAAGACGAACAAGATAGGCAGCCCCTACAGGTACCAACGTGGCGTCACAATCTTCTGGAAACAGCTCGACTGTCTTTTGTGTTTTGATTTTGATGCCAACTTGGCCTGCTTGTAGTAACTGACTTGTCTTCGCATTCAAAGCTAAAGAGAAGAACAGTTGAGAGTGGACGTTTCCTTTATTTTAATTTGTTATCATCTATTTGCCTTTCACATTTACTGTGCTTTTTAAATGTCATAATTGTTCCGCAAGTGCATGTCAATTGGAACACGTTATTTTGAAATAATAAATTATGATAATAGTGTTTGCGATTGGGTCTGTCATTAATTAGATACTACCTGATACAAATAACATTCTTTAGTCGCACTACTTCTAAAAAGTCGTTCTCATCACCTGTAGTACACATTACACCTGCATCTTCATAGTGATTGCAGTTCTCGTTTCCCCATCCATTGTGGTGACATTCTGTTAAGGAACTCTCATCTCCTGTACACTGTACGTTATCCATCCATATCTGTCCTTTCCCTGTCCCGAAAGCTGCGGACGTGTTTGCAGCCGCAGCTCCTACAAACCCAAGCTGACGGCAAACTACGTTGGCGTCCTTTAAGTCCCAGTCGTCATCACACACTGTTCCCCAGATTCCATTGTAGAACACTTCCACTCGGCCTTCGGATGCCACGTGACCATCATCATTCGCACCCACCAATCGCACTGTCACATAAAAGAGGTTTGTTAGCTTCTTCCTTTACCTAAACAAGGTGTTTTCTTGGTTTATGTAACCCAGGCTATGCGACTATTGTTTTTATCCAAGCTATGTTCATATTGACGCTCAAGTGACGTGCTGTATAGTGTCATCGTTCTTCAAATTAAGAATGAAAAGAAATACCCCTCTAAAAACCCAAATATCGTAAGAAAGTGACAGCATTTTGTTTGTTACACTTTTCTTTTCGTATTTTTAGAATCCTTAGACAGACATGACAAGGTGATATTTCTTTAAATTTGGTTCGAAATGAAATGATCTAATAAATAACCAGTTATTATAAAACACAAAAATACTGTACTTTAGGTATACTTTTAAGTTTACCAAATTATAGGACGAACTAAGTATACCAGATTCCTAGAACGAACTAGACAGGTACAGTGATTTCTCTGAACAATGGCGTCACATTCAGTGCTGACAAAAAAAAAAAAAAAGAAAGAGAGTTGTTTTCGCTGATTTGGGTGCCGCCGCCCGCCAATGGCAGACTGTTCTTAGCATTCAGAGCTAAAGAGAAGAACTATTGAGAGGAGAAGTTTCTTCGATTTCTTTGATTATTTTAATTGGTCATGATCTATTTCTGGCTTACTTAGCTTCTGCGCTTTCTATTTATCACAACTGGCCCGCAAGACCGTCCATTTTAATTCAGCTAGAAAGCACCATTCTATGTTATTAAATTAAAAATTATGTCAATGATGTGTGATATATTTGTATTTTTAAAAACCTAAGACGGACAAGACAGATACCCCCCAACATGCAACAGGTTCAAATATGGCGTCACAATCTCTTGGAAAAAGCTCAATCGAAATTTTTTTCTTTTGCTGATTTGTCTTCGCATTCAAAGCTAAAAAAAAGAACAGTTTAGAGTAGACATTTACTTTATTTTAATTTGTTATAACCTATTTGTTTTTCATGTTTATGTTGAAAGTCTTGTAAAGTTGAGAAAGTGCCATTTTCAATTTTGTGCAAAGAAAAATAGTGCCAACGATTTCTGCTATCTTAATATAGTTTGGAGGTTAATTGAATAATAAGTTGTTGGCATTTGAAATTTCACACAAAAATGTGATTAAGGAAAAGAAACGGTTTTTGTAGTTTAGAATCAAAGGAGACAGGGCACTGGATAGTTCGGCGACAGTAAGAGCTTGGATATCCAGGACTTCTTAACGCGTTGTTTAAAACCTGACGGCACCCTTTAAAAGTAGAAAACAAACATTAACTAAATAATAATAATAATAATAATAATAATAATAATAATAATGATGGTAATGATAATGATAATGACAATGACAATGACAATGACAATGGCAATGGCAATGGCAATGGCAATGGCAATGGCAATGGCAATGGCAATGGCAATGGCAATGACAATGACAATGACAATGACAATGACAATGGCAATGGCAATGGCAATGACAATGACAATGACAATGACAATGACAATGATAATGATAATATTTACCCACGTTAAAATATTGGAATCTATTTGTTTTTACAACAACCAAGATATCTGAACACATTTCGCGAGCGAGCATTACGTTGATTGAGCTGAGTCTAAAAATTTTCAGCAAACTTTTAGACTAGTACACGCAAGCAATTATGATCCTCTAAATTAAACTGAGTATAATCCGAAAGAATTTCACTAACAATATATTCAAAACTAACTTTTATTCCAAAAGAAATTTCTGTCCTCAAAATATTACAGCATGTCAATCGCTTCACTGCGATTTGTGATCGATTACTCGTCATTACCTGATTTCTATTGGCGATATATTTGGACAAATATTTCCTTCTTTTTCACATCACGACAAAGTTCTAACTTTTTTAACCTTATTAAGGTCACTTGAAATGGCCATTACCCAGTTTTGCGTTCCTGCGAAAATTTGTCTATGTTTCTCTGCTACTCGCCAAAAAGTTTGCACGCTTTGTTGGCCAGTCACCCTGGCTGGACTCTAGACTCTGATCAAGTGAACCGGTCCCACCACTCGATGACGTCATTCGTGCGTTTATCCTCTAATCAAAAACTCCGCTACACCAATCAAACCGGGAGTTTTACACTGTTCATTGTATAAAGCAGGATATCACACAATCCTCGACCAATGCGATTAATAGAACCTTAATTAGTAGCCTACCTTAACGTTGTTCACCAGTTTACCGAGTTTTCTCGATAAGCCAGCCTTTGTGCTAAGAAGCACAACAATTCAAATTTCATCAATTATCTTAAGATATTTGTATTCCTTTACGAGCACATTAGCGAAAACTGACAAAAAGTGCCTTTTATTTCTCATTTTCCAAAAGGCTTCCTGAGTTTATAGAGAGAATCAAATAAACTGTTGTTATAAAATAATTATTAATAAAAAAACTACATTTCTTATCACCTGCACTACATATTACACCAGCATCTTCACTGTGACCACAGTTCTCTATTCCCCATCCATTGTGGCTACATTCTGTTAAGAAGCTCTCATCTCCTGCACACTGTACGTCATCCATCCATATCTGTCCTTTTCCTGCCCCGAAAGCCGCCGACTTGTTTGCTGCCGCAGCTCCGAAAAAACCAAGCTGACGGCAAACGACGTTGGCGTCCTTTAAGTCCCAGTCGTCATCACATACTGTTCCCCAGGTACCATTGTAGAACACTTCCACTCGGCCTTTGGATGCCACATCACCATGATTACTCGCATCCACCAATCGAACTGTCGCGTAAAGGAGGTTTATTAGCTTCTTGTTTTACCTAAACAAGGTGTTTCCTTCGTTTAGGCATAGTTAATTTAAGGCAATGGTTATGAAACCTGACAAACGTCTTTGTTATATGTTTTTGTTTGCCTTTTTGGTCTTGACCCTGCACAAACAACAATAGAATTTGGAATGTGTTGGAGCAACTGACCAATCGGAACGTTTTTGTTAAGATATTCAACTGTGGTGTGAGCGTTAAAACAAAGGATTGTACATGGTGGCGGCCCTTCCAACATAAATTGCAGCACTATTGTTTTCATGGTAAGGTGTCCTAACCAGTCCCTCGATTAACTATGGTTTAGGTAACAGGTTATGTGACCAGTTTTCATCTTATTTCTACCAACTGATCTGCTGTATCTATAGGGTGATTGTTCTTTAAATTAAGAATGAAAAGAAGCTGACCCATTAAAATCCTAGCTATCATAAAAAAAAAAAATTAGAATTTCGTTTTCGTTCTGAGACAGGCAAGACAAGGTGATTTTTGTTTTAAATTGAGTAAATAAAGAGATCTCCTAAAATAACCAGGCATTATCTAAAACCAATAGAATTCATTTTTATTACCCCGTTCTTTTCGTATACTTAAAAGCCTAAAGCGGCCTTCACACGGCAAACTAAAGTTGGAAAACTCATGTTGGCGAACTTCTAAAAGTTGGCAAACTCGTGCCTTCACACGTCAAACTCACGTCAAATCACAACACGCTAAATTTGCAACATGGCCGACGTAGTGCAGCGGCACTCACGAAGAGTTGCCGCTTGTGTCTTGGTCCTATTGTATGTTAATCGCCGAAGAAGAAACAGAAAGCGCTGGCAAAATAGAAGGTTTGGACGAAACCTTATATCATTAGAAATCCTACCCTTGGAGCGTACAACACGCTCTTCCAAGAGCTTCGCGCCTTTTAACCGCAGTTTCTCCGCTAGTTCTTCCATTTTCGTCCCACAGATCTGGACAGTTTTGAACTTCCTCGATGAATTGAAAAGTTGCACGTTCGTCTTCACATCCGACCGCCATTTTGTGAAGTGTCACGCAAATCACCTGGATAGAGCGCGTGTTTTGATTGGTTGACAGTCACCAACACACGTTTACCAACCATTCACACGTCAAATACGAGTTTACCAACACGAAAAAGTTGGTGAAAAAGTTGTCGAGAATAGAGGCAAGTTCTATTTGTCGCCAACAGCTTACCAACTTGTTTGCCGACTGTTTTTGCGCCGTTCACACACACCAACTTGAGTTTGCCAACACGAGTTTGCCAACCTTAGTTTGCCGTGTGAAGGCCGCTTAAGACGGCAAGACAGGTGCAGTGATTTCTCTGAGCAATATTGGCGTCATATTCTCCTGGGAAAAATATCGATCGGCGTTTTTGCTCAGTGACTTGGGTGCCTAATTTACTCACTAAAGGTGGACTGATTTTCGCATTTAAAGCTAAACAGAAAAACAATTAAGAGTGAACGTTTGTAATATAATTTCTTCTTCTCTGGTCCATTTCCCTTCTATATAGCTACTGCGCTGTTTGTTTCTCACAAATGGCCGGCATGATAGCTCATTTCATTTCAACTAGGGTGCGCCGTTGTAATTTAATTTTCGGGGAATATTCAACAATATTTACTTCGCCTTTGGCGATTGATGGCAATTGCGTCTACCATCCGTTACATACAATATCTAATACAAATAGGATGCAAATAGTAGCACTACTTCTACAAAATTGTTGTTCTCACCTGTATTACACATTACACCGGCATCTTCACCGTGACTACAGTTCTGTATTCCCCATCCTCTGTGCCCACATTGTGTTAAGTAGCTCTCATCTCCTGTACACTGTACGTCATCCATCCATATTTGTCCTTTTCCTGCCCCGGAAGCTACAGACGTGTTTGCTGCTATAGCTCCTACAAACCCGAGCTGACGGCAAACTACGTTGGCGTCCTTTAAGTCCCATTCGTCATCACATACTGTTCCCCAGGTGCCATTGTAGAACACTTCCACTCGGCCTTCGGATGCCAAATCACCACGATAACTCGTACCCATCAATCGAACTGTCGCATAAAAGAGCCTAATTAGCTTTTTCCTTTACCTAATAAAATGTGTTTTATTGCTTTATTTAACAGGTTATGCGACCATTGTTTTCATCCAATTTTTAGCACCTGATCTTCTGTATATATATATAGGGTGATTTTTCCTTAAATTAAGAATGAAAAGAAGCTGTCCCGCTAAAATCTCAGCTATCATAAAAGAAAAAAAACTTAATTTCATTTGCCACACTTTTTGGCTTTGATATGTTAAAATCCTGAGAGAGACAAAACAGGGTGATTTTTTTCAAAATTAAGTATATAATGAAATAACCCACTAAATAACTAGGTATTATTAGAAACAAAAATAATTCTTTTTTCTTACACCGTTGTTTTAGTATATTTAAAACCTAGGACGGACAAGACAGTCTGTACAAACAATAGTGGTGTCACATTCTTCTGGGAAAAATATCGATCGGCGTTTTTGCTGATTGGGGTGCCTAATTTACTCACTAACGCATTAACGCATTTAACGCTAAATAGAAGAATAATCGAGAGTAGACGTTTCTAATATAATTTCTTCGATAATGTTAATTTGTTTATGGTCAGTTTCTCTTTTATAAATATCTACCGCGCATTTTGCTTATCACAAATGGCCCTTGCGTCGTTGTAATTTTTTTACATTAAAAAATATGTTAATGATATTTGCTATTTGTATTTTTAAAAGCCTAAGACGAACAAGATAGGCAGCCACTACAGGTACCAATATGGCGTCACAATCTCCTGGAAACAGCTCGACTCGGCTTTTGTTTTCTGATTTTGTTTTCAACTTGACCTGTTTGTAGTAACTGACTTGTCTTCGCATTCAAAGCTAAAGAGAAGAACAGTTGATAGTGGACGTTTCCTTTATTTTAATTTGTTATCATCTATTTAATAATATCTTTCACATTTACTGTGCTTTCCAAATGTCATAATTGTTCCGCAAGTGCATGTCAACTGGAACACGCTATTTTGAAATAATAAATTATGATAATAGTGTTTGCGATTGCGTCTGGCATCGATTAGATACTACCTCATACAAATAACATCCTTTAGTCGCACTTCTTCTAAAAAGTTGTTCTCATCACCTGTAGTGCAAATTACACCGGCATCTTCACTGTGAGCACAGTTCTCTATTCCCCATCCATTTTGGCTACAATCTGTTAAGGAACTCTCATCTCCTGAACACCGTACGTTATCCATCCATATTTGTCCTTTTCCTGCCCCGAAAGCTGCGGACGTGTTTGCTGCCACAGCTCCTACAAACCCCAGCTGACGGCAAACTACGTCAGCGTCTTTTAAGTCCCAGTCGTCATCACATACTGTTCCCCAGATTCCATTGTAGAACACTTCCACTCGGCCTTTGGATGCCAAATGACCATCATCACTCGTACCTACCAGTCGCACTGTCGAATAAAAGAGGTTTTTTAGTTTCTTCCTTTTCCTAGAGAGGGTTTTTTTAATACCACTTTTATTGAGCACACGTTTTGCACTATCCACAATACTCACTTTACAACAGTTAACAATGAGGAAAGTTACAACAACCAAACAGTGCGATAAAACAATTAAAGTTACATAACAGTAACAGTTCGTTAGCAGTTATGAAGGGTAAAGGAATTACAGATCTTTAACATTTAACAACGTATTTATTGAGTAACAAAATAATAATATAAATACCACAGTGACAGGAGAATACATTTCGCGACAATAAATTAATATATATATATAAAAAAAAAACAAGAGTATTACACGTGAAAGGATGAGGCGTCTTCTCTATACAGTCAATTTCTCCAGTGACAATGCAATTATCAATACATACTATACAATTATAATAAAATGAATACTAATAAGATACTAAATACTAGTAAAAAATCTTGGGGGAGGAGTGTTTCTTCGTTCATTTATTTCTTATAAATGTAATACCGCATAAATAAAATTGTTTTGTTAAATTTTTTATTCAATGATGTAGGGCTATTGAGATTTCCAAAGAGCATCGCTTCCGTGCTTGGAGCAAACTAGATCCGTTTGTGTCATTAAGCCACTGGACAAACTTCTCACAGAAAAGTTTGGTGAAATGAAAAGAAATACCCACTAAAAACCCAAATATAGTAAGGAAGCCACAGCATTTCGTTTATTACTCTTTTTTTTTTTCGTATGTTTGGAATCCTGAGACAGATATGACAAGGTGATCTTTCTTTAAATTTAGTATGAAATGAAATGACCTAATAAATCACCAGTTATTATAAAAAAAAAAAAAAAAAAAAAAACCCAGAAAAATCTTATCCCGTACTTAAGGTATACTTTTAAGTTTACCAAATTATAGGACGAACTAAGTAATTTTACCAGGTTCCTTTAACAAACTAGAAAGGTACAGTGATTTCTCTGAGCAATGGCGTCACATTCAGTGCTGGACCGCAAGACCGTCCATTTTATTTCAGCTAGAAAGTACTATTCGATGTTATTAAATTAAAAATTATGCTAAAAACCCAAGATGGACAAGACACGTACCAATATGGCGTCACAATATTTTGGAAACAGCTCAGCCGGCTGTTTTCTTTTTTTTTTTTTTGCTGATTTGTGAGCTAAATTGGCCTTCCTGCAGCAGACTTGTCTTTGCACTCAAAGCTTAAGAGAAGAACAGTTGAGAGTGGACATTTCCTTTATTTTAATTTGTTATAATCTGTTTGTCTTTCATATCTACGCTGAAATTCTTGTAAAATTGAGAATGTGCCATTTTCAATTTTGTGCGATGAAAAATAATGCCAATGATTTCTGTTATCTTAATATAGTTTGTAGGTTAATTGAGGGACATAAAAACGATATGTTTAAGGAAAAGGAACACTTTTTGTAGGATAGTTTAGAGTGAAAGGAGACAGGTTACTGGATAGTTCGGCGACATTGTTGTATACTTGAACGAATTGCAATGATCGTAAAGTAGTACGCAAACTTTCACTTGTAAGCGACGTTTTCGTTGTCGTTCCCATGGTGTTTTTCTTTCTTTTTCTTAAAGTATTCTCTGACGAAGAAGGGAAATTCACTGAACCTACCTACACAGACCACTACGGCAAAATCCTACCCATTTAAATACAAGGAAAATGGAGGGAGACACGATTACCCACAAGAATTTCAACAGATAAACAGTGATAAAGGGGAAAAGAAGTCGTGTTAAGTATTTTAAGATTGTGTTCTTATATTTAAGGCCATATTTGGTGAAAAGATACGGCGATTGTAGAGAAGAACCAAAGATTTTGGAACGCCAAGTTGTAAGAATCTGGAAAGTCAAGTATATATTACAGTCCAGGACAATATATTGACGAGTGCAAACGATGGCTGTAATAAAAACGTCCTTTTTGCTCCGTTATAGCTACAAAGTGTAAACTTAAGCTTCAGTTAACAAAACTGATTAACTCGTTTTCTTACAAGTGTCAAATTTATCCAATGTTCTGATAATAAAGCTCAGTAATGCTCAAATGAAACGTACATTTGCATTTTTTAGCTTAAAGTTACAATTCAATAAGCAGGGAGTATCATTCGAAGAATGCCTTCACGATCCGATCCGATCCGAACCGAAGAAGTTATATAAAGGCAAATGATGGGTTTACTGTGCGTTGAATCCATTTACCGTCTGTTTATGGAAAGCTCTAGTAGTCTAAAAACAAGCTTTCATACATAAAGCTAACCACATCAATGATTCACGTTAACCAAACACTTACTCCTTAGCAGAGGGAAATATAAGAGAATAATTACTCCAGATTAACATTCCTAGATTAGGGATAACAAAGTTAAGCTTCACCTTTACTTTACGTACCGAACGAACCAAATAAAAAATATAAGTCGTATCCTTTAGATTGAACACTCCTGTCTGAATGGAAAGATATCTCAGCATAGCTCCTAGTTACAACCACGCTTTTTCCAGATTGCTGACCGCAGTATTTACCAATGGTCTGGTGTTTGTCATTAGTAATCCTCAAATAGTCATAACTACGAAAAGAAAGCAAGAAGCAGAGAGTTAGAATGTATACTTGTAGACTTTATGATTTAGCTTTGCGACGAGATTAACACTAATAACTAGGCAGTCTAATCCAACAGAATAAACGAACTAGATTTCTCACCTCATTCATTTTCACGGCTCGCCCCCTTAATCAACTCATGCTAAATGGATAAACACACAACACACGATGGAATGGATGTAACTTTACCGCGGGGTAATATTCAAACTTTTGGCGTTTCGCGGAGTCCTCTCTTACCGAAAATGTGGAAAAGATTTAATGTCTGCCAAACAAAACAACAAAAACTTTGGCAAGGAACTTGATATCATCCACCGACAAGGCAACCAATTAGTGCTAGACGCTAATTGATTGTTCACCAATTTGCAGAGCGAGAAATCTCGCTGCCTGAGAAGTAACTCTCAATCTCATGAAAGACATTTCATACGCTTTGGCACAATGATTACATTGGATTAAAAAATTAGTTTGGTTAACCAGCAATTACGTGGATTTTCTTGCTTACCTACAAGTTGAAGAGCTCTCCAAAGAGAAGTGGTTAAAATAAATGTATAACTCCTTGCCGTAAGGAATACGTATCCGGTAAACACAGTCCAATCCGTTTGGATAAGAGTTTGGATATCCAGGACTTTTTAACGCGTTGTTTACAACAGAACCGCACCCTTTAAGAGTAGGAAAAAATTTAATAAATAAATAATGATAATGATAATGATAATGATAGTAATAGTAATAACTGGTGGTTGTCAGGGCACAGAACTGTTCCAGAACGTGAGCTTGCTTGCAGGTTGCATTCTCATTTCTTTATGTGATGCGAAGAGTCAGTTAATTAATCGTGTAATGAATTACATTCTTACACGATTGGTTTTCCCGGGAATGAGAAATCTAACTACTGTTTCAGTTACAGAGCTTATTATTACCGTTGGCGGGTTGGATTGGATAGTGTTTATCCCGTTTTCTACTTAGGCTGAAATACATGAAACCCTCAGTGGGTCTCTCTTAACTCGTTTTCTTACAAAAATCAAAGTTATGCAATGGTCTGTTGATAAAGCTCAGTAAAGCTAAAATGAAAGGTACATTTGCATTTTTGAGGTTTAAGTTACAATTTAAAAAAAGTAATAATAATAATTGAAAAAATAGGTAAAACGTTGTTTCCTGCATTCCCACAAAATGTTGCGGCCTTTTAAAAGGAAAATTTATGCGAACTAGCATTGCCTGCCACGGCCGATAATGACTCTTGAAACTGACCCACCAACAATTTTACTTTGACTTGGTCGAGATCCACAAAATGCTGAAATAGAAAAGCTCCAATGTAAACCGTTGAATAAAAGGAAAACTAGAGTAAAACGTACACAGTCACCATTAGAGAAAACCCGGTATACGTTAGCATCGCGTTTGAGGTAGACACGTGGATGCAAAATTATCATATTCCAACTAATAAGACATATTTTAGGTTGTATAGTGCCTTTCACTTGAATTGACGGACAAGGCGTAATGTTACATCAACTTTTTCAGTTATCGACTTTTTTGGGTGGAGACAATTTTAATCATACTTCTTAGGAATTTTTACGCCTAATAATGCATTGTTAGGGAAGATAGTTAACTTGAGAATGCTGTATGAACGAAACAGGCATACTCGGAAAAATCCGAGTGCTCCTATCAGGAGTCGAACCTAATTAGTAATACCTTCCAATTACTAGGTCGGATGCTCTACCACTGAGCTACAGGAAACTCGTGGGAGCTAAGGCCATTAAACTAGGTTCATGGGACAAACATCCTGCATACTGCTAGGATTGGAATGTCAATGTGTGGCATAAAAGGCAATGGAAATAATTTGATGGATTATGTTAAGCCTGCTGTATAAATGAGAATGATGTATTCATCAGTAAATGACACAGGCATACTCGGAAAAAATCCAAGTGCTCCTATGAGGAGTTAGCTTGTTATGCAAAGAGCCACGTATTTGTTGTCAATAACTTGATGATTATGAATGGTTTGAACACGGGGGTCATATCATAAGGACGTAAATTCTGATCATCTGGGTGCGTGTTGTCCTAAGAAGGACTGTTTCTGGTGACATTGACTGACGCTTCGACAACCAGAGCGTAGGTAATCCTTAGAGCCAAGCATATTGTGGAACGTCAGTAGACGGCCTAAATTTATTTGTTATTTAAACCTGGGTGGTCAACCAAGTCGAGATGTTATTGGTAGTTTTTCAGTTATGCCGTGATGCTATTGACTGAAGACTGTAAAAAGGGATTGGTGCGTGTTTATCTGCATTTTAAAGTCTGTTGTAAGTAAAATTTAGTCGTTTTGTTTATCGTTTGTCTGTTTTCTTGATGTTATCAAGAAGTCGTTGGTAAGGTACAGGTAGTTGTAGGCAACGGTTGAGTGGCGTTTGCTCTAGGTAAGTAAACCAGCTTTCCAGAGTAGGTCGCTGATATTAATTCGACCGTTGGTATTGCGCTTGGTAAAGTCCCAGTCGATTGTTGTGGTTCGTTTGTAAATGGTTTTCAGCATTCTGATTGTTAATATCACTATTTCCAGTTGCTCGTTTGTGTTCTTACCCTGGTAATCTGGTTTACATACTAACTTTGAACAAACTCACAATCTAATTATTTTAGACCGTTAATTCCGGGATTGAGGTTGCTGGTCTTAGAACTATGGCGTCCTGTTCATTTCCGAATTCCAGGCCTTGACGAAATTTGTGAAGTTCTCCCTAAATTTCTTCATAAAAACATCTCGTTAATACCTGAACGCAAGTTCTCATTTTTTGACTAAAGGTTATGTTTTAACCAGAACTTCACATTAAATTTTGTAATTGTCATAGAAATTACGAGATTTTGTGAAACCTTGGCGCTGCGTCAGCACATTCCTGCGGTTCTTGCGTGTACTTTTGTTGATGCTTGGCAGCTATTTGTTATTCTCAAGAAAAAGTACTTCGTTCTTAAATTAGATTGCATCGTTTAAAGTACACGGTATTATTTTTTGATAATTTTAGACGTTTCTAACTGTATAAAGTCTAAAATATAATATTTTTTGCGACACTGTCTCACAATACAATCAGTGAAATATTCTTAAAAAAATAAGCGTCTACCGGTTTTGATAATTAAGCAAACTTCTCTGTAATAATCAAACAAAGCGGGAAATGAAAATTCCTAACTCCAACTCAATTTGGCATGAAAAACGATGTTCAGGGGAATGTTCCAAAACGCCCTTTATTGACGTCCTTATTTCGTTGTTGTCATGGTAACATCAGTTGTTTGTTGGCACCACAAACTCTAATTTTGAACTCAGAAGCAGCTGTGAAAAGTCCTCAATGTTAAACACCATTTCTTCAGTCTGTTAATACACTACAACTCAAGACTTATACCAAACTAAGAAAGGTTTATTCCACTTTGCAAAAATATGGCTTTTGGTTTTATCATGGGGAGCAGGGACGGCACAGTGGTGAGACCACTTGCCTCCCACCAATGTGGCCCGGGTTCGATTCCCGGACTCGGTGTCATATGTGGGTTGCGTTTGTTGTTGGTTCTCGTCCTTGCTCCGAGGGTTTTCTCCGGTCCTCCGGTTTTCCTCCCTCCACAAAAACCAACATTTCCAAATTCCAATTCGTCTGGAATCCGAGAGCCACAGGTTTGTCAGTCGTCAGACTGTTAATTGTCACCCTCGTTAAGCAAAGTTGATTTATTTTTATTTTATTTTATCATTTGTAAATAAATTTAATGGTCAATGAAGTATACAGTGTTTCAGCCATTTTAGTTGATGGGCAAAATAGGCAACATATTTTCTTGAATTTCTCTAGTACATCAGTTCTAGAAATGAGTGAAACTATTTTGCTAGTTTACAGTTGACATTGTAATTGCTAAATCAGTAAAAATTTCAGCAGGGCCGGCTTATTTTATTCCTAGGACAAATAAGGAAAAAGGCTATAAAAATGGATTTCCCGCATTTTGACATAACAACTGAACACACGTGTGTTCCAAAGTATTTTCTACGTCACAACCTTGTAATACGATCGTTTTGGCCGCGCGCAACATGGAGACACTTTCCGGCGCTATTAAAATTCGAACCTTTCAGGAATTATAATTTCGGATTGAGAAGGTTTTGTTCAGTTAGACCCACATATTCAGACCGAGAAATTCATAAACTGACGAACCGTGACAAAAAGTTTTTTACTCCATAGGCACTTTAAGAGCATTCTCCAGGAAAGTGAAGCAAAGTTGGAAATGAAATTTTTTAGCCCCCCTTCATTTTTTGTGTGGAGGTAGGTTACCTGGAGGGATGAACAAAAACAGCCTTATTCGCCGCCATGAAGGGAGTTTCTTCGATCTCGGCGACTTATTATGTGGCTGGTAACTCCAATATGACAAACTGCGCAAAAAATGGCATGCCGGGAATAAGTATACATTACTTCCCGAGAGACGAAACTTTACGGCAGAAGTAGATTCGGTTTGCCCGAATTCACAGGAAAGATTCAAGCCATAGCTCTCGAAGGCGAAAGACAACGATGATCAGATGTGTGTGGATATATTACACTCTCATATCCGTGATAAACAAACATCCTTCAATCTTACTGCAGTTAAATAGCATAAGCATGAAATCACGGGTAGAGAAATCCACGGATCCTCAGTCTTGACAGATAATATTTATTTAGCGCTCCCAGAAATCTTGCATAATTCGAGACGATACAGCCTCAGAGGTTTTTTCCATTCATCTCATCTGTTATCTAGATTTGATTGATTAGGTTTTGGCCAACGAATTTGATCAAGTATAAATTGAAACAAAGCCTACCTTGCAACTTTTGGGAATTTCTTCAGGATAGGGCTCTCCTCAGTTCGTTGGCTCCATTTTCTTTACCAAATCTTGCACAGACTCTAGCGGAAAGGGCAAATCTAGCTGGCTAGCCTCGCCGAACATCTACTTTTAGACAAAAGATGATGATGCATTAACCCGAATAAAGAACAGTCGAACAGGTCAAACACAGTCGTGTGTCGAGTATCGAAATAATTCATCAATACAATCCATCCAGGAAGTTAAACAGATGCTTCTAGATCACAGCTAAGCAAATGCATGTCTCCGACGCTTCTGAATAAAGTCTTTGGCTAAATCGAGCCGTACATTCCGTGGAGCATGGTTGAGAAGCGAAGAAATCGTTGTTTACGACCTGTTTACGACCAAACGTATGTAGACCGGAAATGCGAGGAGCACAACTGCTGACCGGATGTACTTTAAAGTGCGATATATGCGCTTTTTGTTTGTTTGTTTTTGTAGCTTCAGATAAAGCGACATTGTCGCAAGTGCATTGTCTCTTCTTCAGATATTTTTGGTACAAGATACCATTGATAGAGGGATAAAAGGACGACTTTTGATCTGCTTTTATGACTGTTTAACGGTGGTGAATAAAGAGGACAAAATAAAAGCGCTTCACTGATCGTTTTACGCAACCACATAAGCCGCCCATGTTTCCTGGGTTTGTTTTTTTTTTTAATTCATTGTTTATTGAATGTTAAGGATGGCCTGCATGTAAGATACGTCGCTGATCTGGGGCATTAGCGTACGCATTAGAAGTTACGAAGTTGGAATTTTTGACGCACCTCTCCTCCAGAAATAAATAATTAAGTCTTCTCCAAGCTAATAAATTTTCACATTCAGTACCTAATACCTGCCCAAATTTTGGCATTCTTTCTGTTTGTTTATTTATTTGTTTTTTGTTGTTGTTGTTTTTTTTGGTGGGGGGGGGGGGTGGGGGGAGAAGTGACCGGAAGTAAATTTATTTGCATATCGTCGTGCGAAGGAAAATATCCTGGTCGGGACAATGGAAAGTTGTTCTTTTTCAAATCCCAAAAGGGACGTTTGTGAGTGCAGCGGAAACAATATAAAACTCAGTGAATGTCAAAGGGATATTTCCAGGCACGTGCAAGCCTACGGACTTGGTATAAACCGTGATAAAATCAGCGACGAAATGGATCTTATTCTTTACCGTGCAGGTACGTAAATAAATGTAACATTTCACGTGCGAATTTTTCATTCTCTTGTCACGAATAGTTAATCATAACTGAATTTGTAATTGCATTTTCACAGTCTAAAAAGCAATCTTTTTTTGGGTGTGCTGCTATTATGATCATGCGTTCAATTTTCATTCAAGCTTCAGTTTAGCTTCAGTTTATTCACCATTCTTGGCTTGTCGACTATCGCAATATCTGACTCGATTTTAGCCAAAGACTTTACTTTGGATTGTTCAAAGGCATGTATTTGCTTTGTAAATTGATTTCGACACATTTACTTAACTTCCTGGTTGGATAATATTGATGAATTTAGGTGCTCGACGGCAGAATTCGCAAGTATTACGACCATGTTTTGGACCTTGTCAACTATTCTTTGCCAAGTGTATGCGGGCTACTTGCATCATCATCTCTGGTCTGAAACACGGCAAACTGGAAATTCGATAGGAGTAACTGTTAGACTAGAGTCTGCGCTAGATTTGGTCAAAAATACGGAGCGTGCCAAGGAAATTAAGACACTGGAGAGAACCACGCGACGAAAGCATCCTGAAGAAATTCCCAAAACCTTCAAGGTAGGTTTTGTATCAACTTATATTTCATCAAATTTGTTGGCCAAAACCTTATTTACTAAATGTAGGTAGCAGAAAAGATGATAAAACATACTTTTGAAGCTGATTTTCTCTTTCTAAAGCCTGTTTGAGCCAAATACTAGAGCCCTCAAAATTACCATTTTTGCATTTTTTTGCAATTTGTCCCAGGTGTCTTCAGCACCCATGGCCAGAACATAGTTTTCCCCAAATTGATTTTATGATATTTCGAAACGTCAATATCTCTGCTGCTAATTTGGTTTATGTGGAAAGAGTACTTTCAGAGAAATTACGAATATGGTTGTGCTTGTTTTTCCTGTTTGTCTAAATGGCTGACAGGGAATATTGTAAGACGAGCATTTTCTCCTTGTTTATAAAACCCAAATTATTTTAACGGCAAATGTTATAAACTGGAAGAGTGACTCGACCATCTGCATGAATTTTATTTAAATTGGTTCACATGCACCCGAGAACCAAACTCGTTTACTTTTACTTTTAGAGAATGGAACTTTTTCTCAAAACATGGTCCTAGGGCTGACGTCATCTAGTGCGGTTACCATGGCAACGATGATACATCTGCCGATCCAAATATGGTTGTTTTTGTTTACCCCCCAAGGTAACCTACCTCCACACAAAAATTGAAGGAGGGAGGGGGGTAAATTTTTTTTTTATTTCCAACTTTGCTTCACTTTCCTGGATAATTGTTCTTAAAGAAGTTAAATTTAGCTAATTTAGTTTGTATTTTGTATGGATGGTTGGCTCTAGTATTTTTACTTCTACAAAAGTCGAAAGAGTCGTCAAAGTCTAGGCCATTTAGACCAAACACTGTCTTGTAACATTCCACTTAAGATAGGTATTCTCTCCGATGTTGAAGTGTGTTCCAGTTAAGCAACAATTTGCATCGTTCTTCATATGACATCTCGCATAGTTTTTGACCGAAAGCGATTCTCGATGCTCTTCGTCGTACTTTTTCGATTGCCAACTTATCTTTCACTAAATAGGGCGACCATACCGGACATGCATATTCTAGGATTGGTCTAACCAAGGACTTGTAGATAGTGATATACCTGTCCAAATTGGATCTTAAAACGTTGCAAAGTCATTCGTTGATAATGCATCAACATACTGTGGTGTGTAGGGCGAATTTTATTTTTTGTGCAAAGGTTGTACAATAAAATGGGCTCTACACGACAGCAGTATTAAATCTGAGTTCTCACCATTTCCAGCTTCGGTCAGCCTGACAACAGCTAAAACTAGGAAGGATCAGAAAAAAATACAATAACAATGAGTAATTCAAGGTCAACTTTGCATATTGTCGTTTGCATGGTTATTTTGTGTAATCGCGTTCAATTTGTGGCACTATATTACTACTTGAAATGCTTTACATCTTGTCCTGTTTGGGAATTATTTTATTTTGAAAATCGTTGATAGCACAAGCCTTATACAATATTAGTAAAGAAGAAAACGCTATAAGATAGTTCAAGCATTCCTTCTCGAGGAAACCATGTGGACAATTTCCTTGTCTCCTTGGAGAGGCAGTTACGCAATTGTACTTTTTCTTTCTGGAATGTGTGATTTCACGGCCTTAAATAGATTGTGCGACTTAACACCAAGTTCGTGCCTGGTTCTGGTTCGTGCCTTTATGTTTCCTTGTATTTCAATACGTTGATGAAATTAACAAAAATAAAGAAATGAGACTTAAGAGCCAATGTCAGTAAAAACCAGACAACATCAAATACTTGTGGCAGCGGTCAAAAAATCGATTTCGCTCATAGTTTCAAGTTTGATACCCTATCATGTTAGAATAACCCCTGTGCAGTTTGTTTTGAAAAATATTTTTTCGTTGGGGAGAAATTGACATTTTTGCAAAAGAGGGTAAATAGGCTAATTTGATAGCTGAAAATTATGCAAGTTTGTCGATCTCTAGAAAATCGAAAAGGCTGTATTTAATCTTTCTGATTTTATTATCTTCAAGTATGATATCTCTTTGTATCTCAGGGAGATGTTCAGGCTTTTACAATAAACTCTAAATTTCTGGTGGATTTTTCAAAAAGACGTGGTTTTCATGAGTCAAAAAGTACCGTATAAACAATCGAAAGTTTCACCCGGGCCGATACAACAGACTGACTTGAATTTTACTGTGGATTATGCTAAACCATAGGGCTTGAAGTTTATTAAAAGAAAACCCTTGGTAAATGAGTTTTTATGGCGCTGTTGACACTCACAGTTGGCTAAAAACTGCAATTTTTCTTGCATAATTAGCATCGATTTAATACGAGCATAATTTTTTGCTTAGAACTCTCAAGGCGAAATCTTTCCCATTTGGAAATTCTTACTCCAGTTTTAAAACAACTGGTCAGAAGATTGTAACAATTTTTTCAATTTAGGTTAGTTTTATTTTTATTGTATTGTATTGTATTTGTGCCATAATAATTGCGAGACAAAATGTTTTAAATGTTCATCACTTCCGGTTTCCCGCTTTCATAAAATTCGTCTTCGAGTATCTATTAAAATCTCTTGATATAAGTTAGCACGAAGAATTACAATATTCTTAAGGAGGTTGGCCGAGCAAAATAGCATAAGACTGCTTGTTTATAAGAATGTTTATAGCAAGGCGAATCAGACTAAGTGGCTGATTGAAATGGACAAGGTCTTAATTTGCATATTATTTTCTACCGTTCTACTTTTAAAATATCGACGTAATTATTTCCAATAGAAGTTTGTCAAAATACAAAAATACGATTTTATCATCTTTCATGTACAAAATATTACATAACATAATGTATATTCCGTTTCTAATGTTTATGGGCATTCACGTGATCGTTAATTAATGGTGAGAAAAACTTTGTTTACAAGTAGTGTAGTGTAAATCATGGAGGCGTATTGTTCTTTTAAAACTCTTGCCAATGGACTCTAGGCGATCTGTGGTCATGGTAAGAAAAGCTCCAATCTCGTACCCAGAGTCCTCAGGCTTTTTGGTCAGCGGGGCGGCGCCAGGAGAGACTCTGGGATAATGGAATTTCTTATCCCAGAAAACGTGGGATTCCGGTCTTTGTGCGCATGCTTAAGATTAAAGCGGAAGTCAAATGCCCCAAAATGGCAGCCGCGTTACTGCTATTGGGCCTGAAGGTTTAATCGAGCCTTGAAAGTGTTCGAGAAAGCCAAAATTGATTCTACACGCGACCAAAAGGAACTGGATTTTTTCCCGTAAGAGCGGATCAAAGCAACTGGATTTTTTTTCACGTAAGAGCGAGCGAAAGGTGGACTTAATTCGACGTTGCTACAACAGACAAGTAACATATTTCTTTATTACTGTTTATACTTACAAATAAAAAGGAACCATCACTTCTTCTCTCACAGAACTGAGCAGCTGCCTGTGTATTAAATTTATGTTCAAATTATCTTCTCCCTTTCCCTTAACAGTTTATTTCCAAATGGGATTCAATGAACACATACATGTTACCATTTGAAAATAATTTAAATCACCTCTTAATATAAGTATTTACTGTTGTAAATTAAGTTTTTTTTCGTCTCAAAATTTTTTAATTTTATTAGACTGAATTGCGTGCACGCTTTTCTTAAAGTGATTATTAGAATGTCATATGTGTTCGAATGCAAGCTTAGTACAATTTCAACATCAGCATTAATACATGCCATGAATTCAAGAGCAGCTGTGAATTTTTTTTCTGAATAAACATTCCTTTTGCCTAGCTTTTGGCAAAACTGATAGAGACTGCTCACATCTTGCATGCTTCTAGTGCTGTAGAGTTGCTCCCAGGTATACTAATAATATATCTAGAAATAAAATGAAGTAGTATAACAGAGATTGGATAATTGTGCCAACAGGCTTTGAAAATAAGGATAGTGAGTTGTGTTGAGGTTTAATTTGTTAGCTATTCTGCCTAACCACAGAGAAATAATTATGAGAACTGTATGGAGCATGGTAATCATGCCACCTCTCATCAGTAAATTGGTTATAATGTGATTGTTGAGAGACTGTTGATATCCTCACTATGGTACTTCATTTAGTCAGTCAATTTCTATACCATGCATATAATCTCCTTAGTCTGTTCTTGTATACATGTAATCAAGGTAAAATAATTTAAAACTATCTTATGTGAGTTCTCTAATAAATTTGGGTGCAGTGTAGGAAATTAGCACAGAGATGGGGTCAATAGATTGGGGAAATTGGGTTTATATTAAATTGACATAAATTTTGGTGGGGCCCGACTTCATCTGGTCGTGGAGTGTACACTTTAACTAAGAGCTGAGTCAGATAGCTCAGATACTGACACACGTTACCTAATGTATTCTGATTGATTAGGGCACATTACTGGTAAATTGATAATTTCTGAATGATTTGCCATTTCTTTTGAGTCGGCTGGATGGTAATGTTATTAGGTATCACACATTTAATTGACTTCAGGCAAGGGAAGTATTACTACTCAACCAACACTCTGCAGCTGAATAGTATAATATAATCTCTTCTCTGATCTTGCAGCTCTTGCTTTGACGACAGATAATTACTATTGTCAAACTCCCCAATATCCTGTATATTGGCACAGTGTTGTGAGACCTTTGCTGAACTGTGTAAATTATACAGCGCTTGTGGGAATTTGTGGTCCCTTGACAATAATGTTAGCTAAGAACTAAAACTGAAAATTGTCAAACGTGACTCTTAGTTCAAGCCTTTCCTGGGCTCTGATTTGTCTATTAGGCCACAATCTAAGTCATCCAGCATATTGCATAACGTTTGTGGGACTGGACCAAGTCTAGTGAGCTGCATATTTGATCAAAGGTCTAGAACAATAGAAAGACACATTCAAAATAATAATTCAAAATCATATAAATTTGTCATACCATCAGTTACAAAACTGTATCTAAAGATGTTTCAAATTTCTTTTAAGCTTGTTAACAGAATAAACAATAAGGCTAGTGATGTTTCTTTAACCCATAAAATATCAGTTGAATAGTAATTTATTAATTTTTTTTTGGTGGGGGGGGGGGGGGGGGGTCTAACAAGCGTTGACTGTAAAAATTTGTTTCATCTATAATCACTCTATAATTAACAGTTTTGTCAACAAATTATACTTAAAAAATTCTATATACTTGATGAGATAATGGTTAAACATAATTTTATTAGTTTACCCCCAACAGCTTTAGTAAATATTGAATGTAGTTTTTTCGCAAGCTAGTATTGTAATGTCTGAAAGTTTTTTCTTTTGTTTGATTATCAATGCAAAATAACAATAAACGATATGATTCACCAAGAAGTATAATTTTTATGCTAAAACCTGCTGGCTACCACAAATTTCTTGCTAATATTTACTAGCAATAATAATTACATGAATGAATATTACATGAAGAAATGATAGAAGGGGTTGTTTTCACCAAATTATTCAGTAAAATCCATCCACTGCCAAAATAATTATGCTAGTAAATTTGCCAAATTACAAGTGGAGCGTTTGATAAGGATATAATTATGATGAAAGTGGTCACTTAATTCTGCACAAGGCTGTGCAAGCATTATCTACAGGTCATATGCCACACAAACTTGGGATACTTGGCTTCCATGTTTATGTACAACAGGTACACTTGCAGTAGAATGAAATCGAGCAGGGGCCTTCTCCTGTATCTCCTCAATAATAGCGTCCCAATTGAACCCTTCAAGGAAAGACTTGGTGTTCTTCCTTATAACATATAGCACAGAAAGTCACACCACCGCTCATCTATTTTTTTTTAACATCAAATGGTACTTTAGACATGATTTCACACTTTGCAACAGCATAATATTGCTTTGGCCTCTCAACAGGAATATTTGTCTGCAAGGGAACCCACAGTTTTCTTGTCTCATACTTCGTCAATGGAGTATTTGCATGTTTTTTCAGATGAAGGGAAAAATAATATTTTAAAAAGGTTAGATTATTTTTACTTACATTTATTAATGTACAGCACATTAACAGAGTACAGTTAAACTATCATTATAACCTTCAAAATTTTGCCATCTTTATTTTAAACTCAGTGTACATTATTTGTTGAGTTATATAAAAACTCCAAGCAATATATTATGTTATAACTTTTGTATATTTTAAGATTGAGGAGGCTTAATGTTCATAAGCCTCATATTGATTTCTTTTATTGAGCCTCCACTCCACTACTTGAGTTTTTTTCTTTTCATTGTTTGTCTGTGTACATGTGGGAAATAAATAAATGCAAGGATTTTAAGGTACTTCTGCATTTCCCAGTCGAAGTCCAGCTTCAGGCTTCAGTATTATCTACACCTGTTTTTTGACTTGTCAAGTTCGGTGGCTCTTCACTGTCACAGTGTGTTGACTTTCTTGCAGAGAAGATGGTAGTAAGTAACAAACAACAAGTCTTTATTCTCAACTGCCCCTATACTGTAAAAGTAATCTTTAAATCTGTATGTACTATTACATTTGAGATTAAACTTTCATCTGAAGGTAACTTAACACCACGGCCCTTTTTAGGACAAATAACTAATTGTTCTTATTTTGCATGGAATATGGAACAGTTAGAACAAAATCTGCCAAAATTCTCAAAACTAAATCTCAAAATTTAAGAAAAATGTTCAACACACCATTACCTCCGCCTCAAAGGGGCAATTTTTTCTGAATTATTTTTCTTTGGCAAGCTGGCCATGGGCCGTGACTGACAAAAGTGAAACCTTTGCTCTTGTGTGCGGTGTTTGATCATCGTAGAGATGTCTTCAGCGTTTCCCTTGTGGCGGCAAAACCGAAAGAGAATTAATCGAAACGGCAACCTGAGATGGACTCCACTCCACACCAGATCAGTCATCTCCAAATTTTTATCCACGACAAGGTTTATAGATGTTGAAGAACTTCTCTATTTTTCCATGATAACCTTCACTAGTAAATAACATGTTCGAAATATTTAGTACGTTGACGACACCAATGTCCTCTCTAATACGTTTAATGTTTCCATACTTGCGAACGGCTTCACCGATTCGTTCTCCTACCGCTTTTTCTCCCAAACTGACTGATATAATGATATTTTCCGAAAATAATTTTTTGCAACAGCGACAGTAATCAGTTTAAACTCAGCTCGCATTTGGCCGTGTCATTTTGCCGTCGTATGACAGTAGTGGCAAACTTCCTACGATAAAACGGCTAATGTTTTGTCGGCTAGAAATTGCCGTTTCACTGACATAATTCAAAACCCGTCTTTGAATTGGAGTCCTTCTTATTTTTGGTATGAAAAAAATAACATAAAATAACCGTGACACACATAAAAATTACAAAACAGCGAGTTTGACATTTCAAATCTCCCTCCAAGACAAGGAAGTTGGTTGGGGGGTTTCCGGTTTGGTTAACTTCCGCAAATGACCAACGGACTTCCTGTCGGTCTTCCATTGTTATGCAGACGACCAATCGAAAAAATTAAATTTTTCCATTATCCCAGAGTCTCTACTGGCGTCCACCCGCTGACCAAAAAGCCAGAGGACTCTGGGTACGAGATTGGATTCACAT